>NC_046288.1:35592611-36192611 GCF_004115265.2 Rhinolophus ferrumequinum
CGATTCCCACATGGGCCAGTGAGCTGCGCCCTCCATAACTATCTTGAAGACAACTGAGCTGCCGCTGAGTTCCCGGAGGGGCGGCCGGATGGCTCAGTTTGTTAGAGCATGAACTCTCAAAAACAAGGTTGCCGGTTCAATTCCCGCATGGGATGGTGGGCTGCGCCCCCTGCAACTAAAGATTGAAAATGGCTGCTGGACTTGGAGCTGAGCTGCGCACTCCACAACTAGATGGAAGGGCACAACTTGGAGCTGACGGGCCCTGGAGAAAAAAACTGTTCCCCAATTTAAAAAAAATAAAATTAAAATTAAATTAAATAAAACAACAGAAATGAGTTCTCTCATAGTCTGGAGACCAGAAGCATAAAATGAAGGTGTTGCTGTCTCTGAAGATCTAGGAAAGAAAACATCCTGCCTCTTCCATTTTCTGATGATCCCAAGCATTCCCTAGTTTTTGGCTGCAGAACTCCAATCTCTGCCTCCATCTTCCCAAGGCATTTTCTTTATTGTCCTATACATCATACTTCTGTGTGTCTCTTCTAAGAACACTTGTCATTAGATTTAGAATCCATTCAGGTAATCTAGGGTGGTTTTACCTTTAAGATTCTTAACTTAATTACATCTGCAAAGACCCTTTTTTTCAAATAAGATCGCATTCTCAGATTCTAGGGATTAGTATGTGGACATATCTTTTGGAAGGTGACACCCTTCAACCCACTACAATCCACTCCCTGACCCCTCAACATTTGCATTTGCCTTACATGTAAAGTGTATTCACATTATCACAACATTGTCCAAAGTCTCAACTCATTACAGCATCAACTCTAAGTCCAAATCTCATCTAAATATCATCAACTCAAAAGTCCCAAATCTCATCATCTACATCAGGTATGGGTTAGACTGAGTATAATCCATCCTGGGACAAAAGTTTTCCTTCTGTGGACATGTAAAACAAGAGAACAAGTTATCTGCTTCCAAAATACAATAGTGGGATAAGCACAGATATTAGACATACACAGAATAGACATTCTCATTCCAACGGGAGAAATTGAAAAGAGTAAAGGGGTCACAAGTTCCAGGTAAATTTGAAATACACACAGAAAAATTCCACTAGGTTTTAAGGCCTGTGAATAATACTCTACTTCTCAGTAGTACAGTTTTGCCTTTTTGATAATGTCATATGAATAAAAACAACAGTATGTAACCTTTTCAGATTAGCTTCTTTCAACTCAGTTTACTTCCTCTGCAAATCATCCAAGTTTTTCTATATATCGATAGTTTGTTCCTTTTTCTTGCTGAGTAGTATTCCATTATATCTATGTACCAAAGTGGCTTATCCATTCCCCATTGAAAGACCTTTTGGGTGTTTCAAGTTTTGGGCAATTATGAATACAACTGCTATGAATGTTAGTGAATAAGATTTTGTGAATATTAGTTTCATTTCTCTAGGGTAAATACCCAAACAATAGGATTGCTGGGTCAAATAAATATATATTGAACTTTATTTTAAAAACTGTCAAACTTTTCCAGAATGGCTGGACAATTTCACATTGCCACAAGCAATATATGAGAGTTCTAATTCCTCTGCATCCTCATCAGCTGCTATGAACTAAATGTTTGTGTTCCAGCCAAAACTCATATGCTGAATCCCCAATGTGATGGTATTTGGAGGTGGGGTCTTTGGGAGGTGATCAGTTCATGAGAGTGGAGCCCTCTCGAATAGGATTAGTGCCCTTGTAAGAAGAGACAGGATACAGATATCCACCCCCACCACCACCACCATCTGCCATCTCTGCCATGTGAGAATATAGCAAGAGGTGGCTGTCTGCAAACCAGCAAGAGAGCCCTCACCAGAACCTGACCATGCTGGACTTCCACCCTCCAGAGCTGTGAGAAATAAATTTCTGATTTTTAAGCCACCCAGTCTATGGTATTTTTAATAATATTATAGCAGTCCAAGACTAATACACTAGTACCTGGCATTATCAGTATTTTTTATGTAACCATACTAATATTGAAAATCATTGTGGTTTTGATTTTCATATCTGTACAGACTAAAGATGTTGGATATCATTTCATGTACTCATTTGCCATCTATACATTTTCATGGGTGAGTATCTCTTCAAATCATTCACCCATGTTTTAACTGGGCTCTTTGTTTTCTTGATTTTAAGAGGTTTTTTTTTTTTTTTCAATTTTGGATATAAGTCATTTGTTCGATATATGATGTGCAAATATTTTCTCTTGATCTATAGCTTGTCATTTCATTCTCTTAACAGTGCCTTTCATAGAGAAAAAGTTTTAAATCTGTAAGTCCAATTTATCATATTTTCTTTTATAAATCATTCTTTTGATACCATGCCTAAGAACTCTTTGCCTAATCCCAGGTCATGTAGATTTTCTCCTTTATTTCCTTCTAAAAGTTTTATAGTTTTAGGTTTTACATTTGGATCTGTGATGTATTTTTCATTAATATTGGAATAAAGTATGAGCTTTAGCTGTTTTGGTTTTTGCATATGGATTGTTCCAACATCACTTATTGGAAAAAAAAAAAAAAACTATTCGTTCTCTATTTAATTATTCTGTACCTTTGTCAGAAATCAAATGGTTTTATTTGTATGAATCTATTTCTGAACTCTCCATCCAATGATCTGTTTGTCTATTACTTTGCCAATACCACACTGTCTTGATTACTGTAAATTTATAGTAAGTCTAGAAGTCAGGTACTATAAATTCTAGCTATTTATTCTTCTTTTTTAAAATTGTTTTAGCTATTCTATTTCTTTTGTCTTTCCATATAAATTTTAGAAACTTCTTGTCTATATCTCAAAATATGCCTCTGTATTTTGATTGTAATTATGTTAGGTCTATAGATTAATTTAGGAAAAATTAACAACTTTCCTATACTGTGTATTCCAACTCATGAACAAGGCATATTTCTCCATTATTTAAATTTTCTTTGACTTCTTTCATCAGCATTTTCTAGTTTTCAGCATATAGATAATGCAAGTTTGGTTTGATCTACAAGGTCTGACAATTAAGTTTGTGAACTTGTTGCAACAATGGTGCTAACCTTTTTTGATATGAGAGGGATTATTCATTATGAATTTGTACCAACTAGACAAACACAGTTAACCAAATTTACTATTTGGAAGTGCTGAAAAGGCTGCATGAAAAAGTTAGACGAAAACAAGCTGAACTTTTCGCCAACAATTCATGGCTCTTGCATCACGACAATGCACCAGCTCATACGGCACTGTTTGTGAGGGAATTTTGAGCCAGTAAACAAATAACTGTATTGGAACACCCTCCCTACTCACCTGATGTGGTCCCAATGACTTCTTTCTTTACCTGAAGATAAAGGAAATGTTGAAAAGAAGACATTTGGATGACATTCAGGACATCAAGGGTAAGACGATGACAGCTCTGATGGCCATTCCAGGAAAAGAGTTCCAAGATTGCTTTGAAGGGTGGACTAGACACTGGCATCAGTGCATAGCTTCTGAAGGGGAGTATTTCAAAGGTGACCATAGTGATATTTAGCAATGAGGTATGTAGCACTTTTTCTAGGATGAGTTCGTGAATTTAATTTTCAGACATATTCCTAGGTATTTCCTTTTTTGTGGGGAACTTGCAATTTATTTTTTTGGTATCCAATTTTTCATTGCTAGTAGTAAAAACGACTGTTTTGTGCATTCACCTGTGTTCAGTGACCTTGTTTAACTCACATTTTTGTACTAGGATTTTAAATGTAAATTCCTCGGCATTTTTTCATGTTGGAAATCATATCATCTACAAATATTTTTTAAATTATATTTCTTCATTTTTACCCTGTACATCTTCATTTCCACCCCATACATCTTTTATCTCTTCTGTTTTCCACACCCCCAATATACTTTTATTTCTTTTTCTTGCCATATTGAAATGGCTAGAACTTCTAGGATGATGTTCAATAGTAACACTGAGAGCAGACATTCTTGACTTTTTCCATTCCTAGGAGAGAAACATTCATTCTAACACCAAAAAGTGCAATGATAGCTGAAGATTATTTGTAGATACCCTTTATCCGGTTGAACAAGGCCTCTCTATTCCTAGCTTGCTGAGAGCTTTTATCAAGAATGGATGTTGAATTTTGTCAAATACTATTTCAGAATCAATTGATATGATCATGTGGGTTTTTCTCCAAAAAAAACCATGTTAACATGGTAGAGTACACTGATTCATTTGCAGATATTGAACTAGCTTTGCATTTCTTGGCTAAATTCCATTTTTCTTTAGTATCATTTTCATTTTATATATTGTGAACTTAATTTTCAGATTAAGTGAAGGGTGTCTAGTCCACCCTTCAAAGCAATCTTGGAACTCTTTTCCTGGAATGGCCATCAGAGCTGTCATCGTCTTACCCTTGATGTCCTGAATTTGCTAATGTTTTACTGGGGATGTTGTGTTGATGTTCATGAAGGATATTGACCTGTTGATTTTTTTTTTATCTGTATTGCCTTTTTCTTATCTGGTCTCATAAAATGAATTGTGAAATGTTTCCTTGTCTTCTATTTGCTGGAAAAATTGTGTAGATTTGATGTTAGAATCATTGTTATGTCGTCACCAGTTAAGTCACTTCAGCACGAGATTTCTTTTTCAGAATATTTTGTTGTTGTTTTGGTTTTGTTGTTGCTTTACTATGAACTCAATTTCTTTAGTAGTGATGGGACTGTTCAAGTTACCTGTTCCATCTTGAGTGAGTTTTGGTAGTTGTAGTCTTCAAGGAATTGGTATTTCCTCTAATATGTTGAATTTGTTGAGTTTTCATAGTATTAGTTTAGTATACTTTTAATGTCTACGTCTCTTTCGTTCCTGATACTAGAAATTTGTGTCTTTTTTCCTCTTAGTCAGCCTTAATAGAGGTTTGTCAATTTTGCAATTTTTTTTCCAAAGAACTAGCTGAGTTTTCATTGCTTCTTTTTTGAATTTCTTTTATTTCTGTTCTTAACTTTGTTATTTATTTTCTTCTGTTCTTTCCCCCTTCTTTCTCTAGTTTAAGGTAGAAACTTAGATTACTGATTTGAGACCTTTCTTCTTTTCCAGGGAGCCATATGGGAGTAGCTCCCAGGGAGTGGGTTCAACCAAGCAGGTATATTTTTTTCTTTGAGCACATTGAATATGGTATCCCACATCCTTCTGGCCTCCTTTGTTTCTGCTGAGATATCAGCTATTAATTTTATTGGGGTTCCCTTATTAGTGACATGGGATTTTTCTCTTGCTGCTCTTAAAATTTTCTCCTTGTCTTTGACTTTTAATATATTCATTATGATGTGTCTATTTAAAGTTGACCTGTCATTTATTCTACTTGGAATTCATTGGGCTTTTTTGATGAGTAGGTTATTGTTTTTCAATAAATTTGGGGATTTTTTTTCAGCTATTATTTCTCCTATTTTTCTTCCCCTTTCCTTCCCATACTACTGTTACATGTCTGTTGGTACACTTCATGGTGTCTCACACTTCTCTGAGGCTCTGTTCATTTTTCTCTCTTCTTTTTTTCTCACTGTTCTTCAGCTTGTGCACTCTCTATCAATCTATATTTAAGCCCGCTAATTCATTTTTCTGCCAGTTCAAATCTACTGTTAGGCAATTCCAGTAAATTTTTTACCTAATTTATTTCACTTTCTAACTCCAGAGTTTCTTTTTTTTAATCTGTTTTTCTTTATGTTATCAATTTGATGTAACACAGTCATCACAACTTCCTTTACTTCTTTAGTCATTCTTCCTTTAATTCTGTGAACATATTTATAATGGCTATTATGAAATCCTTTTCTATTAAATCCAACATCTGGTCATTTTCACAGGCATTTTCACTTGCCTGCTTCTTATCCAATATATGGTTCAAAGTTTGCTATTCCTTTTCAGGCCTTGTAATTATTTTTCTTGGAAACTGGGAAGGCTAAATAATAGGAAACTGGGAAGGTTAGATAATACATTGTAGCAACTCTGAGAACTAGTCCCCTGCCTCAGGCTTGTTGTTCTTATTCCCCACCGACCCACATACATATAAATAGTGTTAAACATTTGGTACTCTCTAATCAGGGAAGCACAACCTATAAATCACTCTGGGATGACAGTGATACTAGCAGTATTCTCTTCTATCCTTTCCTTCATCACATCCAGCTATTAAACTCTGCTAATTCTTAGCTTGTTGCCTATTTTAACAGTGCCCTCACATTTTCCACAGAAATAGTAAAAAGCAATCCTAAAAATTGTATAGAATCACAAAAGACCCTGAATACCAAAGCAATATTAAGAAAGAAGAACAAAACTGGAAGCATCACACTTCTTGATTTCCAATTATATTACAAAGCTATAATAATCAAAAGAGTTTGGCAATGGCATAAAAATAGACACATAGATCAATGGAACAGAACAGAGAGCCCAGAAATAAACCTATGCATATACTGTCACTTAATCTTTGACAAGCGTGCTAAGAACACCCAACGGATAAAGGAAAATATCTTCAATAAATGATGTTGGGAAAATTGGATATCCACATGCAGAAGAATAAAATTGGACCCCTGTTTTACATCATTCACAAAAACTAACTTGAAATGGATTAAAGACTTAAATGTAAGATAAGATCTGAAACCTTAAAAGTCCTAGAAAAAAACATAGGGGGAAAGCTTCTTGACATTGATCTTGGCAATGATTTTTTTGGATATGACACCAAAAGCACAGGCAAGAAAAGCAAAATCAAACAGGTAGGACTACATTGAACTGAAAAGCTTCTGCACAGCACAGGAAACAATCGACAAAATGAAAAGACAACTTATGGAATGAGAGAAAATACATGCAAACCACCTACTAATAAGCAGTTAGTATCCAAAATATATAAGGAACTCCGATAGCTCAATAGTAAAACACACACACACACATACACATACACACACAATCATCATCATCATCATCATCCTATTTAAAAACAGGAAAAGGAGCTGAACAGATGGGTCCATAAATCGATGCTCAATGGACAAGCACATGAGAATATGCTCAACATCACCAATTATCGGAGAAATACAAATCAAAACCACAATAAGATCATCATCTCACACCTTTTATGATGGCTATTACCAACAAAACAACAGATAACAAGTATTGGAAAGGACATAGAGAAAAGGGAACCCTTGTACACTGTTGGTGAGAATGTAAATTTGTATAGATATTATGGAAAATTGTATGGAGGTTCCTTGAAAAGTTAAAAATAGAACTGCCATGTGGTCCAGCAATCACATTTCTGGGTATAAAACCAAAGGAAACAAAATTAGTATCTCAAAGAGATATCTGTTTTCCCATGTGCATTTCAATATTACTCACAATAACAAAGATATGGAAATAATTAAGAGATTGTTGATGAATGCATGGATCAAGAAAATGTGACATATGTATATTTTCTTGATCCACTTAAGGTGTGTATGTGTATGTGTATACACACACACACACACACACACACACACACACACACACACAATGGAATATTATTAAGCCATAAAAAAGGATAAAATCCTGCCATTTTTGTCATGGATGAACTTGGATGACATTATGCTAAGTGAAATAAACCAGACAAATAATGACAAATACTGCATGATCTCACTCATATGTGGAATCTAAAAAATAAGTCAAATTCATAGAGATAGAGAACAGAATGGTAGTTGCCAGGTGCTGTGAGGGTGGGGGAAATGAGGAGATTTTGGTCAAAGAATATAAACTTTCAGTTATGAGCAAGTTTTGAGGATCTAATATACAGCATGGTGACTATAGTTGATACTGTATCATACACTTGAAATTTACAAAGATAGTAGATCTTAAGCATTCTCACCAAAAAAAAAAAGGTAACTATATGAGATGATGGATGTTAATTACTTGATTGTGATAATCATTTTATAATGTATCATCACTTCGTACACTTTAAATATGTACAATTTTATTTGTCTATAAAGTGGAAAAAAACATAACATAAACAAACTCATAGATATAGAGAATACTTTGATGGTTGCCAGATGGGAAGGGGGGTTCAGGGTGGGTGAAAAATGGAAAGGGATTAAGAAGTACAAATTGGTAGTTACAAAATAGTCACAGGGATGTAGGGTATAGCATAGGGAATATAGTCAGTAATATTGTAATTACTATGTATGATGTCAGGTGGATACTAGATTTATTGGAGTGATAGATGGGAAGGTGGTTGGGGAACAGGGTGAAAAAGGTGACAGGATTAAGAAGTATAAATTGGTAGTTACAAAATAGTCATGGGGATGTAAAGTAAAGCATAGGGAATACAGTCAATAATGTGGTAAAAATTATGTACAGTGCCAGGTGGGTATTAGACTAGTCAGGCGGATTACTTTTTAAATTATATAAATGTCTAATCACTATGCTGTACACCTGATATTAATATAAAATAATATTGAATGTCAATTGTAATTGAAAAATTTTTAAAGGGGAAAAAAAAGATGAATGGGAATAAGAGGTTCAAACTTCCAGGTATAAAACAAATAAGTCATGGGGATGTAACATGCATCATAGGGAATATAGTCAATTATATTGTGATAGCATGGTACAGTGTCAGATGTTTGCTGGACTTACCATGGTGATCACTTCTTTACGTATATAAATATTGAGTAAATATAGTGTACACCTGAAACTAATATAATATTGTATTATTTTAATATAAATCTTTTTTTAAAAAGTTCCCAGGAGAATTCCTCTATAAAATTATCCAATCATATTGTGGATTCTTGGATGGAAGGAACAGTTTCTGAGGTCAACGTTTGATATTTGTACTAATTTCAGGAGGGCACCTTCCAGCTCTTATTCCTGTTCTTTCACACAAACTATTAATAGTTGGTTTACAGTCTAGGCTGCATCTACAGTAGACCCACAAATCTCCTCTCAATTGCCTTTTATCACAATCTACTGTTGTTGAAAGTAGGCCTTAGGTAGGCCTAAACTTCACCACTCTGTTGCAAATGAAGTCAATTCTTTTAGGAAGAGATTAGGAAATATCTGGTTCTCTCCCTCCCCGCTGCCCACACAGGCAAAATTTCTGTGGCAGGGCTCTAGAGCTGGGGGTGGGAACAATGACAAAGATTCTCTCCGAGTGACACCCTGGTCTAGGAGTTGAGTGCTTAGAAGGGAATTTGGGTGGGGTGTTTGCAGCAGTCTCAGCTTGTTTCTCCTGGCATAGAATCTCTGCCTCAAGGACTGAGGGACGTGTTATGAGGGCCCCAGGATTCTCAGTGCACCACACCCAAAGCAAAACCTCCTTCCACAAGTAAGCCGTTAGTCAGAAGGAAGCTCTGCCCCCTCCATTGGTCAGAAGAAGGAAACTCACCTCTCCCAACCACACTCATCCTGAGATCTAGCCTCAGTAACAACAGGCAGCTGGGGACAGGAAGCAAAAGGCAGAAATCCTTCTCCTATTGCAAAGAAAATTCTCCAGTTAGGAAATGGGAGCTAGAGGGAGCCCAGTGATCTTGGCTGCAGCAGTCTGGAGTTGAGTCTATGGCCTCCTGAAGGGTGGAGGGGTGTTCTTGGTTCAAATACCACAGAGTCTAACCTCTCTTACCAAATTTTCATAGAATTTCTTGAATAGATATTTCTTCATCTGCTGTTTGCCTTTAGAACTACTTCCAGTGGCTTTAAATAAAATTATGTGTGTGTGTGTGTGTGTGTGTGTATACATATATATATGTGTATATATATATATATATATATATATATATATATATATATATATACATATATATAGTCAGATTCTGATATTAGTTATAATTTTTATCTGAAATTAGGTAAAGGAACATCTTTCTCCAGCGCTGTGCTCTTTCATCATTTTCTCTATGGGTTAATTCAGGTTCAGGAGGAAGGGACAGGGATGGCAAAGTTGGAAAGAGAAATAATTATTTCAATCTGAAGTCCACACAGACTCAAGGGAAGGCATTAGTAAGATTTCCTGTTGCTGTGGGATTTATTTGTTATAATGCAGTCACCTTTTGCTGTAGCCTGGCTGGCTTCCTTGAAAACAAGTCAGCAAGTGACTAAGTAGGACTAGCGAGACTAATCCCGACACAGGAAGCCTCAGAATGATGAGAGACCTGGGGATGCCCAAAGCCGATCAGATGTACTCTCAAATTCTTCAAGGTTTTGGCTTGCAAAGCCTGCCAGGTCTTCGCTTGCAAAGCCTGACAAGACCTCTGGAAATCTTTCATGAGTGCTAGTAGGAACCTTTCAGCCAAAGGGCTCTGAGGTGATTCTTAAAACCTTGGATGCTTAGGTTTACAATGCCTGTTAAGTCTTTACTTCCAGTTGGAATTGTGTCTCAAAAAGAAGTTTGCAGAAAGGGTTCTCTGAGAATCTTATTTGTGAATAATAATAGCTATGTGCTGGTTATTCTTCATTTGTCTCCATGAAATCTATTCTCCCTATCCTTCAATGAATTTGGAGGATGTGAGAAGAGAAAGGTTGGGGTGTTTCTTTCCTGCTCCGGCCTTGTTACACCACTGTCTCTCTGGCAGTAGGTATGTCCTTATGTCTCCCACTGCGCCCCTCCTGCAAGATTCCTGTCCTGACTGGGCTCTAGAAACACTAATTCCTCTCTGAAGAACTTCTTGCTATGCTGTTTTATGTGCCTCATCACCTCATTTGTTCCCACAACCATGCCCACATCTTTTTAAGTAGTCTCTTCATATGATCCATTTAGACTGAATTCTGTTTCCTGCTGGTCCCTAACAATTACCACATTTTAAGACTTACCATGAGTGTCACCATTTCTAAGTCTCACCATAACCCTGAAAGGCATTATTAACATTATTAATCCATTTACAGATAAGGACAGATGACTTAGACAAGTAAAATACCATCTACTGCATCACAAGAGTTGAGATTAAAACTAGTCCTTTTAGCAAAAGCCATTTTCCTTATTTCATTTAAATTTGTAAAGAGATTCCATTTACACTTTTCTTCCAAACACTAATTTTATTTAACTATCAATCAGATTTTATGTCGGCTATCTTATGAACGCATTAACCTTAAGCCTTTATTTTGAAATAGAATTTGATGAAATTCACAAAGAAATTGCTAAATTTAAGTACAGTATCCCTGACTGATAAGTTTTAATGACTATAATGTAAACAAAAGATTTTATTTAAAACAATGATAAAACTTGATAATCTGCTCTTGCCTGGTGCTAACATCGTCTTCTTCGCCTTCAGTTTTTTAGTGGACACCCTTGTTACAACTCAACAACCATTACCAATCCCCTTAACCCTATCTTTTTACAGTTTAAAGGCTAGTTCTCCCAGACTCCTTTGCAGGTCTCTGTGGCCTGGTGACCCAGGTCTGGATACTGAAAAGCATTTCCTTCACTGATAAAATGAAAGAACTAATTTTCTTTGCCCTGTCCCTTTCTTTATGATTAGAACAGTGTACGAGGTCTGGAGTTGTGCCAATCATCTTGTAACATGAGCCAGATACTGTATACTTTAATAATACTAGAATACTACATACCTATACTAAAAAGAATATTATAATTTTATACATAATACATTTGCACAAATATATTCAATAAAGAGCTGTTAGACTCAACTTAAATACGGAGTTTCGCAAACCCTTAAACCTCTGAGTTTTGTTGTTTTATTAAATATTGAATGGATAAAAAAATATTTCTAAAATATATGCATGGCATAAAGAAATACAATACACTGACCACCTAGTAACCACAACCCAGCCCAAGAAAAAGATCATCAGAGGCAACCTCTATTCTAGATTTCATGTTTATCCATCCTTTGCCATTTTAATAATTCCCTTGCTTTCCTTTGTTCTTCTTTATCCCCTCTGAAAGTCTAGAAATTGAAATAAGAACTTTACCTATTTTTAGCCATGTTGTTAATATGAGCATATGCAATACTTTAGTCCCAATATCCTTTACCTTTTAAAAATGCAGTAAAGATTTTATGCAGTAAAGCCTGATAGCTTCCCTACTTCCTCAATTTACAAGGCAAAGAGACTGATACAACATTAAAAACAGGAAGGTGCTCTTTATACTGGTCATCAGAAGTCTTGAAGAGGTCAGAGAAGTTCATCTTTTTAGAGCTACTTAGATAAGAAATACACCTGGGGGACGAAGGAAGAGGTCTTATAGTTAGGGTTGGGAGGTAAGTCTTTGTGTGTTTTTAGAGATGCAACTTCAACTTTGTGGTTTCCAAAGGGGTTCCCCTGCCCCTCTCTCAGCTCAGCCCTGGCCAGGCAGACCCCTGCCCAAGCCTCCCTCCTGAGAACCTGCATATGCTTTCTTGCTAAATGACTCTTCACACCGTTATCTCCTCACGGGTTACATCTGTTGGGTGCCTCACATCCTCAGCTCTGCTTTCATCGTTTCACATCTCAGCACATTGTTTCCTCCAGTCCTGATGCCAGGGTGGAAGGGAGCCATCCCGCCCAGCCGTGCTCTGGGATTGGCAGCGAATGAATGATTGGCAGCGGGCATCTCAGGGCTTTGGCATGCTGCAGAGTAGAAGCCCTGTGCTAATGAATGCCATCTACACCTACCAGATGTGCCACTGGGTGACATGCCAGATCTTTTACATAATGTCATGCTGCCGGACACCGAGACAGCTAGGGGAGGTGGTGGGGGAGGGGGGTGGTTAATGCCTCTGGGTGGGAGTGGATCTGCTTTACTTTTCTTTTCTTTTTTTAATTCAGATCTCCCGCCACTACCCATACACCCAATCAGCTCCCCTTACACTGGGTTAAAACCTTGGCTGAGCGCATCTCACTCAGAGACAGCGCTGGAAGCATTGTACTTTTGTTCCCGGAACACCTCCCTTGGCTGTCTCCCACACTCATCACCTTTTCCCTTCCTTGAATTTGCTCCCCTCCCCCATCCAAAGTTAAGAAAGGGGAATTTTTTTAAAAAAAAAAGTTAAAGATATTAAAACATTGGATCTGAAATGAAAAAAAGGGGAAGGGAGAAACCACACTTCCTAACTCCCACACACTCAATTATTCTCTCCTCTGCGCTAAACGTACAAGATGACCCGCCCTCCCCCCACCCCCTTCCTTTTCCACAGAAACTAGAGAGTATTTATCCCCAAGGGTGATATCCTGTCAGTAGCTGTCCCATGTTCTGGCTGAAGTAGTTGTCTTAGTGTGGAGTTGTCCGAAGTATTTCCTGGAGTGGGATCCACTAGGTGGGAGGAAAGGGAAATGAGAAAACCACTTCTGACCGACAGCGGGTGTGAGCGCTTGTAGGAGTGTTTTGGTTCCCAGCCTCCCAGTTCTCCACCTCCCAAGAGGAAGGGGGCTGGGAGGACTGTCAAGCTGGTCCCTGGCTCTTTCGCTAAACCTGCCAGCCGGGACTGCCCCGGTATTCAGGGGACTTAAAAGGGGCAGGCCTCCGCTCCTGCACCCCAGGGGCCATACCCCGTCACACACACTCCCTCACCACGCACACTGCGGCATTGGGACACAACAGGCGCCGCTCCCACGCTCAGACCCCTGCACTTCTTGCGCCTCGGGCCGAGCCGCCAGGCCCCTTCCCTTGCTCCCGCACCCCCGCCCGCTGCCGAGGCTCCAGATGGCGGCTCCTCGCGCTCGGCTCGCGGCCCCCAGACGCCGCCCGGCAGCAGCCGGCGGTCGCTCCCTCCCTCCCAGCTGCTGCGGCAAGACCCGGGCGCTTGGAGAGGAGGGCGGGCTCCTCCTCAGGCTCCGATTGGGGCGGGAGCCCGGCCACCTAAGGGTACGCAGGAGCTGTGCTGGCGGGGAAGGAGCCCCACAGGCCCCAGGTGAGGAGGCCGCGGGGGAGCGTTTAGGGAAGGGACAGCCTGACAGCTCCGTTCCCACCCACACACCCCACTCCGACTCCTGCCCTTCCTCCCCTCACCACCCGCACTCCCCGGCGCCGCAGGAGGGGCAGCCGCTACACCGGACTACCCGCGGGATCGCGGGGAGCAGCCGCGCAGCTGCCAGAAGGGGGCGCCCAGCACCCTGGAGCCCGGGCTGGAGGGCGGCTTCTGCCTGGGCATTCCGCCCCAGCCCTCTCGGCCGGTAAGATGCCCTCTTCTGCCGGAGAACCGTAATGTCCACCATCTGCGCCCACCCTTCCCCCGTTTTCCTCCTCTCTTCTCACTACCCTCTTCTCTCGCTTCTTATTTGCTTCCTTTTTACTTCCTTGCTGGGTTGCTTTCCTTTCCCTTGCCTCCCCCTTGCATCCTGGAACTTTCCTTCCCTTGTCCCTTCACGGAAAGGGGGACGTACTTCGTGCCTAGCCTCTGGCTCCTCTCCACTGGTGACTCCCTGGGTGCGAAAGCAGCCCTGAGAGTGGTAGGCTCGCGGGACCGGGGCTGGGAGACTGATTTGGGGGTCAGTGATGTGTTTGCGCGGCTCTTGCCCTGAGCGCAGAGCTCGGAACTCCCCCGTGATGGATGGATGGATGTTCACTGGCTTCGTAACGAGCCCCTTTCTCCCACCCAAAAGTCAGGACACTCGAGGGTATCTTCTCCTGACGCATAGCACTGAAAAACCTAAAGTCCGCCACCTGAGACAGTCCTCACTGCTGTCCTCCGAAGCAGTTGTGCCCAGGCGGGGTGGAGGGAGGAAGGCGCTGAAAGGCCCCTGCGCCTGGTGCCCCGCGCCCATCTGACATCTCTCTAATCCCTCAGTGCTCAGGCGCGTGCCCACAGACCGCCTGACCGCCCTTGCCACGCGGCCGTCGGGCATTAGACCCCGGAGAGCACATTTTGTAAGCTCCCAGCACAAATCCCCTCGGAAACATTAATCACAACCACCAGTGAATGCAAAATGTGTGCCCGTGTCGTGTCTGCCTTTTAATCCCGAACGTAATTCTGGAAAGCAGCATCAGACAGGGGCTCTATTAATCCCTTACAAGAGCAAATACAATCTCTGACCTACTAGACTTTTTGCCTGCAATTTCACGAGGAATTAGCCTCGCAAGAGGAATGTTCAAAGACAGAAGGGAAACTATGAGAGACACTTGCCGCGCGTTAGCGCAGTAATGGGGTATGCTTAGATCCAAAGGCGCTCCTGAAGTGGAGTGGAAGCACTAGCCAAGCGTCCTGAAATCCCGCAGGGGCGGCAGAGTGTGCGTTGGAAGGGTGGGGGCCGACACCTAGTGGGGTTGGGATCCTGAGAGGAAACCCAGCTCTCTCCTCGGAAGGCTTTGGAACCAAGTGACCTAATCTGGGGACTGTCCCCTTGACAACGCTAGGGCAGACAGAGCAGCCCACCTGCAACACAAAAGGCGTCAGGTTTGACCCCCCTGAGGCCTGTCCTCCCACTTGAGATTTCACTGTCATGCCGTTCAATCAATCATATTTCCTTTCTCCCATTTTATTCAAAACCATCTTCCAGTTTCCTCATAATCGTAATTTGCACCATTGCCTTTTATCTTTGATTAATTAGGAAATCGAAAAAGATAATGGAGGGTCGGGCCAATAAATTAGCCTTAGAAACAGACCTACGTCTGGGGCTGCTGTGTGGGTGGGCACTGCGGATGGAGGCTGATGTGGGCTGGCGCACGCCGCGCAGGAAAGGGTTAAGAAAAGGCGCTGCGCAGTGCCGGTTGAATGAAGAGATCCGCTCAGAAACAAACCCAGTGGGCTCAAGCCAAGCCTTCTCACCCTACACAGTGGACGGCCTCCTGTGATTTTAGCTTTTCCTGTTTAAGTCTTGAAAAGGAGAGAGGACTGGGGGTAGGGTGAGGGCAGGACTCCTGTTTCCTTCCAAGAGGCCATCCTACTGGCCGATGAACAGGTTTAAAGCCTGGTGTTTTTCGGCTGGGGTCTATTTCTTCTGGGGATGGGAAAATAGGTTTACTTTTTCATCCGTTCCTTCCCTCTCCACTTGTCTATCAGTCTGATGGAAGGTGGGAGGAAGAGAGGAGAGAGAGAGGAAGAGGAGAGATCCTGTTATTATGTATGATCAAATCAGTTACTCCCTGGCCAAAAAGGAAAAGCTCTTGACACGGAGCTGCTCCCTGCCCTCGCAGAGGCGCCGGACGAGTTCCGGATTCTTCTTTTCTCCCTCCATGAAATCGATCACGCCTCCCAGACGGCTGAAGGAGAGCACTTTGCCACTCTTCACAGCTTCGCCCCAGCCTCTTTAGCTTTCAATTGAAAACCAATTAAAGGTTTCTATAAATCTGTTAGCTCCCCTTTTATCTGGAGACCCCTGATGCATGTGATATTGCCCTTTAGATGCCTCTTCCGTGTTTTGTTTTACAATTGTTGTATCAATATAATGCGGCCTTTCTTCCCCTGTCTCTATAGATACAGATACACAAGGAAAACCAAAGCTATTCAGTCTCCTCATTTGTCCAGCCGCCTAACAGTGGTGCCCTTTCTCTGCTGCTGCTTTCCCTGCTTCGGGAGCAGCAGTTATGGTAGAAGCAGATGGCTACTGATTGGGGGAGCTTTGTGGCTCTAATACTGAATACTTTATGGAAAAGGGCTTATCATGCTTCGTTGGGCAGACGAACAGGAGGATGAGATTTATGGTCAGGAAAAAGAAACCTTTTCCAAGTTGTGGCTCCTTTTCATCAGTTGTCTCCTTTGCCCAGGGGTGGAAAAACTGAGGAACTTGTTTTATTGTATTCTCCTTTCTGCTAACAGCACTTTTTAGTCCAGGTCTGAGAGGAAAGGACACTAAGAGCCAGAGGTTTATGAAATCCCTTAGATTGTTGCTGTATCAGCATTCTCTGCCCTCAGGAAGAATGCAGAAGGGCATGGTCCTGAATGCTGCTTGGGGCCACGCTTTACCAGATGTCCTGTTAGCTGCTGAGTAAAAACGTCGTCCTCCATTATCCTATTATCCATAGAGAACAACAACAACAACAACAAAGGTGTAAGTGCTCCCACTGGAAAAGTAAGAAGAGGACACTGGTCCTGAAGGCATTGGACAGTGAAGAGGCACCTGGTGATGTAGGTATGCTCCCCCACTCTGAAAGAACCAGAGCTGTAGTAAGGATGATTAAGGGATGTCGGTGAACGTAAGCATTTGGACTGCAAATTGAATTTTCAAGCTTTGGGGAATAGACTGATTCCAACCTTACACTGAAGGCCTAACTCACCCCAAGAGAATTCACCCCTATATCTTTTCTCTTTTTCCCCTCTCCTGAGTTTTACTTCCTTTGAGTCAGGCATGCTTTGCGTCAGCTGCAGGGATGTAGCTCTTCTCCATATGCAAGAGGGTGCATCTCATCGTTCCTCCTGTCCCCAAAACCTGTTCCCCTAGAGCAGTGCCCCCTTCTCTTCCATTCCCTTTCTGAGATCTTCCCCTCCCAAGGGCCATGACATAAAATCACACAGAAATGCTCCCAACAAGCCTACTGGCAGCTAGGCACAGAGAGATGAAAACCAATCCCAATGCAGGGTCTCCCATTCCACTTCAGACACTCTGTCTCTTTAATACTTGAAATGCCATTTTCAACTAAAAAACGTATTTGTTGAGCACCTTACATATTCTAAGCTCCTTTTCGATGCCTGTCCTATTCTTTTACCTTCTCCCTAGAAACTGAAGAGGAGAGGGCAGGAGAGGCATGCAGCTTCCCGAAGGGTCACCTAACTTTCTGCCACAAGCTACCTCTTCCCGATTCGACATGTGCCACCACCCCACATACCGACATGCACCTTTGCATTTTGTTTCTCTCTGAAGAGGAGACAAGTGGAGCAGGAGAGGTAAGATTTAAAAACTATATGTACCCAGCATTTCAAAGTGGCAGGCATTGAGATGCTTTAAATAATCAGCTATTTGGACTCTTACTACGGTATGTGGTAGGCTGAATGCACTGCCATACTTATTGCATTTAATTCTTATGAGCCTTTGAGGTAAGTATTAGTATCCCTAGTTCACAGATACCCGTCCTTCACAGGAAGCGGAAGCACAGAGAGGCTACCTCACTCAAGCAAGCAGTCCAGCTGGGATCTGAAACCAGGCTTGCCCTAGTAATAGTCATAACAGTAGTCACAGACCTATGAGATAAAGGTTGTTTTTGATATTTTACAAATGAATATCAAGCTAAAAAGCCAGAGGTTAGGTAATTTGCTCAAAGACACACAGCTAGTAGATTGAAGACCTGGGGTTCAAACCTAAGTGTTGAGGATCCCAAATTTCAAGCTCTCTCGGATCCTTCAGAAGAAAGATCAATGAGGAACCCACAACTGACCTCTGGCACGGGTCCCTCGCCCGGGCGGGAGGCGTCGCAGAGCGCGAGACTGTAGGCGTGGGGCGAACCTAAGGCGCCTGCCCCGGGCTGCGCTGCGCCGAAGCGCAGCGCGGCTGGCTGGGTGCGGACTTGCTGCCCAGCACCGCCCGCGGGTCCGGGAGCGGGGTCGGCCCTGCGGCCCACAATGCTCCGCGCGCAGCCCTCGTGCGGGCCTTGGGGGCGGGGCCTGGAGGCTGCCAGCGTGGAGCCCGCCGGCTCGAAGCCGGGCTGCGGCCCGCGTGGCTGCGGCCCGGGGCAGCTGGCGCTGGGCCCATCGCGCCCCCCGCACTTGGAGCTGCCCTCCCTGCCTCAGGGCCGGGAAGAGAGCAGACCGCGCCGCGTGGAGGCCCTGAGCCCTGGTCAGGGCGGACGCCTGGGTCCCCAGGCTTCTCTGCCCACCCAGGCCACGGCTCTCTGGCCACCACACTGGAGTTCATCAGCGATGCGCTCACACGCTTTTCATTCCGTGGGGTCGCGATGCCTCAGCCCTCGCTGACCTGGCTTTGCCCGCATTTCTAAGCTGGCGCCTAAAGGAAGAGCTCCGGGATGGGCATGGGGGTGGGGCGGGGAGAAGCCCGAAGTACAAGCCTCCAGGCAGAAATCTGCTCGCTTTTCCATAAAGAGGGGAGGAGGGAGGAGGGATTGCGGCTGTGGTTGGAGCACTCGGCCCTTCCTTCAGCGGTAGAGGGGATCCTTGAACACCTGAACAGGTTCCTCCTGCCTGCTTTATCCCCCAGTACCTCCTAACGATCTCCCTAGAAACAGGGCGAAATCCTCAGCGTTCACTGAGTGGCTTTGACAGCGAGTGCACAATACAATTCCCAAATTTGCTAAGGAGGAAACCAAGGCAGTGTTATAACAATGACAAGAGTAACATAGTAAATGGGTATTTCCTATGTGCCAAGCATCGTGCTCTGCGCTTGCTCAGTATCAGCGCTCACAATAACTTTGTAAAGAGGTGACCTCTATTACCCTCTGTTCACAGAGGAGGGCCTGAAGCACAGACGGGTTAAATTACCTGCCCAGGGTCAGGAACTGGGATTCAAACCCAGGCAGTCTAGTTCCCCTGGTGGAGTTGTGGCCTGAACCTGAGTTGTTGGTCTTTCTTGGTCAGTTCTCCAGACCTCTAAGGAGAATATTACTTAATGAAGGCATTGCGACCTCTCTGGGATGTCCAAGGCTGACATGAAACTAACCTCAGCTCTTACCATCTGCTCTACAACTGGCTCTCCAAAGTGCACTCGCCCTCTTTCTCTCACTGAGTCCTCACCGCGACCCGGGAGGCAACGCTTGCCAGCCTTAGTTTGCCTGAGGAGGGAAACCAAGACTGGGACAGATCACTGTCAGTTGTAAGAGATGGGAAAACAGACCCATACCCTGGGAATGGCAATCGGAGGACCTGCCAGGGAAGGACGTGAGAAGAGGACTGGGATGGTGGTGGTGGTGGTACCCTGTTTCCCCGAACATAAGACCTAGCCGGACAATCAGCTCTAATGCGTCTTTTGGAGCAAAAATTAATGTAAGACCCAGTCTTATATTACGTTAGATAAGATCCGGTCTTATTTTACTATAAGTAAAAAAACTTATTTTATAGTAAAATAAGACCGGATCTTATATTAATTTTTGCTCCAAAAGACGCATTAGAGCTGATTGTCCGACTAGGTCTTATGTTCGGGGAAACAGGGTAGAAACGATCATAGCTGTCCCTGAAAGCCTGGTTCTCAAGACGCCTTTTTTCGCGGAAGGTAGTCACCTAGCGGGAGACAAGTGTTGGCACTGATTCCAGGGAGGCGGTAGGAGGCTGGAGAACGTGGAAAACGTGGCAGGCCCTTAACTGCGCTCGGACCCTGCTCAGTCCTCCATGTGTCCTGGGGCGCACCGAGCGCGTGCGGGGTCTCTTCCTCCCCCAACTTCACGATTTGCGCGTGAAAGAGAGACCCCCCAATGAAGGTGGCTTGTCTGGTTCTGCCCAGTACCTACCCGTGTAGGATCCTACACTCTTGGTGAATCATCCCAAACGTATTGGGAGCGGTGTCTGCGATGCTGTTGGGGCAGTGCCCTCCCTGGTGCTCTCTCAGAGAGACCTCTTAGCCTTCACTGAAGCCGGTCTCTGCGTTTGGCCTTCTCTACACCCTCAGTTCTGTTGCCATGCCCTTTACAGAGTCATGAGCACCGCAGAATCCAGGCAAGAATTCTAGCAGGCATTCTGTGCCTTGCCTTGTTCCCCAAACTTTTGGCACAAACTCAGCTGTGAATGGCTTAGGGGATAGAACGGCTCATTCAGCACCCCAGGTAAGAAATGGAACCTACTGCACTCTCAGCTACTGACTTTCCCCAGGATATTTTCACAAGTTCACAGGATCCCCACTTGTCTGGAAACATTAACTTCCTAGGGCCTAAGGTAAAATGACTGTAGAACATAGATGTGAGGCATCTGACCATATACACAAGGTACTAGATACAGAAATCATATGTAGGAAATATATAGTGTAGAACTCCATTCTGTTTTGCTTCTAGAAGACCAAATGCCCTCCTATATGACTTCACACAAACTATTTTCTCAAAACCATCTTACACAAAACATGCAAAAAGGAGCACTGACTACATTATGGATATGCAACCAAGAAAAATGACAATCCTGAAAGGTTTTTTAATTGCTACTCTCAACAATATTCACCCACAACCTACTTAAACACACACACACACACACACACACACACACAACTGTGTATGATCAGGTATAAATTTGTTCAGACCTAAACTGAATTTTAGGCCTTCAGGAAATCTCAACATCAATGTCTTTATATTCAATATGTTTATTCTTATTAGGAATTCGTGAATGATGTACTTGACAATTCTAGATGTTATTTATTCTTCAAATATGGGTTTTCCTTAAAATGTTAAAGGCGATTATGAATATCTTGATTACCCTTATATTACATTACCAGAAGACTACCAAATCAATCTGGGAATTGGCCTTTCAATCAGCAAATTCAAGAAAACAAATATGTTTCAACCCCCCCCCTCGCCTATTATTTCTGCTACTTTGAAATATATGTACGGTATTTTTTATAGTAGCCATGCTGTTACTATTGTTTGTGACAAGTTGATCTTTGAAATCTTTAAGAGAGCACTTCCCCAAGTGAAGGCTTAAAAGGAAAGATTTACGTTGGTCATTTTTAAATGTTTATGAAAAATCTGTTAAAACGTATTGGCTTTCCATACATGTTCGGGGATACATTCCTCCATCAAAATTAGAGTAATACCCCTGGATTAAATCATGAAACACCTGCAATTCATTTTAATTAAAATCATAAAAGATGGGTTTCACTCAAACAGTCCAATCTACAATATGAGCAGGGGAGGAATTTGGGTGTGAGAGCACAGTTTGTGAAGAAATAAACTATATTTCCAAGGCAATGTGAGTCATCATTGTTATGATTACTAACTGCTATGTACTCCCCCAAATCTTTTTCCTTTCTTTTTTGTCTTCCTTTGAGAAGATCAGATGCTGTCTCTGTCCTCAGGCTTCTGGAAAGTATTCCATGGATAAATTCTAAGCTTGAACATCATGGGCATTTGTATGTTCTGCTTAGACCCCCTTCCCAGGAAAGAAATGCTTTATGCTGCTTATCCCCCAGCAGCCAAATTTGTAATCTAAGTCCACACTTCAGAGGCCTACATGGGAACAGGTGCCACTGTGTGTCAATCAGCCTCTCTCTTTTTAACTTACTGGGAATTACATACAGTCTAAAAGAGAGAGGAAATTAGGTGGAACTCAGGTAATGAGTGTTGGGATCATGTCCCTGGGATTATGTCCCTTTTCCTGATTGTACAAAGAAATTTGACGGACAGCCCCTCAATTTGGTGACATTCCTAAGGCCTAGAGAGTGAATCTTCTCAAAATCTGATGCTTCCTCTCATTTGAGACTGCTGGACACCCCTTGGTCCCCAGTCTACCTGGAAAGCCTGGCCTAGAGGGTGAGGAGGCTCAGAGTGGTTGACTGTGGCCCTTCCTACATTTCCTTCCTCACACCCTCCGTCTACTACTGAGGTCTGACTCTGGAAAAACTTAGTAACTTGTGGAGTTGAGTTGATGGAACACAAGGATATTCCTTGCCAGATCTCTAAATATTTATCTGGGGAAGGATATAAAACTGGGAGGTTCCAGGGGGTCAGGATGCTGGGTATTGGATCTGGGTCACAGGTCACACACCTGTGAGCATGAGGCATTGATTTTAGATCTGTGGTAGTTGCCTTTAATATCACCTCAGTTGCTAGCCCTGATGGAAGTCATATTCCGAAGCCATTAAGTCAGTTGACTACAAACCAGATCCAGGAGAGGAGATGAATGACACAAAATTCTCAAAGATTATCCAGCTGAACTCCAACAGAATGACAAGTGGAATTTGAAATCCCTTAGAGAGAAGGTTTAAAACTTGAGAAAGGTAGGTTATCATAATGACAGCAGCAGTAGCAACAGCAGCAGCAGCAGCAGCAGCATTAAAAACAGCTACCATTCACTGAGAAAGGAAAAACTGAAGAGAGAAAAATGTAAGTCAGGAGTAACGATCCCTGTAGTTGGTAGCCTGGAGTCCCTGCACACAGGTACAAAATGATCCATTCCTTCCTTAACTCTCTGCCTCTCCCAGGACCAGGCTGGGAAACACTCATTTATCACCTAATGGACCCAAACTGAAATTGCCATGTATACTTGTAAAAAACAAAGAGGCCCCTAGCCTGTAAACCTTTATCCAGCTCAGCAAGTCTGCCTCTGAGTTACCCCTTAGAAACTTTCATATTCTCCATGGTGAGGCTATGAAGTTTCATGCTCTGCCTCCCCCAACCTTCACAGCCTCTTCTAGAGACTTCCCAGTGGGAAATTAATCAGCTTAGGGAAAAAGTCTCTGCTTCCTTGGCAGCCTCTTGTCTTCATTGCCTTCAGGTGTGGCTTTCCTTCACCATGAATGGCTTTTTTTTTTTTTTTTTTTTTTTTTTTTTTTTTGACAACTAAGCCTTTGCTGATGTAGTGCTTTGGAAACAGGATTAGAGAGGGATGAACCAGGACCTAGAAAGGGAAAGAAAAAGAAAAAAACAATGTGTTTTCATTCTTATAGAATAACGATCCTTCTGAGTGAGTTATTCTTACAGACTTTGCTTGCCTCCTCTCACAAAAGTTGAGATATGTTGGGCCCCATCCCTCTACCCCGGGAGTAGAAACAACCTGTTCATTCTACTATTCCCTAAGAATCAGATTTCCTTTTTTACCCTTTCTCCACCCTCTCACTTAGACCATAAAAGGCACCACCTCAGGAATCATTCATCAGCCTCCCTCCAGCTTTCTGTTCCAAAGCAGTACTGCAGTTGTCTACACATGTATTTCTATCATAACTGCCAGAAGCCTTGCTAAAGTGGAGCCAAAGTGAACGTACCCTCCCTCTCTATTGTCATCCCTCTAATCATTTAATTGGAAATAAAATCCCAGGGAAAAGAGCTCCAAATATATGCATAAATCCATTGTTCCATGTGAATTAGATAAAACCATATTTTTATAGTACTATTTGGGGCTGAATAAATGCCTCAACCCTTCATTTAGTATCAGTGAATTTCAGTAAGTGATAATGCAGAGGGATTTCAAAGTAGTTTATGCACCATTTTAGCCCATAAATTTCTAGAGAAATAAAAATAATTTGTAGATTTTCTTTCCCTCCTACTAATGATTGTCATTTAGACCATTTATATTACCTAGCAAACATGTACCACTTAAAATACTGGAAAACCTTCATAGCAGGAATTTCAAGTTTAATCTTACCCATACTTTTTTTGTTATGCCAGTCATTTAATACATAAAACAGAGTTGGACTCATAAAATGTTAGAAATTCTTTTATTTGGGGATTTTCCCCAAAAAAAAATCAATAGGGGAAATCTAATAAGGAGGCAGAAAAATTAAACTGAGAGGAAATATCATCTGATAGTCAGATTCTGAATACATCTCGCTCCTCTTTGATGTATAGAATCTTAGCTATTTTCTTCATCAGAATTGGAAAATCAAGCTTCCCCACCCCCAACTTAAGTACCAGAAACAGTGTTTTATACAAACTGGAATCTATTTCAATACCTCAAAGGAGACATAGTCTAAGATGTGCCCTTTATATTTAAGAAAGAAAAGACCAGGGAAAAGACAAATGCCTTCCATGTAGAGTGATTCTTTTATATTCACAACATGTAAGGGGATTTTCTTAAGTGGCTTGCGTGGACAGATGACTTTTCCTGGGAAAGGCAAGCTTCCTGTCCTATGAATAGTAGCAAAAGAAGGATCTAATGAGTGTTCTGTTCAACTGTTTAATGGAATTAGATTTCGGACACTGACTCCCAACCACATACACACCTTCCTTCACTTCATCAGGCTGTAGTTTCTAAGGGACTACAACTCTCTTATGGCGACTTCTCTATCTTAACTTGCTGTTGTTTACACGTCTCTTTCTTTTTGCTTTTTTTTTTTACCTTTTTTTCTTTTCTCTGTATTCATTTAAGTATCTGGCCACTGTTTTAGATGCTTAAGGCAATTATTTTGACATTTCTAATTTCCCCACCCTTTCTTTAAACAAGTGATTGCGGGACAGGGATACTTGAGAGAGAGAGAGACAGAGACAGAGAGACAGAAATGAATGGAGCATCCAGTCATAAGGCAATTATAGACAACCAGCTAAATACAGTTATGGATTCTGATATACAGACATGTGAGAGCCCTCCGTATTGAGCCTTGGTCATTACATGAGTTGCCCTTAGCCAAACTATTTCAAAGTATGTACACATGCATAAGAAACGATATGGTAAGACAAAAGACAACTGCTGTTTGAGAAGCTTTCTTTGAAAAGTCAGTAGCTAACCTGGAAATCAAGGGAAAATCCCCCCTCCCTAATATATGGGGGTTTCCCAACCCTACTTTCTCTATTTCCCAGTTTAATCCTAGGTGAAGGTTCTGTCTAATCAGAAGGACTGGGAAAATTATGTGGGTGACTGACCAGGGCCGGGTGAAAAGAGAATGGGGGGGGGGAGAGAGAGAGAGAGAGAGAGAGAGAGAGAGAGAGAGAGAGAGAGAGACCAAGGAGAAAAGAACTCATTTAGTGGGAAGTTCCTTGCAATCTTTTTTTTCCCTCAACAAAATCCTTTCCTAGCTTCCTTGGACCGCAGGCACCGGCGAAGAAAGGCGCTCTGGGCCTGGCTGCCTCACTGGGTTCCGGGGTGAAGTCTCAGAGCTGCGAGAGAATCTAACACGGTATGCACCTTTTCCTTTTAAGCTGCCCTTTGCCAACCCTCAGTCCACTTACCTTATTTCACACTGGATTAAAAATAAGGCTGTCTCCTCTCCTCCATAAGTCGTGGTTCTGCTTCGTCTACTTTAGGCTACTTCACATCCGATTTATCCTAAAGCTAACAGATTGCCTTTTTCAATGTAATGGTGTTGCGGGTGGGGCTGAGGGAGTGGGACCGTCTATACCACTCAAAGGCCTTTCTTCCCTTAGGAGTAGAGTTGAACGGCGAAAAAGAACCTCAAGAGTCCCCCAGCGAAAATGTGTTGCGGTCCCTGTAGAAGGAGTCAACTTTCAGGCTGTTAAAGACCTCAAGTCATTAGCATCAGCTGCTACACCAACGGGGCCAGCCAGCGCCTCTAAGTGGCTTAGCACACAGACGGGGCTCCCGAGACAGCCGCCGCAACTCTATCCACTTTTCCACCACCCGCTGGACGTGAAAAGCACATCTTTCTTTGGACCACATCTCGGTAATAATTTTTACTTTGATTCATCCTCTGCCCACCCACCCCCCCCACACACGGAAGTCTTAAAATATGGATGCCCCCAATTTGGAACCCCCTCGGGGATTACGCAGAAGGTGCCGGGCAGAGGACCGAACAGCAGGAAATGTTTGAGTCCGGTAACGTGGGTTCTTCCCACCCATCTGCCCCTCACGCCACCCCCCGCCCAGGTACTTGTTTCCTGGGATCAGATGCCCCTGTAAATCACCTTCCAAGTTCTGGCAGCATCCCCACCCCATTCCCCTTACCCCATCTCCGGCTCCGCGGAAAGACTGAGCCACGTTCTCACCAAAGCGCATCCTTTCTGAACCTTGCTGGGAAGGGCTTGGTAAAGTGAGCGCTCCTGGAGAGAGCTGGCGCTGGTTTATCAGCCCCAGGCAACTAGCTGCGCGAAGCAGCGATAGCTCAAAGGCTGGAGGAGAATCCCTCGGGCTAATCCCCAATCCCCTCCCCTGCACCCAACTCAGACTTGGGAAATGCGCGCGGGCTCCGTGCGCTCATTGAGTGGCCACCTTCCTGCCAGAGATTCTCCATGTGCCAAGCGAAACGGAAAAAAAGGCCCTTTCCAGTTCTTTTGGTACTTCCTTTCCGACCCCGAACCTGATTTTCCCCTCCTACCAGTCCCAAAGGGCCGATGCTTTAAGAGGAGGCGGGCCGGGCCACGCTCAGAAAGGCGTTGCCTCTTGGGGAAGGCGCTCAGGACCTGCCGGGCACCGGCAAGCGGGAGAGACCGCTTCCAGGCGGGCAGAGCCGGAGAGAGCGCACAGCCCAGCAAAGAGTTAAAGGGAGGGGACGTGGGCTGTCACGCGTCATTGGGCAGATTATGTGCAGCAAACAAAAAGTGTGTGTCTGCGTGCCAGTCAGTCACTGCATCGGGTCCATCTGTACAACTCCTCTCTCTCTCTCTCTCTCTCTCTCTCTCTCTCTCTCTCTCTCTCTCTCTCTCTCTCTCTCTCTCTCCCTCCTTACTCTCCCCTCTTTTCTCTATCCCCATCACTCTCTCTCTCTTTCCTCTCTTTAGGCAGAACCTACAAGACAGCAACACCAACACCTCTTGACATGGAAATACACTGATACAATAGGCAAAAGCAACACCCGATTGCATCTCCCAGTTCTTGGTGGCCTTATTTGGGCGATTCCATCCTGACCTTATTCCTGGTAAGTCTATTTGCATTGATGGGGGAGGGGGATGGGAGAAAGGCAGGTCTGGTGGGGAGAGTGAAAAATTTTGTTCTCCGTTTCCTCATTATCCAGAAGAGGGGGGAAATAATTGTTGAGCGGATCTCTACTGCCAATAAGATTATACAAAGGGAGGAGCTGGTGGAGAGCACTTTGCCGGAGAAGCAAGCTACTAGGGAGCGCGCGGCCGCCAGACAATGCCTGCCTCCAGGGGAGGGCGAGTGGCTAGCGGCCGCGACAGGCTTTCGGCAAGCCCCGCCGGCTCTGGAGAGTATGCCCGGGAGGATGAGTAGCGGGGGCCCAGTGGAGGATGTTGAGCTGTGAAAGGCTGGGTGGTAAAGGCGACCGCACGGCGGGCTAGGTCAGGCTCGCGCCCAGCGGTTATTGTGACGGGTTCGATGCTCGTGGCGGCAGCCACAGCGACGCGGACCCCTATTAGCTCGGCGTAGCGAGGATCTTTTCACCGTATTGTTAGGTAGAACTGCATTTTAATGATTGCGTCCCTGCTGTTGCCCCAAGTGACGGGGCGACCGCCCAGCACAATGAAACGCTTGTGTGAAAGAGTCTTTTAAAAGGAGAAATTGAGGCATAAAACCCTGAATTGGGGAAATTGAAAAGGAAAGAATAGGATTCCTTTGAAAAGGAGACGGAGAGGTTCTGGAGGATTTTAAAAATGTATTTAAATTTGCAGTTGAAGATCAGGAGGGCTAACTTGTGTGGGGTAAAAATGGACAGGAATAGATGATGTATCACAATAAAGTAAGTTTCTACTTTATGGATATTTATCTTCTTTCTGTCTGACAGACACATCCCAATACTTGACATTTGGGAGATGTAGCAGAGTGAATGGAAAAAGAGGCTCGCCAAAGTTTCATGCTCTGTTAGCTGGAAAGAAAAAGAAAAGCACTACCTTGTAATCACATTTGCGAGATTAATTGGTTAATAGACATTAAGATAAAAAATGGACATTGCTAATATTATTCCGTAATGAACAGCTTCTTGGGAAAAGAATTAGAACTACTCTTTTCTGCGACTTAAATTATACCAAATACACAAAAATTACTGCCTGTCGTGGGATTATTAGGGAAAAACCAACTTAGAGGTATCTTTTAGTCAGTCAGAAAGAGTGAACAATGCAGTTAGCTGAAAGCCAGTTTAAATTTAAAATAGCTGTTTTGTGTTTTAAAAATGGTAAGTCTTGTAGACAGTGTCCAGTGGCAATGGCAGAAAAATATCTCTTTATGGCAGCTTAATAGAGAGCCCTCCATCAGGGCATGACTTTCTAAATTGCTGCGGATTAAACAGCTGGAGAGCCCACCAAGGTCTACGCAAGCGGGGCTGCCCCCCCCCCCCCCCCGCCCATACAGGGTCGTATCTGGGGGAGCGAGAATTCACCAATCATTACACACGCGGTATTTCAGACGGGACACTTCTGGCCTGCCCTGTACCTGCTCACTTCATGAAGCACAAGCGACTCAATCCACCCCCTTGTATAACAAGGTAACTGGGATTCACCCTCATCCATAAATAAGCATGTCGAGAAAAAAATAATTACCTCCGCTTGCTGCTTTTTAATTAAAGCCTCGGAGGGACAGTGTTGGATTATGGTAATGAGCAGACAGACGTCCCCTCTTGTAGGCTGCAGAGAAAGGTTAACTGACACGGAATCAGTGGCCCTGACACTCCACTTGAAATCCATTCGCCA
The DNA here is from genome assembly GCF_004115265.2 of Rhinolophus ferrumequinum. Lineage (NCBI taxonomy): Eukaryota > Metazoa > Chordata > Mammalia > Chiroptera > Rhinolophidae > Rhinolophus > Rhinolophus ferrumequinum. The sequence continues at coordinate 35,621,569 of NC_046288.1, forward strand.
TGCTCCGCTCTCTCCGCCTGTTCGCTAATGCTGCTCCCCTCTTTGGAAGAAAAAATATAAAAGTCAGCTCCTGGGCACCCGGTTCAATACCTAAGAGGAGAGGAGAGGTGCTTTCTCCCAAGGGTTAGAAGTTTCTTCCAGTCAGGGAAGTCTATAGACTAGTAAAAAATACTATTGTTCTCCCCTACCCTCACCCCCCAAATCCTGTCCTATGCTCTCCCAAACACCGTAATACAAAGCAAAGCAAAACAAAACAAAACAAAAAACACCGATCTCGTCTTTCCTAGCTCCCTGCTTTCTCTCTCACAAGCAGTCAGTCCACCTTGAGCTCCCACTATTCCAATTATTTTTTTAAAAGGAAAGTACTCCTTAGTTGGCATTTTCAAAATATGCCAGATTAAATCTGCCATTGGCTTTTTTTCTGAAATAAGAGTTATGCAAAAATAGGCGAATTCAAGAAAAGAATTTTGGAGTAGTTAAAATGCTCTGCCTGTTTTCATAAAGGCAAAAAGAATAATGTAATTCGCTTCGTTGTCCTGTGTATCTGTCTCCAGTGATGGAGGATTCGGGCATCCAGCGAGGCATCTGGGACGGGGATGCCAAGGCTGTCCAACAGTGTCTGACAGATATTTTCACCAGCGTTTACACCACCTGCGACATTCCTGAGAACGCTATATTCGGTCCCTGCGTCCTGAGCCACACTTCCCTGTACGACAGCATAGCTTTCATAGCTCTCAAGTCCACCGACAAGAGAACAGTTCCTTACATCTTCCGGGTAAGTCTTAGCCAATGCTGCCTAGGGTATGCCGGTAACGTCCAGTTGAAAACAGACTAAGAATCATTCCAATGACGAGCTGAGACAGGTTCTAAATGTAGAAAATGCAGTAATGTGAGTCATCCTGTTTTACACACCAAAAATTGAAAAGGAAAATTAAACTCAAATTACTGTCAACTGATTTTTCTGGAATAAATGACAAAATTTGATTTGGAATACTATGTTTAAATCAGTGCCTCAATCCTGGGCTTTCCTACTAATGAACACCACCTTCCTTAATTCTGGGAAATTTCACAAGGTTTGAGGCTATTTGCATACTAAGTACTTTCTGTAAGTACTTTTATTCAAAGTATTGGGCGCGTTTGTCTTCCAGCCTAGGAGGTCTCCTGTTGCCCTAAATATTATTCATTCTGGGAAAGGTAGCTAGAGCCCAGATTTTGTATTTAAATAAAAATGTTAATGGTTTGACAATAAAACATCATTAAATCCATATATTTGAGTCCGAAGATGAAAGTCCTCTCACTTTCTATTATTTCTTTACAAAGAAAAACTATTGTTTAAGCCAAAATTAGGAAGGTGAGTGAATGACACAATAATTTCTGAGATCCAAGCTTGCTTTTCACTTCCAAAATAAACAAAATCCACCCACATTTTTGTAATATGGGATAATTTAGAAGTAAATTCTGAAGATGTTAACGCTAATTGGATTTGTAAGAAGACATTCCCTCGTTTGATGTTCAACCAGTATATGAAAATGGCGACTTAAATAAGCTATATGATTGATGCAGCATTTCAAAGGACGGTTGTCTTGCCTGCTGGTTGCAAACATGAGGATAGGGTGCCAACTTGGGTCAAGTTTTTGGAATCTTGATCTCAGGTAATTCTTTGGAAAAGAATGGCATAGATGAAATGGCCCTGGCTCCTCTGGCTCCATTCTCTTACAAGTCTCCTTCCTCCACCCCTTTCCTTCTTGTATTTTTTTTTTTCGTCTAAACTGTAGGTAGACACCTCAGCGGCAAATGGTTCCTCAGAAGGTCTCATGTGGCTGCGTCTGGTCCAATCAGCCAGAGATAAAGAGGAGCAGAACCTTGAAGCCTATATAAAAAACGGACAGCTGTTTTACCGCTCTCTCCGCAGGATTGCCAAAGACGAGGAGTTACTAGTTTGGTACGGGAAAGAACTGACTGAGTTACTCTTGCTCTGCCCCTCTAGACCTCACAGCAAAATGAATGGTAGGTTGGCTCGCGATTTGCGTGTGGGCCCTTAGCTAGCGGGGGAGCGACTCCGGAACAGCGGGGGCTCAGTCTGGCGCCTGGGCGCGCCTTTCCTCTCTTTGGGCGTCTTTTAGGAAGCATCTGATAGCTAGTCCGTAGTGAAACTAGGCCAAATAGGTGAGAGGAAATCGGGGAATACTTGGTTTAATTACTGCACTCCCCCCAAAACAGGAGGGAAAGTTAGATCAGGTCGTACAGGATCTTCTTTTCTCAGCACTCGGGCCCTGAGAGATGAAGGTGGATTTGTGAAGGGGGTGATGGAAAAGTAGCCTGGAGACGATGCTGAGTAACCATGTGGTGTGCGTGTGTGTGCGTGCGTGCGCGCGCGCGTGTACGTGTGTGGTGTTTGCAGGGTCGTCCCCTTACACATGCCTGGAATGCAGCCAACGTTTCCAGTTTGAGTTCCCCTATGTGGCGCATCTGCGCTTCCGCTGCCCCAAAAGACTTCACAGCGCTGATAGGAGCCCCCAAGACCAGCAAGGCGGCGGCGTGGGCACCAAGGATCACGCGGGCGGCGGCTGTGGCAAGGACCAGCAGCAGCAGCAGCAACAGGAGGCTCCCTTGGGACCCGGCCCTAAGTTCTGCAAAGCCGGCCCCATTCACCACTACCCGACCCCCTCCCCCGAGGGCAGTAACCCACCCGTGGCTGGCGGCGGCAGCAGCGCGAAGCCATCCACGGACTTCCACAACCTGGCCCGGGAGCTGGAAAATTCCGGGGGAGGCAGCAGCTGCTCCCCCGGCCGAAGCCTCAGCAGCGGCAGCGGCGGCGGCGGCGGCGGCCACCAGGAGGCGGAGCTGAGTCCCGACGGCAAGGCCGCGGGCCTGGGCAAAGGGAAGAGGAAATTCCCGGAGGAGGCGGCAGAGGGAGGCGGCGGCGGCGCGGGGCTGGCGGGGGGCCGGGGCCGCTTCGCAGAGCGGCCGGTGCCCGCTTCGAAGGAGGACCTCGTGTGCACGCCGCAGCAGTACCGCGCCTCGGGCAGCTACTTCGGCCTGGAAGAGAACGGCCGCCTCTTCGCGCCGCCCAGCCCCGAGACCGGCGAGGCGAAGCGCAGTGCCTTCGTGGAGGTGAAGAAGGCGGCCCGAGCGGCCGGTCTGCAGGAGGAGGCGGCCGCCGACGGCGCGGGCACAGCCGCCGAAGACCAGGACGCGGGCGGCGGCGGAGGCTCCTCTACACCCGTGGCCGCGTCGCCTGCCGGTGCCGAGAAGCTGCTGGCCCCGCGGCCTGGGGGCCCGCTGCCCAGCCGGCTGGAGGGGGGCAGCCCGGCGCGGGGCAGCGCCTTCACCTCAGTGCCGCACCTGGGAGGCGCGGGCGGCGGCGGTGCGGGGAGCGGCGCGGGCGCGGGGGCCGCGGGCGGTGCGGGCAGCGGCCAGGGCGCCGCGTCCGACGAGCGCAAAAGCGCCTTCTCGCAGCCGGCGCGCTCCTTCTCGCAGCTGTCCCCGCTGGTGCTGGGCCAGAAGCTGAGCGCGCTCGAGCCGTGCCACCCCGGCGACGCTGTGGGCCCCACCAGACTCTACCCCGCCGCCACCGACCCTCTGGCAGTGAAGCTCCAGGGAGCCGCGGACCTGAACGGAGGTTGCGGGGCCCTGCCGAGCGGCGGCCTGCCCAAACAGAGCCCCTTCCTCTACGCCACCGCCTTCTGGCCCAAGAGCTCCGCGGCCGCGGCAGCAGCGGCGGCCGCGGCCGCGGGGCCCCTGCAGCTGCAGCTGCCCTCGGCGCTCACGCTGCTGCCGCCCTCTTTCACCTCCCTGTGTCTGCCCGCGCAGAACTGGTGCGCCAAGTGCAATGCCTCCTTCCGCATGACCTCCGACCTGGTGTACCACATGAGGTCGCATCACAAAAAGGAATACGCCATGGAGCCCTTGGTGAAGCGGAGGCGGGAAGAGAAACTCAAGTGCCCCATTTGCAACGAGTCCTTCAGGGAGCGCCACCACCTCTCCAGGCACATGACCTCGCATAATTGATGCGGAAAGGACCCCAGCTTTCCACGCGCTCACACGCACAGTCAAGCCACCTGTAGGAACAAATAAGCGAGGACATCCACCGTCTCCTTGTGACCTGAAACATTGCACACACACACACACACACACACACACACACACAATCTCCCCCAGCCTTCTCATTCAAATGTTTACCCGCGACTTACACTACACTACACTACACTACACACACGCACACAAACGAGACAGGATGGTGGATTTTTGATTGGGTGGGTTGTTTGAGGGATTTTCTTTTGAATGCACGCATTTTCACTTTCCCAAAAACAAAGGTACATTTTTAAAAATGTCATATATTGCAGCATATTGATGCATTTGTCATACGTTTCTACTTAAATTATTAAGCACTTACAGTTTAGATGTAATAATTATATGTAAGGGCAAAAATTATTTTAGATATAAAGGAGGAGGGCGAGATGCTTTCTGCATTTCTCGATGACAGTTTGTGTGTTCTTACAAAAATAAACAAAACTGAATAAAAAGGGGGTCGCCATTCAATTTAAGTTTCCAGGGGGAAGTGCATGTATCATGAGATGATTATGGACTTCGATGAAGAATGTCATCATTATGTAAATATGTATTTCCTTTTAATACAAAGTGTAATTTTGTGCCAGTGAAATGGAGTCTGAATAGTTATGTGTTTCTTTTATCCCTGGAAAGATTTATTAAACTTTATAGATTATCCAGGTATGTTGGATGCTTTGACAATAAATGACTATTTTCTTCAAAGCAATTATTTGGAAAGTATTTTTAAATACATTTTTATAACCAAGGGCTACTTTGAGTAGATACCATCTATTTTTATTGAGTCCCTGAAAAGAAGAGATAGCATGAGAGGGATGATAAACCCTGCCTCACTTGCATTTATGTACTCTGAGACAATTTTGAGCCTAAAAGTGAGAAGATAGGTTTGATTATTATTTGGAAAATCTTTAGCTGGAAAGCGTTGGACATCTTGATCAAAGGACAAATCATTTAGACAAAGATCCCTGCCATGGAGCCAACTTTCACTGGGATGTCAGCATTCTTTTCAGCAGCAGGATCATTACCATCTTCAGATGTGGCCAGAGACAAACAATTTTCAGGCCTGGATCAGGGAGACCAGATGAAAAGCCCACTTAAGTTTCTATTGGTGATGCCTACATGGAAGAGTATCTTGTCCTCTAGAACCTGTCAGCATTCTGGCCTTACCCATTAAGAGATCCTATGGAAAGTTTCTTTAGAAACTAAGGTGAAATGACCACAGTAGTCTGTATTGCAGGGCCCAGCTTTCCTTCTAACGGCTTGAGCAGCTGCATGGCCTCTGGAAAAACACACACACACACACACACACACAAAGAAAACCAAAAAACTAGCTCTGGAGCATTATGATACAGAAGAACTGGATAACTTTCCTCCTCTTCCTGCCCTTCCTCTTACGAGAAGTCCCTCTCTACTCTTCATATACTGACAAGAAATCTTAGTTAAATAGAGTATACATATGTAAGTGTGTGTGTTATATCTGGCAACCATTAGGTGCAAACCCAAATGGATGATGATCCTTTAGGTTTTAGGATGGCATGTCCTAAATCCATGGGCATCTACAGGGTCACTCTATGGTTGCTCTAATTACCACCACGACACTAGTTTATCTAACACAGGAGGTGTACTTTCCCATTTCCCTCCCCCCACCTCTTTCCTTCACATTTTTCCAATCCTCCCGTCAGAAGGAGGACACTTGTGAAAAGGTCTGAAATGGGAAATTGCACAAGGTCCTACTGCAGGCTTTCAAAGGTTTTCCTAAAAGAATTATGAAGTCTTCATTATCTTAAGGTGATCACAGAACTAGTTATGATTAGGGAAGGGGGCAGGTAAAGACCAGGATAGGACAAAGAGGTGTATCCATATTGTGACCCAGGTTGGTGAAAAAGACTGACTTTTAAAAGATCATCCAAGTACTTTTTGTACTACATATTTTTGAGGCCTGCTCTCAGTTTTCCTAGGCAACAGTTGGATGATCTGAAACACCAATCCTCAGCAAAGCATGGTGAGAACAGTCCAAAATTCCAGTTCTAACTCTGTCTGCTATTCATGACTAGTCTGATCCTGCTTCATTATTGATATCATTCGATTTACCTGCATCTTGGTTTTCTCATCTGTACAATGAGTGAGGCAGGTTCTGCTATCTGTGAAGTACTTGTTGCAGTGCAGAATTGATTTTTCTACTGGGTTGATCAGTCTCCAACTAAATCTAAAGGGGGCTTTCTAGAGAAAAGACCAAGACTGGTTGCGAAACAAAGTTGATGGCAAGAAGTGAGAAAGACGTTTGGGGGCAAATGGAAGATGGGCCTCAAGAGATCTTTAAATCACAATACCTGAGAAGCTGACTAAATGGTCCATGCCTGGGACACTAGTGGATCTCTGGAACAAAAGTTTCTTAAAAACAAACAAATCCAGGCTATTTGGGGCCTAACTGAAAGATCCTTCCAGAATCTCTTTTCACTATGGTGACTTCATTACCTGTTGGGGATTCAGAGATGAATTTAGGTATAGGAAAAGGTAAGCAAATACTGCTTTTTGTAAAGGGGTTCCTTATAGTCTGGAATCACATAGTTTGAAAGATACAGGTAGACACACCCCCTGAGCTTCCCGCGCGTTTTCCTTTGTGTGGTCATTAACTGAACCACACAGTCAGGAAGAAAGCCGAGCCTTGGCTGAGCTACTGCCTAGGCGATCCAGGTAGGTGTGTTCCTGGCAGACACTTTAGGGCCAGGCAGCAGTGCTGATCAATCTGCCCACAAAGACCTTTTTTGGCGGGAAGTAGTAGGGGAAGGATGCCCAGAGCTAGTTTTGCCCTCAGCCAAGGCAAACTCAGATATGTTTTATTTTAACCCTGCATTTACAAGCTTTCGGATGTATCTTAACTCTCTCCGTGTCTAAATTTTCTCTGATGAGTTTCTAAGACTCCATAACCCTACCCATCTGCCCAGCTGGCTGAGGTCGCGCGCTGAGGCCATGGGCGTAAATGTCTGAACACAGCTGCGCAAGAAACACGATCACAAGTTAACGCAATCTTGGAGCTGCACAGATCCTGTGAAGTCCAGGCAGGTGGTCTGAATTCCCAGTGCCAAGTGCAGGTCCTAAATACTGTGGCAAGGGAAAACCAACCGGTTGTTGCACCAGCATTTGTTGTGTCCCAATCAGGGACAGAATGCTTGGGATTTACCCGTCGCCTAGCGCTTGTGATCTCTAAGCGTGCTTTCGGAACGGATTCCGAATCCCTCGCCTCATTTGGCGGTTGTGAGTTGGGGGGACGTCTGTATTTCCCAGGATGTGCTTGAAGTGCATAGCGTACGCCCATAGGCATGCGGGAACCAGAAGGCGCCGGAAGGGTCGCACGCACATCTTTGCACCAGTTTCGCAGGTACTGAAGAGTCAAGACCGAAACCGGACCTACCTGGGGAAAGTTCCCACGGTCCCGGACCCACTCCCAGGTTCTGAGGCCCTGCGAGGCCCAGAGTCCCGCGTGTTGCAGTCACAGCCACGCACTGGCCAGTTGCAAGCACAGAAGTGCGACGGCCGCCCGGCGCCGGCGCCGGGGTGAGCAGGGTGGGCGTAGGGGCGGGGACAGGTGTCTAGCGGGGTTCGCATTTCCTCCTTCCCACCCAGGTCTCTGAACCGCTGTGCACCGCCCGCTTCCTGTCTTCTATTAAGTTTCCACTCCACGCAGCTTATCTCCTTAGGCGCCCTGCCCAGTGAGCGTGACCCCAAGCGGGGAAACCTTGGACACCCGGGACCAGTCAGATCCAGAAAACCGGCCAGGAAGTGCAACCCCCTCCCTACCCCGGGGGGATTCCGCGGGCCTGAGCCTCAGAGCCGCCTCGCCTCGTAGCTCAGGGGCTTTCAGTCTTCTTCTCCACCCAGTACCGCCAGCAGGCAGGTGCTGCCGACCCAGGTGGAGGCGCGGGCGCCAGGCTGCAGGGCCCCGCGCAGGTGCGCTGGCCAGGCGCACACGCCCCCTCCAGCCGCAGCCCTCGGTGCTCCCGCGCGAGCGGCAACACCGCGGGGAAGCGGACCGCAGCCGCGCGAGGGAGCGCCCGGCACGCACGCGAGCACGGGTCGGCCCGGAGCTTTTGGGTTTTCTGTCTTCTTCCGATGCCCAATCCCATGTTCTGGAATCAATTTGGCTCATTCTGCGGTATCTCCCGGTTCCCCTTCCCTCAATTCTTCTTCACCTCCACTCTCTTTTCAATCTCTTAAGCACTTCTGAAGGTTTGACCTCATTCCTGGAGTTTTATGAGGAAACCCCTGCTAATGACTCTTACCCATCCAGGTAATTCCTACGGTGGTCGCACCAGCCCAACGGGAAACTGCACTGTCAATGACTGGGCATTGAGGATGACCCCACACTCCATCCAGATTCAAAGAGATGGCCAAGTGCCAGTCCCCCCGTCCCCACACCCCACCCACCCCCAGCCGCCTCTTGAACAGTTTGACAAAGCCTGGGTTTTGAACTGTGTGATTTGGGCCTTTCTTGGAAATGCCGTTGTCTTCCCCTGAAGGTGTAAAAACACCTCCAATGGGTGTAGAAAATGTAGCCTGCTTAGAAGCAGAACTGGGAATGGAGTGAGAAGTTGGAACACCTTTTCCTCTTCCAAATGCATTTTGGTTGACAGGTGGGCCATGAGGCCTAGAATATTGAGGCAGAAACGTGTCTTACTGGTGGACCCGAATGCCTGCTGGCTTTGTTAATCTGGTTGGACAGGGAAAAGGGATGCTCTCTGTCTCTTTGCTTCACAGATCACATTCCTAAGGCAACCTTTGCTTTTCTTACTTTAAATTGAGACTTAAAAGTTTTTAGAAAGATATCTATTCTCCAAAACTAGTAGATGAAGAAACAGTTCATTAAAACTTTTTTTTTCTCTTTTTTATACTCTATAGGGTTAGAGGTATAGGCAAGTGTCCTACTTGAATAGCTAACCTAGTTATGCTAATTATTTCTTCCTTATCTCTTTTCAAGTTGTGTGTGTGTGTGTATGTGTGTACTGGAATATATATGTATGCATGTTTGCACACATATATCCACATATATGTTTATATTACATATAAATATATATATGTATTTATGTATTTTTATATACAAATGTACATATCCATTTTAGTACACACACACACACACAGGCACACAACTGGCTGGCACTATTCTAAATACTTTTCACATGTTCACCTAGTTTAATTCTCATAATCTACCCAAGAGGAAGACTATGAAGGGTCCCAGTCTATCCTGTTTTAGGATTGTGTGGTTGGTATGGTTATCACCTTGGAACAGAAGGATGAGATATTGTAAAGTGTAACTGAAAAAATAGTGACTTCTAAGTCAGAGGGCTTGCTCCAAATTTTTGACCTTTCCATCTAGGCATATGTGTTTAATTTACTCAGTTTAATTTACTTGAACTTGTGAATAATACCACCTTTGGACTTATCGTACAGCTGTGTTTTGAAAAGCCAATAAAATCATTCATGTAGAAGCTTTTCATACTATTATCCATGATTGACTTTCCTGTTAGTGAAAGAGATATCCTTTGAGCCACAACTTACCTTCCTCAGGTGGTCAGGGTGCTCTAGTACCTCTATAAGAAATCTTTTGTGGCCTTGACTTCCTTTAATGATCTTTGCTCATTTTAAAGCAGAGGTGGGAATAACAGCTCATTTGAGTTGGTGGGTGTATATTTAACCACTCAATGCTTCTTTCTAATGTCCTAAACTTACAGAAGGGTCATTGAAAAAAACATTTGAGGAATAAAATCAAACAAACCTATAGGTCCATTCAAGTAAATTTAATTTTCATTGGCTTAGTTATAATAATCCTAAATTATAAGTACAATGTGGTCCCAGTACTTAAAAATTATAAGCCAGCATAACACTAAGAGCGAAAAGGGCTATAAGAGAAGTCCTAGTTGTAACTTGCCCTGCTGCAGAAAAGATGGTCCAAATATGCAGAAGAGTAGCCCCTTTCTCTTTCTGGGTACCATGTAACAAATAGCACCGAAAGATATCCTGTGCTCCGTGCTTAACGAAGACAACTCTGGTTCTGCAGACCATGGTACTTCATGAATGATACTCGTCATCAGTTAATATCGTCAGAAAGGACCCCTGACTCCTGCTTCAGTTTTTTAGTGTTTTTAAATGGACCTTGAACTACAGTGCGTTATTTTATCATACATTTCCCCTCTTTTAAAATGGAGATTTGAAGAATACATACAACATTTTCTTCTCTTTCCCAAATTCTCGAGGGAATAGATTCTTTGGAGAAATATTAAGATCCTTTGTAAACCCCAAGAAAAGAAATGAGATTGGAAGGAAAAAAATCATGGGACAAAAGCAACTAATTCAATCAGTTCTTTGTCCCTTGTCTTCAGATGTCCAGCCAATTCCAAATTCCTCTTATCCCTTATTTTGCATCTTCTCTGGAGAAAAGCAGGATTGTGGGTGTCAGAGGAGAAATACAGAAATCAGTCCTACCCTTGACCAAGATCCCAGAGCACACCTGCTGCGGGGGTTGAAATCTGGAAAACTGTAGCATGCTTATACTTTTCCCTGGGGATTCATTTCCACATGGGTGTGCTGGTGTTACATCATGGCTTGTAGAACTTAAAGTAACTTTTCCTATGTTTAGTTACTTTTTGTTTAAGTGTGAAACTTTTTTTTTTTTTTAAAGGATTTGATGACTTCTTTTCTTCCAAACAAATGGGTTAAGATCTGTTTCCCCCTGGCAAGATTTCACTGGATCTTTAAGAAAGGCAAACACAGCCAAACAGCGACACCCAACCCAGAAAATGAGGCAGATCATGCAGTTAGAAAAGTCTTAGTATCTACACTGTTCTCCAGGCCCAGAAGTCCAGTGTAGGAGCCAATTGAGGGTGGAGGAAAGAAATTAAAGGGACTATTACTACAAGGTCCATCCTAGTCCTCCATTAAAATGCTTTTGGAGAGACTGCAAGTTAAACTGTTTGCATTAGCAGAGCTAGATAAATAGTGAATGCCAGAAGCTTTCCTCCTGGACATTCAATCTGCTCTCTGAATTCCATCTCAGGACCTCCCATCTTCAGTTGCCTCCCGACTTGAGGCTTTATTAGTTCTCCCTTAGTCCTTTCTCCTCCAGCAAAGCAGTGGTATACCAGTATGAACATAGAAACAATGAACATGAACAGCAAGAAAAAAGGTTGGAATTCACATGAAAGTATTTCATCCTTCATTTGCTTTTTTGGTCTTAATTTCTAATTTTGGAACAGTCTAAGGAAAGACGAAGCATTGGTGTGGAGAGGTACTTTTCCTCTTGGGGTTACAATGCCTAAAACTGCTTCCAAATCGGAGGTCTTTCATTTTGAGGCTGCATTTGAAAGTGTTTATTAAGCCTCCAAACATGCCTAAACTTAAAACCAGGGAGATATTTAGAAAACCTACCTTTCAAATATCTAATTCCATGCATAGTAAAGATAATAGCATGGTAAAACAAGTTTCATCAAGTTACATGATTGCCAGCAGCTCACATCTGAATTTCTTAAGTCCTTTAAATATTCAAAATACATTTATTTTGGTATTTAGCCAATTTTATAACAGCTCAGAAATAGGAACTTGAGATTTCAGATAGCACAAATTTCTCTCTTCTCTGGGATGGTGGCTTGCCTTTGAACACATTTCAAGAGATGAAATTTAGAGTTTAGTATGTACAATTTCTGAGTCCCTGTCATATCAGCTTTTTTACAATAGCCAGCTCAGGGACCCAGGAGCAGGGTCAACTTTCAAATCCGATAAAAATACTGAGAAAAGAGGACCTCTGATAATGACTTCACAATTTCAGTGACTCAGTAAGGAAACAACTCCAAAAGAAAATAATTTCCCCAAGACTCCCATTCTCAGAAATTTTCATTAGGAATGATAGATATTAAGAGCCTATAGAGGAGAGAAAAAGTAATCATATCTATCAGATGTTATAGAGGTCCTAAAGGAACAATCTCTCAAATCACCGAGGTTGCTGTTAAAAATGCAGATTCCTAGACAATATCTAGAAATTGGAGATAAGGGGCCCAGGAGCTTGCATTTTAAGTCACATCCTAGGTGATTCTAGAGCAGATGTTTCTTGACCCATATATTGAGAAACACTGTGATGGATATAGAAAAATAACCAGCCCTATGGAGACTTAAATTAAAACATAGGAGTACCTCAGTCTAGAAAATTGCTATATTTCAGACATATCAAGGCTCAATTGAATCATAGTGTTATAAAGATACATTCAAAATTTTTAAATCTTCAGTAGTACTCTGTTTTAGATCTATTTTCAATTTTTGGTGAGTTGTAATATGTCAACAGTTTGTTCTTCCTTTCCCACTCAAATATGGTCATTACTGTGAACCACAAAAAATATATAAAGGTATAAAAAGCCTGTTCAGAAAACCTTTAAAGTAAATCTTTATGGAAAAATTTAAAAATGTTCATGGGTCATTGTAGGGACAGAGCCCCAAAAAGCAGTTTCCAGGCTCTCGGCCTCACATAGAAAGGTGCTGGCTCAGGTAGTAAATGGCCATCAACTGTGATCAAATGGCCAGCAGCTGTGGCTAGTTCGCCGTCAGCTGTAACCAGTGAGCCATTGGCCACGAATATAACTGCTGTGGTTACGCTAGCAGAAAAAAAGAAAAAAGGGGGAGCTAGCAAGAAGATGGTGGCTGAGTCTGCAAGCGGCACAGTGAGGGTTGAGAATTGTGTGGCTCCTGTTTCCAGTTTCTCCAACCCAGCCGCCAGTGAGAGTATAGTGGTATGACTCCCCTACTTATGGCTCCGTGGGTGTTCCTTTTTGGCCTAGCCATATCCTGCGTTCTTGTGTGGGGAGCGGGACCAGAGACCCCTCATGAGACCCCGCCTGACACCCCGCATGACACTTGGCGTAGTCGGCAGGATCCCCTGCACTACAGTCATTACTCCCTAAGGGATTTGTCTTTCATTTTTTGGAAATCAATACATTAGGTTTTCTAAAATTGTGTCACAACTTCTCTGTTTGTGTGTGTTCACAACCTACATCAACTAAGTCTCTGACTCCAAGCTCCCAAGAGTTCTCTCTACCCACATTCTTTGTATAAAAGCAGTGGAATTGAAAATCTCTTGAGCTACATACAAGTTTGCCCCCTCTTCCAGCTCACCAATCAATCACTGATGCTTCTCTGCCAGTCGATGCCTACACAGAGGCTGCCATCTTCTGATCGCGAATGATTCTAAGCCACCGATTCCTGCTGCAGAAGCTACTGGTATCAGGGAAACAGACTCCTCCACTGGTTTTGTCTCACTGAATTTGCTAACTATTTATTACAGTCTCCTTGCACCAAGGGCTCAGGCCTACATCTGAGGAGGCAGGGCCAGAAGAGCCTGGCAGCACGAGATGTACTACAGTATTCACAAGAACCCATCAGTTCTGATGGTGCCTATTATCCTGGAACATAGTATGGGCTCCCGGAATAAATGCGTTTTTCAATGTAAACATAGCTGTGATAATCCTGTCCTACTGGGCTTCTAGATTTGTCAGGACATGTCTGAATTCAAGAGTAGATGCAGTCTAGTACTGGGGCCCGAGCTACAAGATCATTTTAAACTCCCCACGGTTCTTTATTAGCACAGGGTATCCAGCTAAAAATTAGATGTCAGAAGATCTAACATCTAATCTCCTTCTGGCTCTGTCATTCCCTAGTTATGTGACCTTGGATGAACTAACTTCTCTAAACCTCAATCTTCTCACCTGTAAAATGAAAGGGTTAGACTATATCAGATCTTCTCATATTCAAGGTTCATGATAATTACTAGGAAGCTTGATAAATGGACTCGGCTCTGTTTCTGGAGGTTCCGAATGAAGGTGCAGCAGCCAGTGTATTGGAATTTGCATTTTAATAAACCCTCTGGGCGATTCTATAACCGCCTTTGGAAAATAGTTGTCTAGATCAGTGGTTCTCCACTCTGGCCACAAATAAGAGACATTTGTAAGGTTTTAAAAAATACTATGACTGATCCTTCTCCAAATTAATTAATCAGAATACCTGGGTGTGGAGCCAGGGCATTGGTGTGCTTTAAAATTCTTTTGTGCAGCAAGGGTTGAGAATCAGTGGACTAGATCATCTCTAAGATTTTTCCTTAGCTCTAGAATTCCGGCTTCCAATCTAGGATTCTTGGTTCTGTACCACAGTCAGTTTAGAAACATGTGGCATGCCGTGCACACAGATTTACTAGTCATTATGGGCTGTTCCTCCCAAATTTGTACATTGACTTCCTAACCCCTAGTACCTCAGAATGTACCTGTATTTGGAGATAGCATTTTTAAAAAGGTAATTAAGGTAAAATGGGGTTGTACAGGTGGGCCCTAATCCAATATGGCCGGTGTCCTTACAAGAAGAGGAGCTCAGGACACACAATTCAGAGGGACAACCACGTCAGCCCAGAGAGAAGGTGGATTCTTGTGATCCAAAGAGAATAGCCTCAGAAGAAACCCAGCCTGTCAACGTTTGGCTTGGACTTCAACCTCCAGAACTGTGAGAAAATAAGTTTCTGTTGTTTAAGGCCCCCAACTTTGTGGTATTTTATCACAGCAGCCTAATACGTTAGTCAAATAGTTCACTGAAACCTGTCTGACTTTAAAGAATATGCTTTGTCTTATTAGTTCAGAACTAACTTATCTCTAAGTATGGACAGAAATATACTTTAAAAAGGTATGAAGTTTAAATGTATTAAAAAAAAGAATGTAATTTGATGGATACATTTTTTTCAAAGTCCTGATTGAAGATAAGCTATGGAAATAAGTAATGCAGCTTAAAGTACTATGACCTAATCTTAAGGATGATATTTTAATTAACAGGACTTAGAAAATTTTCAGTGATTTTTGCTATCAATCATAAATAATAAACTTTATTTCAATTAAACAACAAATCACTACCAATTTTTAGTGTTATTATGTAAATTCAATATAGATTTTAATTATGAGTGTACATGAAGCAGAATTTATTTTAATTTTAATTCTGGGTTTTATAGGGCAAACCTGTCCCCTAGCCTAATACATCCCTAATTTCTCATGTCCCATTCTTAAGATTGTCTTAATTTTAATATTCAATAGGGTCTATTCAAAGAAGTATTTTTTTCATCATACCCTGGAAAAACACACTTAGACCTTAAAGAAAAAGATATATTGCCACCTAGTGGAAAATAGAATCATCTGGTTATAATCAATTTTTAAACCACAAAATGATTAGTACAAGAAATGGTTAAAATGTTTTTTGGTCATGAATAATTACGCTTTGCCAATTAAAGTTTGTCTTCCATGTTTAGCTGCTGTATCACTATTGACTTTTAAGTTAAATATTCTTTATTTTTATTTAGCAACTACTCATATACACATGCTATTGCTCTATGATGAGTGATAAATTTGCACATAATTTTCCTCAAAGACATTTAGCAAAAGTGACAAAAAATTTACAGGTAAATATAAAACATATTTACCACTGACAGAAAGTCAGTAGTATAGCAAATAACCAATCTAAATATAGAGCTAATTGAGCTTGGACAAGTAACAGCTGTGGGCATGTTTCCTCACCTGAAAATGTGGGGTTGAACTACAGGACTATAAGATATTTTAAATTGTAACATGATCAAAATATATATCTATAATACACACTCATAGTTGTTTAGCTCAGGGTCTTTTTAATAATTAGGTAAGTGCCCAAACTTGATTTAGGGAGTATTGGTGAGTTAATAGGTGTATGGCTTTGGAATAACATTTCATCATAGAACTAAAAGAAGCTTATTAATGGGAAGGAAGTTCCTATCTATTTATTTGGTTGCCAGGTTCCCTGGGATTTTTTTTTTCCACAAGAGTACGGTGACCCAGCTAATTTTAACTTTAGCAATTACATTCTATCCAACTAAGTTATCCTTGCAGCTTCTATTTGGATATAGCATCTTTTATTGTTTCCTGTCCTAAACTTTTAGGAAGTTGCTATTGGCTGATTTACTGTTGCTGACCTTTAGCAAGCATGAAGGATGATATTCGTGACTTGGTAATTCTGTAAGTATTTCTTACCCAGGGCCAGGGAAGGAAAGGAGAGTTTAAAGATACTTCCCTTTTAATAGCCCTTGGTATGTCCCAAGAATGTCACAGTCCTTAATTAGTTAACCCTACTATGTGTATGCCCTCTGAAAGTTCTTATTTCAGATGATGTAATGCAGGGAGCTTAAGTTATCAAGTTGTTTTGGCTCAAATTGTTGGATACAATTTCTTTCTGTACAGCATTAAGATAGAAGTATCACTGAAAGTCTTTCCCCTTCAAATAGTTTTGGCTTAATGTGAAAATGCCTATGGAAAACAAGGATTGCTAAATTAGTAGGTGTTATGAAATACTACAGGTAGGTAGTTTGCTACAATCACTCAACTTTTAACTAATTAGTTGTGAGAAACTGCATTTATATAATCAATAACATAGTTTAAATAACTAATGAAAAAGGAAAGATTGATATCAAACTTTTATTTGAGTCTTTGTGGAGCGATAAGGCACTCAGGAGTCCTAGATTACAATATCTGCAATAACTTCTATTACTTCTCCCTTCTATTCCATCTCCACAAAAGAAAGAAAGGAAAGAAGGACGGAAGGAAGGAGAGAGGGAGGGAGGGAGGGAGAGAGGGAAGGAAGGAAGGAAGGAAGGAAGGAAGGAAGGAAGGAAGGAAGGAAGGAAGGAAGGAAGGAAAGGAGAAAGAAAAGAGAAAGGAGAAGAAACAAAAGAGAGTTAATTTTCTAGAGTACATTTATTCTTAATGATGTGTGGGAAAGTAGCTTCTGACAGCGGAGGAAAACAGAGAAGACACCTAGGGCCTCATGTTTTCTTCCTAGAAACTCTTTCTGTGTGTTCCTGTAGTAACATTTTATTCTGAGGTGAATTTTGTGACATTTGTTGCCCATTTTACCCATTATCTTTCAAATAAGAAAAACAACAGAGAAATAATGTTCTAAGTCTCAAATATGAAGCTGAAAGCTACCTGCATTTTTAGAATGTATAATTGTTTCTTCTCTATTGCTCTTTCTGTACAAATAATTTAGTAATCAGATCTACTTAGTTTCAGAGTTTAAAAAAATTCCAGTTAATAATGTGAAACAATCTGTGTTCTATCAGATTGTATGAGTGCCTCACATCACTTTCATTATCAGTGTCACCAGCCTATTATATATCTTCTAATCCCTCAGTTAGGTAGATAGCTCCAGCAATAAACTATGGAAGACATATGCCTGCAACAACAGTTGGATGTGACAAGGACAAATTAAAGGTCACGACACATGTCATTAGGAAAGCAATTTCTATAGGTTTGGAAAAAAATCTCTCAGATTGATCTGGGACTTAAATTTCAACATAATTTAATAAATATGTTTCTTGAACAGATACATCCGTCAATTGATTACCATTATTATTCTCTTTAAAACAGCATTTTCCCTGCGTTGTGGTAGAACAGTATTAAATAACATGTATAATGATGAGATGATGCCCCCCTAGTAATCTATGATTAAAATATTCCATTTCAGTTAAAGAAGTCATCCTACGCGCAGACCCATCGAATGGGCACTTTATAAGGTAACTTTGTTTTGACTGCATTGATTTTTTTTGTTGTTGTTATCAAAACGCACACCTTCATGTGATACACATTCTAGGGAAGCTGAGTTAAGAAAGTTAAAGGTCTTTGTCTTCATAAATGAGAAGAGATTTCCAAAGTCATACATGTTAAATTCCAGTCATATTCTATGGCTCATAATAGAAAGAAGTTGCAGTATAATGAAGTAATTTAAAAATACTACTGGTACTTAGAATTCAGAGAGTGTTATTATGGAAAAATGTCCTGGAAATATAGACAAAACTGACAATGGTTCTTTCTGACAAAATAGCAGTTTGCTTAGGTATAAGATGTTTTATTAACCCTTAATTCTATTGCACATATTTATACATAAGCATGATAATAAGTTTATTTATATTCAATTAAACATGCATTTGGCAAGCAGCCTAGAATATTCCAGTGTTCTAAGAGTCAAGTGAATACCTCAGAAGTCCAAAGTCTGTGTTTCTTTTTCAGTCTTTCAAATCATAACAATTCATTGTCCTCTTGTTGCTGCACTCTAAAATATATTTTAATTGATAGGTTATACAAGCCTACATACTTTCTATATCTACATTATAGAGTCTTTGGGGATTATATCTGATATCTTTAATACCTCTGTGTGCTTGAGTGGATGTATTTGTCTTTTAAGTGGCCCAAGAAAAGTCACAAGTTTTTGTTTTATGTTTTGTTACTGATTTTTTTTTTTAGTTCATTGGTGGGACAATACTTCTTAAGTCAGGGTTCAGAATTATTGGGTAGGCAGCTAATAAGAACGATTGTTCAGATATTGAAATTACTGATGACTTAAGGAATGACCACGGCTTTCCTAGGCTCTGTTGGGAGGTGGAGCAAAAGTAGGCATTGGAATCCAAAAGACCTTGGCGTTACCACTCTGCAGTGTTCTGTTGCAGTGTGCACTGCTGGCAAGTCACTTTTCTGAACCTCAGTTTTCTCCACTGTAAGCTGGAATATCGAAAACCATACGGGGTTGTTGTAAAGACTGGAGATAAAGTATGGAAGTCTAAGTCACATAGTAGGCAGTAGATAACATAAAAATTATTATTTTTCATCATCCCTCTTTATAGGTCTTTGAATTTTCCATTTTCTTGTGGTTTCTCAACTTTAGGCCTATAAACTCTTTTCTCTCTTTTGTGAATGAAGGGAGGCATCTCCTATACTCTTTCTCTACAAAAAGGAAGCTGTTGCTGTGAAATGGTGAAAGGAGATGTCCTGGGATACAGACTATTCCTTTCCTTGAGAATTGTAGATTGGAGACTAAGACATATAAAGGCGGAGTCTGAACCATGGACTCCTCCACTCCTTGGAGGAGATTCCATATCTCCCCTAAACATCATGGGTAAAAATCCACTCCCCCAGACTCCTTTGGAAGCTCACCGCTCCGGAGAGCTCCCTTCCCTGGTGGTCTGGTGGAGCCCAGGCATGCTGGTCTCTAGGGCACACTGGCCAGACCTGTTTGCTCACTCATCTTGGAGTGAGCAGCATGGGAGGTCCTGATAAACTGACTACCTGAGGATGTAAGATGCCTTTTGAGCACTTGTACATATGCTGGTGAGACAAACTGTCAAGTGGTCACTACGAAGTCTGTATTCAAAAAAAGAGTAAAAGTATGAATGTTATTACAATATTATCCTACCAGAGCCCTAAATGATTATGTATAGAACATTTTCACACATCTATGTCTGACTTTGGAAAAGAATTATCTCTTTCTCTTTCAATAGCCTTTTAGATCTTATTTTTTTCTAAATTGCCTAGTTGCTAGAAGAATTTAAGCCAATAACAAGGAAAAGCTCATGGTTCTGTAGTTTTCATTCTAAGAGAGTCGAGTAAAAAGAAAAAAAATGCACAAGACATGGGTCAGGAGTAAAACTCAGTCCCTGTTTAATTAAGTTTGAAGTATATATTAAAAGTAGGAGAAAGTAATAATGAGCTTACACACCATATCCGTTGTAATATTTCTCTGAATAGGTGTTGGGTTGAACTAGCAGAGGTTTCCAAGAGTTACTGAAGCCCCATTAGTCCTACAGAATTATCTTAGTTGAGGAAGACTTATGAAGTGCTGCTTCTAAACATCTCCGAACCTCAAGATGATTACTGATTTGACAATTTTCCTGGGTTAGAAAGATAAAATGGGCATTCAGGGCATTTCCATATACACTTTGGAATTGGGATACAATTCCTATGTTTACTTGGAAATATTGTTTCTGAATACATTTCCTTTTTATTCATTAAATTTCATCTTTCTTTAGGAAAAAAAGTGGTTATCTCTCCTTTCTTTATAAAATATTTTGTGGCACTTTTTGAAGAGAAATCTCACCTTTAACTCGGTGAGGGCTTATACTTTTGTATTTTATCACATGACGATAGATCAGAATCCTGTTTCCAATGTGTGCTT
Source organism: Rhinolophus ferrumequinum (assembly GCF_004115265.2). Lineage (NCBI taxonomy): Eukaryota > Metazoa > Chordata > Mammalia > Chiroptera > Rhinolophidae > Rhinolophus > Rhinolophus ferrumequinum. The sequence goes on from NC_046288.1 coordinate 35,641,672, forward strand.
TTTAATGAATTTCCTTGAAGATCCTGAAGCCAGGAAACAACTGCTGCTCGTCTCTGGCACTTGCTCAGCAGAGGCTCTGGGCCCTTGTAGAGGATTAGCCTGATTTTAGAATGTGAGAAACCAGCATGTGCTGTCCGGTAGGCGTTAATATGTACTACTGACCAGCAACGTGGAAGGTAAAAAAAATGAAACATCAGGTCCACAAATGCATGTGCTGATGACATCCTATCACTCATTTGCATGAATCCAAACTGTGTCTGTCCTCGCCCGACTGGAAATGCATTTTTGGCCAATAAACACTATTCCACATGTGCAAAGGAGTTTTTAAAGTTTACGTTACCTTGAATATATTAGATTCTATCAAGAGAATTTGTAAACTCCTTTTGAAATAATAGTTTTTAAATTTTGAAAACAATCAAAATAAATACAATGTGTTACAAAATGTGTTTTTAATACATTATCCAGATGCTATGTCCTTAGCAATTTATAGTCATAATAAAAACTTTTATTTATTTATTTTTCGAAGCAAAGAGGCAGTTTTACACGTGAAACTAAGAGTCCACTAGAGGTCACTTTCTCAACTTATTTCCCTTAAAAACGGAAAAATTCAGCCTTGGTTCCTATCATTGAGTCTTTTTTACACACGTTTGTTTCCAGTGTTGGTGTTTTGTTTTCTCCCAGAAAAGTTTCTGCTATCTCTCAAACTTTTCTTTGTAAAATCTTTCTGATACTGGGGTTATCTATTCTTATATTTCAAGTATATTTTCTATTTGACCTTTTTAATGACTACTTGGATACTTTTTTAGGTCTACATTATTTTTGATCAGTTAGATATCACTGTTTGAACACGAGCAACATGTGTTTATTTCCTAAAGTTTTAGTGGACTTTATAATGCTATATTAGTGTGAAAGAACCAGCAATGTACAGCCTTCTTAAGATTTAGAAGCAGCCATTCAATTTCTGCTCCTTGCCACAAACACTAGTGCTGATGAAAAATATCCAGCATCAACATCTGTTGAAGTGATTCTCTGAATTTTATCATTCTTTATTTAATTTCCCTAGTGATCCAGTAGACCTATGTTTTGCACCACTTTTAAAAAGCAATGACTCTGAAATGTGAATGCCTGAAGTATTATGGTTTATCTAAAAGACATTTTATCTATTTTTCCTTGTGCTTGAGGATTTTACTAGCATGAAAATATTCACAAGCTGCTATTATGTTGTTAGTACCACTACTTGTTCATAAAAAGTAACATGAAAAAGATAAAAAACATTAAAAAGATATATGTATTATATGTGTGTGTGATAGAGTCTTGTGTATTTTCTATTAAGCCATCTGCATAAGGTTACAAAAGGCTTCCTTTTGCCCACTATATCCCCCCTATATCCATAAGTCTATTGATTTAAAAACACTTGTTCAGCTCTTCTTAAAATTTACTTCACATCAGCAGTTTTTAATCTCGGAAATAGTGCAATATCTCATTTCTCTATTAAATGAAGACATTTATAAAGAAATCACATATAGAGATTTATTCTTGCCTTCCAAAAAAATGTCTGTTTCTTTTTATCACTCACTACTACTCACTTACCTAAATACACTATAATAAATGCCATTTTAATTTATACAGCATTTGAAAAAATTTTATTGAAGAAAATATTTAATATCTGCAAAAGAGTTAAAACATCAGATGTGCTTTAAATCATTATGCATATACTACCTGATTTTAATTGTATTACTTGTTAGAATTATTTTCAGGCAGGAATATAATAGATGAATAATTTCGCCATGTAAAACACTCAAATGTTACAGATAAGCTGCAGCATTCATTGTTTAGCCCTAGTCTCAAGCCTTCCCAAAGGTAACTAATGCTTTTGTGTATTCTTCCAGATCTTGTGATAAATATTCAAATGTGTGATCACCTAGAATATACATCATGCTATTTTGTTTTATGTACAATCTGTTTTTAAAATAAATGTTATGCAGAATTGAACAAGTTGTTTTATCATTTACGTGTTTGATTTTTATTCAATAATAGATGGAGTTATTTACATGCCGATTTCTTGAAATCTCTCTCTCTCTCTTGTTTTAACTACGGCATAGTGTCTTTGAGAATGGACATAATCCATACTTTACACATTTTCCTAGGGAAGTACAGTTAGTTGGTTCCTATCTTTCCCCTCTTAGAAGTGACATCTCTGTGTATATCCTCCAACACATGATCAAACATTTCTCTACAGTGGATACTGTGAAGAGAATTGCTAAGATCAGAGGGAAGAGGCATTGAACATTTTAATATAAACCATCAAATAACTCTTCCACGTGTCTACACCAATGTCCTCTTGACTAGCAACAATTGGAAAACAGCAGGACTCCCCACACCCTGGTCAGCATTTAGTATCAAACTTAACATTCTTTGTCATTTTTATGGTATCTCATACCATAAAATTGTATTTACCTATATATTAGTACTATTTTGGTACATTGTCTTTCCATACATTTATTGGGTATTTATATTTCCTCTTCTGTGAATTTCTTTTTGTTTTTCCTCCTTCTTCTGCCTCCCCCCTCCACTCTGGTTCAAGCCCCTGTTTCTCAGTCTAGTTGTGTAGGACACACAGCTCCCTGGCCCATGCTGGTATTATGAGCCTTACGCTCCCCACCGGTTGAGGCAGTCAGTCGCTGGTCGTTGGTGGGCCGCTCACAGCAGCTCACGGCAGCTCTCACCAGCTGCTGGCCGCTCACATACTGGCTGCCAGCCACTAACGCTGGCCACCCGCACTGGCCACAGGCCGCTCATGGCAGCCCACAGTAGCCCACGGCAGGTCACGGCAGAACATGCCAACCTCCAGCTACTCAGGCAGCCCAGCTCCAGGGAGAGCTATTGTTCACAATCTTAGCTATAGAGGGTGCAGCTCACTGGCCCATGTGGGAATCGAACCAGCAACCTTAGCGTTAGGAGCACTGCTCTCCAACCACCTGAGCCACCCAGCCATCCCTATGAATTTCTTATTTGTATTTTTTGTTCATTTTTCTATTGCATCATTTGCATTTTCTTACTAATCTCTAGGATATTTTTTATATTTTGAGTATCAAGTGCTTACTGGTTATTGTCATGCAAATATTTTCTAGTACATCTTTCAATTTTTAACTTTGTTTATGATTTCTTGGTTATAAAGCATTTTTATTTTTATGCTGTCAATTTATCAATTCTTTCTCTTATTACTTTAATTTTGGTGTTTGCTTAAGAAAACCACCCATACCCTCAAAGCAAGTGTGTATCTTATACATTTATCTTTACCTTATATTTCCTTCTAATTCTTTTATAGTTTTATTGTTATAATTATTGTCATCAGGTTTTTTGAGGATTATTTTCGTGTGTGAAGTACAAATCTCATTTTATTCTTTTTCTCAAATGGATAACAAATATTTGTAACATTATTTGATAAGTAGTTCATATCTTCCTACTTATTCAAGATGCTACTTTTATGATAACATAAAAGTTCCTTATGTTCACAGTTATTTTTGTGCACTTTACTATTAATTTATTGTTATTATTATTTGTGTATTTCTCTGTAACACCACATTTTAAAAACCAGCACATTTTCTGCTGACGTATCAAACTCTTTTGTCTTTCTTCATTTTTGTTAAAATTATCTTTGCTAGTATTCTTGCTCATTTTATCCTTTCATATTAACTTTAGATTTGGCTTGTTAAGGTTACTGAAAAATTCTATTGAAAGTGAGAATTGCACTGAATTCACATATTAATCTGGGGAGAAATGGCATATCAGTCTTCTCATCAATGAATATATGTATTTCTGAAATTTTTATGTCATATACATCTTTTGGTTAACTTACATTTTTCTAATATACTGGTCTTGCCAGGTTTATTCACAACTATGCTATTGTTATTGATATTGTGAATGGGACCTTTTATTCTTTTGTCATTTCTAGTGATTGCTAGTGTGAAAGAAAGCTACATATTTTTAAAGTTTGATCTTGTGGCTGTCTACCAGACTGGATTAATTCTAATTATTAATGCTAATAGTTTATCAGGTGATCCTCTTGGATGGATTTTTCATCAGTGGTCATATCATAATCAAATAATGACAGTTTTATTTCTTCCTTTCTAAGACATAGACCTCTTATTTATTTTCCTGGTTTATTTCATTAACTAAGATCTTTAAAATGTCGAATAGAAGGAATATTGGACATCTATGTCTTCTATTGTATTTAATAGGAAAAATTTTCATACATCATCATTATGATTTTGCTGAAGTTTTTGACAGCCACCCTTTAAGTTAGGGAACACAGTATTAATTTTAAATATGCATGTAACATAATAAAATATTATCCTTGTCAAACATGATAATTACTATTTTGAAAGTGTTGAACTATAATGGTTTATTCTGTTGCCCAGTACTCCAAATAAATTGCATACAATATACGTTATTCTACTAGACATCTAATGTGAGTCACGCTGGGGTTAATTCTAAAAAAAATATTCAGAGACAGCTAAAACAGTTAACTTTCAGGTTTTCTCTTAAATTCTTTTTTAAAGGCTGCTTGTCAGTGAAATCTGTAGCCAGTGATACAAAGAATATACCACTGTTGGTGATTAAAATATTAAATGCAACACAATTCTAAACTGCATAATAAATACTTTGTCCAATTTTTTCTAAGAACACTGGTGCTTAAGATTTACCAACTAATAGGCAGTCCACTATTAGTCTTAACATTATTATAATTAATATTTCTAACCAGTGACAATTTATTCAACAAAGCATTTAAAGAATGCTTATTTTGTGCCAGGCATAGAAAATGAACATTGAAAGTTGGAGGAAAATGATGCCTCTAAAAATCTGAGGAATTGATTCAATTGTCATTCCCATATTCTAGAAGTAGAAACAGACATTTGAACTTAATATTTACCAGTGGTGTACAGCAGCAATTCTAAAAGTACAGAGAACCCTGAGGTACTTTTGGGAAGTCCACAATGTCAATACTATCTCAATCACCATCTCTCACACTGGCTTGCCATGTTTCAGAGGCTACAGGATTTGCTCTATCTCTGCAGAATTGCATGCAGATATGAGAATCCAGCTCCCTTTTAGTACAAATAGGAAAGAGATTTACAAAAATGTTAAACAATGCTTCTCTTGCTACTAAATTATTTTTGTTTTTGGAAAATATGACTATTCTTCATAAAATGTATCCAATTCTATTCTCACAATTTCCATGCTAAACACCTTGGCGTTATCCTTGATTCCTACTTTTCTTCTCCTATTCCACATACAATTTATCAGTAAATCCTATTGGCTCCACATCAATATGTATCAGAATATGATGCACATCTCATCATCTTTGCCACTACCAACCTTCCTAGTCCGAGTCATGATGATCTCAAGTCTGAATTATTATAAAAGCCTTATAACACTTCCCCTTGCTGAAACCCTTTTCCACCTCCAGTAACTTGATCTGACTTAAATTTTAAAATAATGACTCTAGGGGCTGTGCTGAGGATAGATGGCAGAGGAGGCAAGAGTGGGGTCAGTGTGATCAGTGAAGAGACTGGAATAATTCAGGTGAGGGGATGGTAGCTCTCTACCTGGGCTAGTGGTGGTAGAGGTAGTGGCAGCAAATGATTCAATTCTGGATGCTTTTCATTTTACAGGAAATTTCAAACATACAAATGTAGAAAAAAATAGAGTAAACCCATGTGTAATTATCTCCCAAATTCAACAATGATTAACTCGGCTTTAATAGATTATTTTGACGTAACTTCCAGACAGCAAAAAATTTCATTCATAAATATTTCAGTATGCAAACGTGAAAGATAAGGGATCTTTTTAAAATTAAAAAAAAATTACCACGTTTAAAAAATTCAGAATAATTTCTTGATATCAGTGTTCAAATTTCCCTGATTGCTTCACACTCATTTTACAATATTTGAATTAAGATCTAAGTTGCAACTTATTTATATGTGTCTTAAACCTTTTAAAATCTACAAATCTTTACTTTTTCCTGGAATTTATTCCTGGAATTTTAGAATGTAAAATTTCCTACATTCTAGATTTTTCTGATTGCATTTTTGCAGTGTCATTAAACCATGTTTCTCTGTCACCTCTATTTCTTGTGTAATGGCAGTGCGATCTCTAGAGGCTTGATCCGAATTCTTCATGGGTGGAACTGTGAACATGCATCAGGAGTCACCTGTCTTGTTGTTTCATTTAGAAATGATAATGACCACTGAGGGTCACTGCCTTGATTCATTATTTTATTAAAGGTTGACAAATGGCAGCATTCTAATTCTAACATTTTCTTCTTCAATTATTAGCTGGAATTCTTCTGTTTTGTCCTAGAGATAGTGGATTCAGAAAATGAAAGGAAGGGAAGACAACAGAGATGCTAGCCAGAGGAGATAAAATAGTCAATAAAAGGTTTTAAAACAAAATTATTTAGGATTGAGAGATTTTTAGCTATAATACACAGAAAAAGAACATAGAGGAATAGAGTCTCTTCGGTGACCACAGAAAATAATACAATGTGATATATATCCAAGTTGATTTTTCTGAAAACTATCAGAAAACACCAAATTTCATTTAATTCCTATAAACCAATGAAATATAGAAACCTTATAATTTCTAGCAGTCTCCCAATTTCAAATGTAAGTTTTATGATTTTGTTCATTTTTTTATTATATAACTTTGCATTGAACCGGTTCTTTTGTAGTTTACAAATCTCTTCCTCATATATTACTCAAATCTCAGAAAAACACAGTGAGCTAGTCTGGTTAAGTAACATTGCTCTATATTATAAATGAGGGAAGCAAAAAATATTTTTTCACAGTTTTAAAAAGTTACCTCTCATAAGTAGGGCTGTTTGACTTAGCCGTAAATAACTATTGCATTGCCAGTGTTCACAGCGTGTTGTGTGGACAAAAGGAATGAGTGAGTCAAAGGATATGTATGGGCAACATCACATAATCTTTGCTAATTTGGCTCACTTTAATATTCTGAGGATCAACTTGCCAGGACTGGGCCACAGCTACAGAGCTGTGGTGGGAATGAGCAAGCAGAAATCATTTACAGGGGATAATATGAGATCTGACAATTACGTTGCGAACTTGTTGCAACGATGTTGCTAACCTTTTTTGCTATCAGAGGGATTATTCATTATGAATTTGTACCACCTGGACAAACAGTTAACCAAGTTTACTATTTGGAAGTGCTGAAAAGGCTGCCTGAAAAAGTTAGACGACCTGAACTTTTTGCCAACAATTCATGGCTCTTGCATCACAACAATGCACCAGCTCACACGGCACTGTCTGTGAGGGAGTTTTGAGCTAGTAAACAAATAACTGTATTGGAACACCCTCCCTCCTCACCTGATCTGGACCCAATGACTTCTTTCTTTACCCAAAGATATAAGAACGATTGAAAGGAAGACGTTTTGATGCCATTCAGGACATCAAGAGTAATATGACAACAGCTCTGATGGCCATTCCAGAGAAAGTTCCAAAATTGCTTTGAAGGGTAGACTTGGCACTGGTGTCAGTGCATAGCTTCCCAAGGGGAGTATTTTGAAGGTGACCATAGTGATATTCAGCAATGAGGTATGCAGTACTTTTTCTAGGATGAGTTCGCGAACTTAATTGTCTGACCCCGTACAAGAAGTATAAAACTTAAAAGTCTGTTCCTGACTTGCTTTGAAAATTTAGGCAAGCATTTCCTTCTGCCTTCAGTTTTCCACTGGAGCAAATGTAGAAACTATGGGTTCATTTAAAGCAAAAGTTTAGCTCTTCCAGTTACATTTTGCATTGATTACAGGATTGAGAGGCTAGAAGGAAACCCAATTAACTAATGTTCTAAGAAAATTAATTTAGGAAATAAACATAATTTGGGCTGGTCTACAAAGGATATATTTTAGAAGTATAAATGGAAGAACTAGAGGATTAGAGAATTTATTTAGTATTAGAAAAGAGTAACAAGACAATTATTCTAAAATATATACAGATTTCATATTTTCTTTTGACTCTGATTTTTATATATTTTCATCTTGTTATTCAAAACTTTAAAATTGTGTAATTACATCATTAAGAATATAATTAATCTCCCTTGTCCTTCTTTGATTCATGATTTATCACCTATGAAGGCTAGTACGGAATGAGCATATGAGTTTCCTTCTCCAAGTTCCTTGCAACTTAACTTTTGATCTTTTTATTTCTTATAACTTAATTGTCTATCCAAACAATATTTTTATTTCCTGTTACATTACAGAGTATGGTCTTTGTTGGCATCCAAACCTCGGTTCAACACTTTACCACTTTACTAACAATGTCGCTTGATTTGCTTAACCTGTGAGCCTCAGTTTCTTCACTGTCAACATGACAATTTTACTTTCACTTTGGGCTTGATATGTGATGGCAGAGGAATAAGATGCGAAGTGCCTGGCACAGCAGGTGTTTTATAGAGTGTCATGCTTTCTAGCCCTTCTTTACTTCTCCTTTAAACTTCTACTAGAGTGTTTTATTTACAGAGCTGGTCCTACAAAAAAAGTGAAGCAGTTCATCTCCTTCAGTCCTAATTCTTTCCCGTTTCAGATATCAGGGCCTTTTTCTCCAGTAATCTCAAAAATCTGTATAGAGTGCTGTAATTTAGCCATGTATGCATGCTTTGTATGGGTTTAATTATAGATTCCTTTGAGTTTGAAGTGGCTTGTAAGGTAGATGCTTTAGCCCATTTTACAGTTGAGGAAATCAAGGGCCAGAAAATGTAAGTTCCCCAAATACACATGGTGATAGTACTGGAACTCGATCAGTTCTCAGCATTGTAAGCGTCTTTGTTACTGTTAAATGACAACCTTTGTGTTATTTTAACAGAATTTGCGGCCCCACTAAGTAAGCGGAAGGGGATTTGGGGTGAGGGTTGGGAGGTGGTACGGACATTCCAAACAGGTCTGGCTACATAATTGCAGGGCCCAGTGCAAAATGAAAGTGTGGGGCCTCTTGTTCAAAAAGCAGGAAAAGAATGCCATTAAAAGCACTAAATGCAAAAGTTTTTCCCTTTCTTTTTGTTTTCTCTCTCAACTTGTCATGCGTTTTTCATTAGCTATTTAATGTTTTTTTAAGTAAAGAAAAATGAAAAACTTGTATTATTGCCTAAATTTTTGTTTATCTTCATATTGTTCAATGCCAGTTCCAGTTTTAAATGTAAATATAAGAACATTTAACTCTCCTGCACAATCAGTCAATGAAATTACACAATTTGTTTTGTACCTCATGCATGTATTTATTTGGTTCTTGCCAGTACAGTGGCATTCTACGCAAATCTAACTCAACTGTTGAGAGCAACTTTCTGTGTACTAGATGGGATGCTGCCCAATTCATGAATCACTGAATAAAGCCAATTAGACCTTTATATTTACTCTGTTGAATTTTTGTTCTTGAACAACCAACATATACCCTCTTTGTGTGTACTGCACCACCTCCTGGATGTATGACCAGATCATCTCTGTCTTCTCCCTAAAAGCAAATGACAAATAGATCATTATATGAACACATCTGGCATCAACAGACACAAGAATCTCAGACTTCCGGAGGAAAGTTTACAGAACTCTCCACATTCTTGTTACTGCTGCAAGGAAGGTACAAAGCACCAGATCTGGACAAAGCTCAAGTTCCGCCCAAGAGTAAGCTCTGTTTTCACTAAATGCTGGGAAGGCTGCCTGACAATAGGAAACGTACGCAAGCCTCTGCAATTGTTCAGGAAGCATAGCAACTGGACTCAACTTTCCTTACTGGACGCGGAATAGATGGTGTGGGCTTCTCGTGAAAGGCCCACCACTGTTCCCCAGAGATGGACATTCTCAGATACAGCAGGGGGAGTTGACCGGTTTTATGTAAGCTATAGCTACAACAGTGACAGGCAATATAATCATAATGTCAGCCAACTTTCACTGATAATTTATATGCACCATGTACAATTTCAAGAGTTTTAAATGTATTAACTTATTAAATTCTAAGAGTTGCCCTATGAGGTCGGTGCTATTATTTTTGTCTTACATAGGAAGACACTGACTCACCAGGCTCCAGTACCTGGCTTAGGGCCACAGAGGTAGGAAGCGACGGAGCTGGGTATAAACCCAGATAAACTAAGCTTTCCCATGCTGCCTTTTCATTATGACTTTAGAAGTTGTTTTTTTTTTTTTTTTTTTTAAAAAAAAAAACGCCTTCTTATCTAAGAGAATAAAAGAAGTCGAAGGAGAAATTCTCTTACAGGATTACCATAAAGAATCCACATTAATTTATCATGAACATGAAATTTGATGCATTCATCTGTGAAGTGGGTTAAATATGAACAAATAGTAAGTGGGGCTGGGCCAGCAGAAAACTTATTTGATCATTTAAAAGAGATTGCCTGATCATGACCGTCACAACTGAAGAAATCATGAAATATATATATAAAAAAATAACCCAACTCAACTGTTGTTATTTCCTTTCTTGATGGACATACATTCTACCAATACTTTACTTTTGGGCTTACTGATAAATAAGTAAGGGATGAAAGGAAAAGGAATTGTGGATTGTCCTATCGTTCCCTTTCCTTCTATTATTTTCAGCATAAGTGGCTGTCTAGTACAGACAAGTGGCATACCACCATTGCTGTTTTCTGCATCCAAAGCAAGTTCTGGTTGAAACTGGAAGCGTGGCCTCTCACGAATGTCAGCAGCTCCCCCTCACTCCTAGCCTCACTTAGCCTTCCATAAGCTTATCTAGACTGGCTGTGAGCCTCACTGAACTCTCACATATCATGGGGTCCTCTGCAATTCCATTCTCACGGGGCATCACATACACTGTATATGAATGGGGCAGCAAGGAACAGACACTCATGTTGGACATCTCTCCTCTGACCTCACACATGCTCCATTGTCCCATCAGATTTCATTTCCAAAACATAATTTCAAAGATAAAATTATTGAACTTTCACGATGGCAAGAGCACAGCGTTAAACCAAGCAGGGTCTTTCTGAGCCTAGAGCCCTATGCAGCTGCATAGGTCACATGCCCATGAATGGACCCTATTTCAAGTGTTCCTGAAATCAATCAGCCAGGTATCTGTCTTGTCGAGGCAGTGGGACGAACCTGTTCTGTTTTGTGTCATCTCTTCCCTTCTTTCCTCATTCTTTCAATCTTTTATCCAGAAAACTCTCCCTTCATTCCTTATACTCATCTTGTACAAAGTTTCCATTATTGTTGACCATATATATACATATATATATATATATATATACACTTATCTTCATATGCTAATCATACAAATTATCTGAGGCAGCATATCTTTTTATCAATCTTCCCCATCTTTACAAAATCATTTATTAACATTGCACATTATTACAAAACTCTTGTTTGTTTATTTTTCTTATTCTTTCTGAAATATGTACTATAAATACAAGGTATTTCTATGCAGATTTTTGCCCATGAGTAAATCTAGTAAGTTTCCACGTAATGAGAGGGAATTGTCTCCTTATAAGAGTAACAGTAGTAAACACTTTGCCGCTTTAAACTTCAGTCAACATTTCTTCATTTTCTCTTTTAAATATCTGTTGTGTCTTCCAAACTTCATTTTTCTAAATATGCAGGAACTGAATTATCTTTCTTCAGATGTATTTTATTACTTAATGTTTTCACTTAGTTAAACTATCAGTAATGCTCATTTACAATGACTTTCATTTCAGGAGAAAAATGAATGATAGAGTTTAAATTTCTTTAGTATTTTATACTTACCAAAGCAGTTCACATATATTTCTTTTTTTCATTTAATCTTCATGGAAACACTGGGAATGATCCACAAATGTATTTCTAGTCTTAAGATTAATAAGTAATGTTTTAAATAGCATATTATCATACGTATTCTTCCCATTTTGATGTTTAAATTTTATAAGAACTTCTTTGGAATTTATAAATTAGCCTCGCTCCCTGTCACCCCCCCAAAAAAAAGTCTCTAATAGAGGGGCTATCAGGCCTTCATGGCTGTCATGCAGGGTGTCATGCAGGGTCTCTGGTCCCTATCCCCACATAAGAACGCAGGACATGGTGAGGCCAAAAAGGAAGACCCACGGAGCCATAGATAGGGGAGTCATACCTCTATATTCTTGTTGGCTGCTGGGTTGGAGACACAGGAGGCAGAAGCCACAGGATCCGCAACCTGCCGTCTGCTTCTCTGCCAACCAACCAACCCCTCACTAACTGCACTCTGCTGTGCTAACTGCAATCCACTCTCGCCAGCTCAGTGTGGGGACAGAGTCCCAGAGAGCAGTTTCCAGGCTCTCGGCCTCACATGGAAAGGTTCTGGTTTGGGTAGTAGATGGTCATCAGCTGTAATTCGTGGGCTATCAGCTGTAGCCAGTTAGCCATTAGTCACTGATACAGCTACGGTGGCTGAACTAGCAAGCGTGGATTGCAGTTAGTAAGGGGCAGTTGGGTTGGTTGGTTGGCAGAGAAGCTGACAGCGGATTGTGGCTAGCAACTGCGATTAGCAAGTGGATTGCAGCTAGCAAGTGGAGTTGGTTGGTTGGCAGAAAAGCAGACGGCGGATTGCACATCGTGTGGCTCCTGCTTCCTGTGTCTCCAACCCAGCCGCCAGCGAGACTATAGTGGTATGACACCCCTACCTATGGCTCTGTTGGTGTTCCTTTTTGGTCTCACCATATCCTGAGTTCTTGTGCCGGAAGCAGGACTAGAGACCCCGCATGACAATGAAAAACAAAAAAGCCATTTTGGGGTTCATTACAGTTAGTTGGGTTGGTAGTCAGTCTAAAAGCACAATGGAATAACTTTAAAATAAATGATTCTTTATTCTAATACGTTTCAAATGTGCCCTATGCTTGTTTTCTAGGTCAAATGTAGAGTATAGTAAAAGAGGAGGCTGAGTAATCAGGTCCAGCCCTTTGTAAAGGCTTCTGAGTTAAGCAGGATTCAGCATTTCATTGTTGCAAATCATGGGTGCAAACATATCATAAAACGAAACGCAAGCCCCCAATTTCCTTGAAAATATTTCATACATTTTCTCCCTCCAAAATTTAAATTGCATATATTCATTCTTGAATAGAATTGCTGCAAAATATTTTTCCTTACCATGGCAACGTATAAGGAGAATTTGGAAAACCATTCAACTTTAACTTCTGGTTAAATGAATCAACATCCCCAGTTCAATAGCAGCATAGTAGCATCCTAACTATGTTCCTATTCTGACTATATCACCTGTTTAGCACTCTTGCAAATTATTTTTACTTAATAGATAATATTTACAATTATGTGGTAACATAATATATAAATACATTTCTAGAATTATGTTTATAATTCTTTGATAGAAACTCTGAGCTATCTGTTCTCAGTATGTTTTAACAAAGGTCCCAAAGCTTGCTGCCTTCTTTAAATTTTGTTCTGATGACCTACTTCTATTTTAAATTCAGATTTATTTTCCTTCTGCCCACTTTCCATTCCTTTGGCTGGGACACAACGATACTTGGACTATCTTTTAATATTCACAGTTCCTCTCTTTATGGTGTCACTTTCCTTCCTTTTCCTTTCTCAGGTGTTCAGTTTCCTTATTCAGGTCTTTCCATACCCTCCTTCTGCACTCCTTCCTTCCCGTTGGTATAGCTGACTGGGAGTCGTCAGTTTCCAACAAGAAGGAGAAAGCGTATTCGTATTCTATACTTCTGGGCTACTTCCCGGTCATTGCTCCTCCTCTACCACACCCACCTCCTTCCCCTCGGTGGCTGTTAACTCCTTTTCTAGCATATTCTTCCCTCTCTTTCCTCTTTTGGTAATTTCTTGTAACTGCTATTGGAATTCTTTCAATCATCAGTTACTTCTCCTTATCCTCCCAGTAGTCGTTGTCATGTCACAACTTAAGGATAAAGGTAAAAAGATACAATGATTGTTAAAAAAGAAGAAACACCAGTTATTTAAGTCACCAAGTAAGGGTGGAGCCTGACAGTATTGGAGCTTACACTAGAGACCGGTGTCCCCCCTGCCAGGCAGTCCCCGGGCTCTCGGATCCTTCTTTAACATCGCAGTCATTATAATGGATTCCGGCTTGCCACTGCCAAAATCCACACCAGAAGGGTGTGCTCCTGCATTTGGCAAAAGGCCAATAATATATAATTAAGATAATTATGCATCCATGAAAGGAACAGAATTGTGGCTATTGTCAGTGTTTTGAGAAACACATCTGTTGAGCACCTGAAGAAGCCCTGAGGATGTATACTGTTGCCTACTTTCACGTAGAGATGAAGACACCTTAGACTTTTTCCTCCAGGGCCTCCATGAAAATGATTCACGAGAAAAATCTACCAGTACGGAAAATTGGTTGATGGAATTTGGAATGATTTACTCAAAAAGAGGAAGAACTAGAAGGGACATGAAAACTGTCTTCAAATAGCTGAAGTGCTATTAAATGGAAGAGCAATTAAATAAATAATTAAACGTATTCCGAGAGGATGGTAATTGGACTAAAAGTGGAAGCATATTTTTACTGCTATAAAGAAAGTGAAGGAGTTTTTGCCTAATTATACATTTCCCCCTCTATTAGGATTATACCCTTTTTCTATGGCTTAGCTACTCTAGGTAAAAGGAGTGCTTCATGTTATGGAAAATTCTATTATATAAGTCCTTCAGGCCTGACTTGAAAGGAATTTATTAAATCTTCTATCACAGTGGTTCTCAATGAAGGGTGTTTTTTTTTTTTTTCTTTTTCTCCCGGAGATATTTGGCAGTATCTGGGAATATTTTTGGCTGTCATACTTGCGGTGCATTACTGGTAGGTACAAGCTATGGAGGCTGTTACACTTCTTACAATGGACAGGATGGTCCCCCAAACAAAGAGACATTGCTGAGGCTAGAAACCCTGATCTATCAAGACAGCCAGCTGGTTTGCAAATCTATTCCTAACTAGTCCTTCTGCTTAATTCTATTTTGCTTGTCAGAAGTAAAATATCGCCTAACTCCTTTTTTCTATGTTTTATAACAAATCCTTACCATTGTTTCCCCTTCACAAAAAGTTGTGTATTTTTGGGTCAGCTTGATAAAGCTCTTATACTGAGAAAGATGAAAAGAAGACTATATCTACAATTTTCAAAATATGACTCTTGTTAGAGGTGTCTCTCTATTAGAAGTAGTCATGAATACCTTCTTAATATGACAGGATGATATTTTTGAGCTATTAATTTGAATCCCTTTATCTATGTATTTCCACTGTCCCTGATCTCCATCCAAACAAGTTACTTTACTGTGTAAAAAGGAACTACATGTCTTGGTAGAAGCAGAAACAGAGTACAAGTATTCCAGGGTACTGAAAACCCAAACACTGAGGAGAATTGAAAGGGTTTGCGATGAAGACAAGTGGACAAGGGGACTCTCAGGTATCAACAGGGTACCTTAGAGACTCAAGGACATAGGTAAATCTTTCCCATGCATAGACTAAGAAGGCACCTTCTGATATTGTGAGTAGGGTAGTCTGGAGGGAGATACTAAGACCTAGCCGGACAATCAGCTCTTTGCATCTTTTGGAGCAAAAATTAATATAAGAAAGGTCTTATTTTACTATAAGACTGGTTATAATATAATATAATAATATAATATAATAATGGGTCTTATATTAATTTTTGCTCCAAAAGACGCATTAGAGCTAATTGTCTGGCTAGGTCTTATTTTTGGGGAAACAGTGTATAAGAAGAGAGAGATATTTAGGGACTGTGAGGCTCTAGCAGTGTTGTCAGAGAGGAAGAAAACTTTTGAGAAAATGGACTGGTGGATTCATACCACATATACAACAAACACTAGCACAAGTTTAACAATTCTGAAGGGATAGTTCAGGGTGGACCATGGTCATACCAGTGGCACACCATATTAACAAATAGCTAATAACCAAGGCCCCCTAGATCTTCCCAACTTTGCTCCAACCATGGAGAGAAGGATGGAAAGCTCAAGAATGACTCATTAATATTTTGCCAATCTGACATAATAAGGACCCAGAGAAATAAGCTCAATTGTTACATAAAATAAAGAAAATTATAGTCCATGTACCTATGCATTTGGAAATTCATATTCACAAGAGAGTTGTACTTAGTTCCTCACAACTGAAAAAGCTTCTCTCCCCAAACACTCACAATCTCCTGTCACACCACCAGTTTAAGATAACATTTCTCAACCTGCTAAGCGTGGCCTTTAATCAATATGTATTCAGTATCTTCACCTAGTTGCTTAATAAATAGCCAGAACAGAACTCCTGATTTTCTCCTCAAAATCTACTTTTCTAGCAGTCTTGCCTATCCATGAAGTGAATGCCATATCCATCCCACTAGGTTGCTTAGTTCAAAAATCTTGGTGCTCTTTCCGGCCTCCTCCATTTCCTTTATACTACACACATTCTATCCATCAGTTGCTCCTGTTGCTCTCTCTTCAAAATGTATCCAGCATCCAACCACTTCAATTTCTTCCAATGCAAATACACTCGTCCAAGCCACATCATCTCAGGACTGGATTGTTTCGATAACCTCCTAACAGAACTTCCAGCTTTGAGTTTGTGTCCCTTACAGTCTATCATCTACCCAACAACCTGAGTAATCCTTTGGAAAATTAATTCAGACCATATAATTTTGCTCAGAACCCTTCGACAGTTTCCCTTACTTCTTAGTATAAATTGCACAATCTTTGCCATCAGGTTACATGTGATAAGCATCCCTCTTCCCTTTGACCTCTTCTCCTACCACTCTCATTTTCTCTCACTGTTTTAATCACATCGGCCTCTCTGTTCTCCCTGAATTGCACCAAGCATGCTTTTTCTAGAATATTTTTCCTCTCCATGTCATCATAGCTTGCTCCCTCACTTTTTATGTCTCTGTCCAATGGCACTTTGTCAGAAAAACTGCTCTTGGCTACTCTATAAAAATAGCAACATTCTATCCTCCAACCTAATATCTCCATCCTGATTATTATGTTTAATATTTTTTAGTGGCTTATTTACTTATCATTTGCCTGCCTTCACTACAGTGATTGTTCAATAAAGCTCATGGTTGCTTTTATGTTATTGTTTATTATGACATCTCTAGCACCTAAAATAACACCTGGTACAAAATAAGCACCAGAAAAAATGTTTTAAATGTATAAATCAATTTTGTCATTGCTGCAAGTTGACATTTTTAAAACCATCATATTGAAAATTATTATTAGGTGTATCAGGAAACATAATATATTGTAAGGTACTGAAATTAAACTCTATTTTGCAACTCAGCTCTCCCCTGAGCAGGACTGACACTTTCGAATACTATCCTCTGAGAGGAATATCTTCTTGTGTGAGACAATTTGTCAAAATAAACAAAATAGAATGTTGATGGAATTCTATCACATTGAATTAAAATGTCTTCACATTGTATGGTTACATAGTGTGGAGGCAGTATCCAAATGCAGCATCGCAATAGTCCTAAGAGACTCCCTATTTTATAGAACTTTTATGCAGTAATCTGGTATCAGTAAATATTTACTCAATTGACTCATATGAGAGAAGTATTTTACAATCATCTGTAATTAGCCATCTTGACATGTGGTCTCAACATGGCTATAGAGCAGGGAGAATTGGACCTGTAACAAGATGTTTAATTTCTGATTCCAACGTAAGAACTCTGACTTCTTGTAATATTCGGGGATGCCAAAATGCTCCTCTCAGATCGTTGTTCCTTGCGTGGAAAAAAAAAGCAAGACATCAACAGTAAATGAAAAATAAAACATCACGAAGTCTCCTTCCTCTTTGTTTTTCTCTCTCCGTGGTGGCTTCAGTGTATGGACTGCCTTCTGGCATCTGAGCTCTGGGTGACTCGCACGTCTGCTGGAGCACTGCAGGCTTCCCTGTCATCGTGGTGTGATCCTCCCAAGCCAGTTTGGGGCTGCAGGCCACCACTTCCACTCTCATCATGTTCCCTGTTTGTGCTTGTTCAGGGGGTACCTGTTATCCTGCTATGACAGTCTGTTCGGCCCCGCTCCTCTATCCCTGTGCCACTGTCTCTGCACTTTCGCTGCTATCAGTAGTTCCTGAACTCTGGTTACCGACAGCTTGCCAGCAGCACACTCTGTGCCCTTGTCATCTCTCGCCTATCACACCTGCTGCTGCCACCTGTTCCCGGTACCCTGCCAACATCTCCCCTACTGCCTTCAGTGTTGGCCACGCTCCTTCGGGGGAGGAAGGATTTTTTTCTAATCAGTGGCTGCTGCTGGACAGTGACACAACTAAACAGTGACATCTGGGAAATATCATGTCATCTGTCCTTGAGATGGTTTAGTACTCTCATTGTTGCCAAGATATTTAACCACGAAGTTCTGAGGTCTGGTGTTTACTGCTCTAAGAGCTTTTCCCAGCTTTCTAAGAACTGCAACCTCTACCAAAATAAAACCTAACTGTTAATCGAAACTACTCCATTAAGCTTGTTTTAAAAGTCCTATCTTTTGATTCTCAAATCAAAATTTAGTTATGGGGAGAGAAAGGGAGGGATATATTTTGAAGTCTGGTTTCAGCATGGCTGACATGAGCTAGAGAAATAGAAATAAGTCTAAATCAAAGAGTCCTATTATGTTTACAGGGAAGTCTGAATTAAACATAGACTTTAAAATGAATATTAAGTTAGTATGTGATTTGTAAGAGATAAATAATTAGGATATTGATGACTATCTCTATACTTCTGATGATTGATGTGTCCCATAATATTCTGTTTTTCCAAAATGCCAAAGAAAATCCTGGGGGGGAGGGAGAGAGAGAGAGAGAGAGAGAGAGAGAGAGAGAGAGAGAGAGAGAGAAGGAGAGAAGGACAATGAAAGAATATATTTGGGATTAATATAAATTTTCAGAAAACGAGATTTTAAAAACATGCATATCTATAGAATAATAAATTAATGGAGATCCAAAATTTAATGGAAATCTAAAGATATGAATGTGTTATATAAACAATAAACTATTGTGTAAATACAACGATTATTTTTAGGCAGGTCATTTCCAAATCACAGCTTCCGGAAACAGTAAACTGATCTCGTAATAAGGCAGTCAATTTTATTTATGAACAGCTCTAATTGCTAGAAGAATTATAACAAGCCAAAAACTGATTTCATTTATACTAGTTCTATGCTCTAGAATAATATTAATATAAAACAGTCCAATCTCATTACCAAATCCCTTTAAATAATGAAAGACATCTTTACAAAAATATAAAATCCAGTATAGCCACGTTCCTACAGAAGTGGATAGTCAAGAGTTCCATGCACTGCTGGAAGGGTCTGATTAGACCTAAACTTCTTGGAAAGTGATCTGAAAAATTTATGTAAATAAAAATTGCACATAACCTTTGATCCAGCCGTCCCAGTTTTGGGAATCTCTCTCATAGAAATAAAATCATAGGTACATTTGAATATTTTACATTGTAAGTAATTATGGTAAAAAATACTGGAAACAACTTTAAAAACTGTAAGAGAATATATATTTATTGCATGATTCTACAGAATATAAAGCAAATATTTAAGAGAATGAATTAGATCCACATGTCTTAATCTAGTCCAAGAGGGCTACCATTGATATATATATACATTTTTTGTTTTGTTTTTAAGATTTTTATTACAAATATATCGAACATAGAATATTATATTAGTTTCAGAGGTACACCATAGTTATTCAACATTCATATACCTAAAGGAGTGATCACCATGATAAGTCCAGCAACCATCGGACACCATACCACACTATTACAATATTATTGACTATATTACCTATGCTGTATATTACACCACCATGACTTATTTGTTTGATACCTGGAAATTTGAACCTCTTATTCCCTTTCATCTCCCCCCCTTTAAAATTTTTCAGTTGCATTTGACATTCAATATTATTTTATGTTAATTTCAGATATACAGCATAGTGGTTGCATATTTATATAATTTAAGAATGATTCCCCTGACTGTCTAGTACCCACCTGGCAATATACATAGTTATTACCATATTATTGACTATAGTCCCTATGCTTTATTTTACATTCCCATGATTATTTTGTAACTACCAATTTGTACTTCTTACTCCCTTCCTCTTTTTTCACTCACACACCCTACCCTCTTCCCATCTGGTAACCATCAAAATGTTCTCTATATCTATGAGTTTGTTTCTATTTTGTTTGTTAATTTTGTGCTTAGATTCCACATATAAGCAAAATCACACTGCATATATCTTTCTCTGTCTGACACTCAGCACAAAATCCTCCAGGTCCATTCATGCCACCGCAGATGGCAAGAACCCATTCCCTTCCATAGTCTAGCAATATTCCATTGTATGTATGTACCACCTCTTTATCCATTCATCCATCAATGGACACCCAGGCTGCCTCCACATCTTAGCCATATGTAAACAATGCTGCAATGAACATATTGATGCACCTGTCCTTTTGAAGTAGCATTTTGGGTTTCTTCAGATAAATACCCTGCAGTGTGATTACTGGGTCCCTCATTGTCTCTTCTTATAGTCTTTGTTTTAAACTCTATTTTGTCTGGTATAAGTATTGCTATCCCAGCTTTTTTTTTTTTTTTTTTTTACCTTTTTTTCATTTCTATTTTCATGAAATAACTTTTTCCATTCCTTTGCTTTCTGTCTGTGTGTGTCTTTCAATCTGAAGTGAGTCTCTTGTAGGCAGCATATGTAAGGGTTTTGTTTTCTTAATCCTTCAGCTCTCCTATGTCTTTTGATTGGAGCATTTAATTAATTTCCATTGAAAGTCATTATTGATAGAGTTGTAACCATTGTCATTTTATTATTCATAATTTTGATTTTTTTTTTTTCTGTCTTAAAGAAGTCCCTCTAACATTCCTTGTAATACAACTTTGGCGGTGATGAACTCCTTTAGCTTTTTCTTCTCTGGGAAGCTCTTTATCTGTCCTTCAATTTTAAATGATAGCCTTGCTGGGTAGAGTACTCTTGGTTGTAGGTCCTTGCTTTTCATCATGTTGGATATTTTCTGCCAATCTCGTCTGGCCTTTAACATTTCTGTTGAAAACTTATCTGACAATCTTATGGGAGCTCTCTTATAAGTTACTAGTTGCCTTTCTCTTGCTGCTTTTCGGATTCTCTCTTGGTTTTTAACCTTTGCCATTTCAATTATAATGTATCTAGGTGTGGGCTTGTTTGGGTTCATCCTGTTTGGGAATCTCTGTGATTCCCAGACTTGTATATTTATTTCCTTCACCCAGTTAGGAAGCTTTTCAGTCATTATTCCTTTAAATAGGTTCTCAGTCTCATGCTTTCTTTCTTCTCCTTCTGGTACCCCTATGATGCGAATGTTGTCTTGCTTGATTTACTCCCAGAGGTCTCTTAAATTATTCTCAAATTTTTAAATTCATTTTTCTTTTTGCTGTTCCAATTGGGTGTTTTTTGCTACCTTGTCTTGCAAATCTCTGATTTGATCCTCTGCTTCATTCAATCTGCTGGTGATTCCTTCTAGTGCATTCTTTATTTCAGTTTCTGTATTCTTCACTTCTGACTGGTTCTTTTTTTGGTTTCTATGTCCTTTTTTATGCTTCTTATCTCTTTGTTGAAGTTCTCACTAAGTTTCTTGAGCATCCTTGTAACCATTGTTTTGAACTCTGTCTCTGGTAAGTTGCTTACCTCCATTTTGTTTAGTTCTTTTTCTGGATTTTTCTCCTGTTCTTTCATTTGGGATGTATTTCTTTGTTTCCTAATATTGGCTGCCTCTCCACATTTGTTTCAATGTATTTTGTAGATCTTCTAAGTCTCCCAGTCCTGGACAAGTGGGCTTATGTAGTAGGTGCCCTGTGGGACCCAGTGGCACAGTATAACTGGTCACCTGCTCTAGGTGCTCCAGGAGTGTTGCTTGTGTGTTTGTGTGTGTCTTTCTCTCATAGTTGAGCCTTGATTGCTATTGGCACATCAGTGGGTGGGATTGACCCTCAGGCTGACTGGCTGGGGTTTGGCCACATCCATAACTTATGGGCTGCTGTGTGGGGAGCTTACCCCACTGAGTGGGATTCACCCCAGTGGGCTCTGGTGCCTGTTGAGATCACCTTTTATGTGTGCCACTTGTGGGGCTAACGGGGCAGCATTCTGTTGTGGTTTGAAACCAACCTCCAAGTATGTTGGTTCTGGGGCCTCTTGGGAGAGGCTCCAGTGCAGGTCCAGGTCATCCACTGCCTGTGACTCTTTGGGCACTACCTGGTAGGAGCAACAAAGTGATCCGTGGTTGTTTGCTGCCTGTGCTAAACCTGGAGGCATGTGAGAGAGACCATGCTATGAACCGAGGAAGTCTGCCACCAGTACTGGGCCTTAGCTCTGCAAAAAGCCAGGACACTCCAAGGCCTGCTGCCACCTGCCAGCTCCCTTAAGGTTTAGCCATTGATAGAGCCTCGTGCAATATGCAAGTTGAGTGAGGCAGGATCTCACTAGAGTGGGAAGAGTTGTGGTCACGAGGTTAATGTAAATTCTGGTTTGGTGCCAGTGCTGAGCCTGGAGTGACTCAGCAAAAGTCTCAGAGCACACGGAGGCCAGTTGCTGCCTGCTGGGGCCTGCCAAACTCCAACAGTTTTCCAAGAAAGAGTGCAATTCAGGCAGGGCTGCCTGCTCGCAGAGAAAGTGCCTCTGGCTTTGGGGGAGTTTGGTGGCATGGGGTCCCAGTGTGTCAGCAGGGTGGATCAGTGGAGCTCATCAGGCCAATCAAATTCAGATTTGGCCTATGGGGGCAGGCTCAACACAGGAAAGATGGCAAATGCCTGCCGGCTGCACGGGAGAAGGACCTCACACCGGGAAAATGCTGACAGTCCTCCAATCCTCCTCCTGCAGCTACACAACTGAGTCTGTACCCTGTATGTCTCCTGTACCCTGTACCCTGTGTGTCTCCAAAACCTCCCGAGTCACCATCCCTCCACCAGAGCCTCAAGGTGAGTGCCTGCGAGCGAGTGAGTTTGTGTGTGGGCCCTTTAAGAGGACGTCTGGGTTTCCCACCGCCTTCCATCCCACCCGAATGGTCCGAATTCCCACTGTTTTTCACAGCCAGATGTTGTGGGGGCTCCTCTTCCTGGCATGTACTCCATGCTGGGGAGCCTGATGTTGGGGGCTGCGGTCCCTCACTTCTCCAGGGGAACCTCTGTGGCTGAGGTATCCCTCATGATTCTCAATGGTCACACAGAGGTTTGGGGCTCATTTCCCATCTCCTACCCGTCTTGATGTGGCTTCTTCTTTATATTTTTTATGAAGGAGGACTTCTGTTCAGCTAGACTTCAGATGGTTTTCCAGGTTCATTGTTCTATAATTTAGTTATAATTTTAGTGTGTTCATGGAAGGAGTGTTTATCTATTCAGGCACGGTGCTTACCTATTCTGCCATCTTCTACCCTTGGTGTATTTTTATGTGAAGGAAACACAACCATGTGTATTAAAAGATCTCATTTCCAAAAACAGCCCAAATATTTATTTGAGGATAAATGTTTGAAATACCACAGCAAAAGGCATGGAATAATATACCACACATCAATATTGATTATATTTTTTAAAATATATATCCCTTTTGTTTAAATAAGTTTGCATTCCTTTTTTAGTTTTAATTTTTAATATCTAAAAACATGAAACATATTTTTAAATGTAAAACTCAATCTATGCTCTTTTAGAACTGTACATGAAATTGAAGTTGTTTCTAGGATTTCTCTGGTTTGGAAATCATACAGTCCCTTTCCCAATCAAACATACATAGGGACAGACCTTTGGTTTTCATACATGAATGATTAAGGACTCTGTTTATAGTTTTTCAACTCTAATACAGTTATGGCAATAAGGCCTTTGTTATTTTTTAAGTACTTTATATTTGGGTTGAAATTGGGAATACATCCAAGTTATAACTCCAAACAGGTATAGCCCTCCAAATTCTATTTTCTATGCTAAACATCCCCAGATCTTTCCATCAAATGATAATCTCAGATCTTTTACACTATATTGGTTATAATTCTCTGGTTCCATTTTTAATATATGTTATTCTGTTTTGGAAACATTTACTTATATCTTTCTTAAAGTGTCCCCCTATTGAAATTCATTTTTAAAAGCCTTATCTCAATAGAAATTTACATTGAGATTGTGGCAAACTAACAACTGCAGTTCTTTAACTTTTGTGTTATATTTGTGAACATTTTAACACAAACTACGTTAGATCCTCTATCATCTACCTTGTACTTGAACAATTGATTTTTTTAGCCTAAATAGAGGACTTATCATTATCCATTTCAGTTTATTGTTTTCATCGTGTTAAAATAAAACAGGAACTATATTGTATATACAGTATGATTACGACTATGTGAAAAATACACCTACTTGTTAAAAGAAATAAAAAAGAAAATAAATAGACCAAAATTATTGATTATAAATATGGTTAGGTGTTAGGATCATAACTAAATTGCCCTCCCTCCCTTTTTGATAGTTTTCTAATTTTCTTTAATGATACTTAAATGAAAAGTTATATTTAAATAAAAATTAAAATGACTTTCATTTTGTTTGTTTGAACAAACTGTTACATATCCAAAGATACATAAGAAAGAGAACTTGGGAATATTTTAATTGTGGAGTAACAAGAATTCCTAGTTGATAGGGTCTTGGGTGCTGATGTGGCCTGTTGCTCGCCTAAAAGTATAAAAAGCAAAGGGAAAAGGGGAGTTGTTTAATGAGTATAAAGTTTCAGTTTTGCAAGATGAAAATGTTCTGGAAGTCTGTTTCACAACAATGTGTTTTAACACTACTGAACCAGCATTATTTGAAAATGGTTAGGATCGTAAGTTTTATGTTATGTGTGTTTTACCACAACTTTTTAAAAAGTGTGAAAAGAGTCCAACTTTTCAATATTAGGTGTGGTAGACGGAAAAGTGTATGATCACTCAAAGCATTCCGGCTTGGGCAAATTGGTAGAGGTGATTGCATTAATGGAAAAAGTGAATATACATGAGGAGGAGCAATTTGGAGTGGAGATATTAATAGATACTGGGGTGCTTTGCGCCACCTCTTCTTTGCCCAAATGATCTTAGCACTGCTGGAGTAAGCTGTTGCCTGTGTATTGCCAGTGTCCCATCTCAAATGGGAACTGTTGCACCTCTCCTGTTTTCTATCCCAGGGCTTTCTTCTAAGGCATTGGTACCTTCAGCCAGCACACAGTTGCAGCCTGGAAGTGAGAGACAGAGGAATCAACGAATAATTGCTCCAACTTCCCCATCCCTCTCTGAAACAATTTTGAGGCAGGTTCTACAGGGTTCCCAGCATGTCCCCACTGGGTGTGAGCCTCCGTTACTGATGCTGGTAACCAGTTCGATAATCTACCCCCTATTTGTTTGCCTTTTCCCCCAATTCTGCTTTCATACTGTGGGGGCTAAAAAGAAACCCAAAAAACTATTTTCTACTATTTTCTAAATTCTTCTAGCTGGGCTAATAATCAAATTAACAGAGACATGTTAAGAGGAGAAAAAGTACAAAGTTTAGTATGAATGCACATGTTGGGGGTGTCATAAGATATAAGACCCCAAACACATTGGGCAGTTGAGGTTTATATGGCATTATGGAAAAGGAGCAACTGGGTAGGCACCTGAGATTTTGAAGGAAATAGGCAATTCACAGGTAACTGAGGAAGAGTAGAACACATATGGCAGGCAAATTATTGCCAGGTAACCCAGGAACAATGGGGTAGGGGTGGGGGGTAGAATCTAGCTATCAGGCCCCTGTCGGAGGTCTTCTATCTAATGCTAAGGTGATTATACTAAGATTCACTTCTCGGAGCAGGTCTTTCCATCTGAATCTCTGAGGCAGGAAAGGGGGCCTCAACGTTTCTTTCTGAATCTTTTGTTTCTTAAAAACCAGCTTAAAATCAATATCTCAAAAGGCACGTTTTTGTGGAGGCAAAACTTTTATTTCTTTCAATACTCTCAACTCCCTTTTTTCTGCCTTCTAAGATCATCTTCCAAATGAATTAGCTATACCCAAAGCTTGTCTCAAGCTCTGATGAAAACTAAGATAAAGATATTGAGTTACATTTAGGCTATATAAAGTTTTAGGAGTCTTTGGAGGATTAATTGAAGATGTTCATTAGAAAGTTAGAAATTAATTAGCATCACCTCAAAAATAGGTCTTTTGCGTTGTCTTGAGCCAGTTTGCTCTTCGTCTGTCCAAAATTCATTTTTTTCTATCACTCATTTACATTTATCATTGTTCCATGCCCCCTCTCCTATTTTACTGCTCTCTAAAACAGTCTGAGATCGTAAGGAAGTTACGGAACAGAAAGTTTGTTTAAAAAGCGGTCTCACCTGTTTTTCCTCAAATGCATCATATGTGACTATAAACAGCTCTAGTTTCTTTTCAGATAATCTTCTGTCCCTCTTGAGCATCTGTCCAGAGGCTCACACCTAATTTTTTTCTCAATCGAATTGTTCTGGATAAAGGCATGTTCCTTACCTTCTCTGTGCCTTGTTTTCATCAAATGCAAAATACCGTCCTTTAAAAAAATGTGAAAGGATACTATGGAAGATATTTGACCCTGCCTGGTCTTATCAGTCTAAGAAAGGTTAACTCTTGTAACAAAAAAGTTTTCTTTTCTGTCTTAAAAAAAAAAAAATACATCTAGCAACCCATTATGTCCATGTGTCATATCTTATTGGAGGCACAGTGTCAGAAATATGGTTGAAATCTGGAGAAAACCAGGATCTTTGGCACTTTTCCAAAGGCTGAAAGAAATCCTTGCAGAAATGAAAGCATTTTGTGTCCTAAGAGAAGTGAAATTTTTCTGGTTGAATCAAAACTGTAGTCTCCAGGAGAACAAAAAACGAAAAGTTGGGAGATGAAATGATTAATCCACTCTTGGAAGTTAGAGCACTGTGTTGTGGCGAGAACGCTGTGATCGTGTTTCCTTATCCCAATCCTTCAACAAGCACAATGATCCTCGTCTCCTGAGATTTCATTTTCCCCCTGTGCTTTGTTTCTCCCTGTTTTATACCTACTCTCTATTGTCTTCTTCAGAAATATTTTTTTTTCCAGGATACTTATCCTCTTCAGAAGGTTTAGAGGACTTGTTGATTTGACTTAAGTTTAAAGAGAATTATTAGAAGTTGGGCATTTAAAACACAGTAATTCAAGGATTTTCACACACACAAAAATAACAACTTTAAATAAAACATATAAAAGAAAGAAGAATAATCAAATGTTGGTGATGAAAGAAAATCAGAAATATTCTCTTTCTTCTCCTAAGTTTATATGTAAGAAAAGGAAAGTCCATGCTGTTTAAGTGATATCTTTAAAGCCGCATACCGACAATCAGCATTGGCAGGACTGAAACACCATTGATCATTTAATGTAGTTTAATTGAAATAGGCTGCAGTATAGTCAGTAAAGCCTGAGATTAGAAGTAGAGATAAGCGATTTTTGCTTGTTGATCCTATATTTATGACATTTTTCTTATTTT
Source organism: Rhinolophus ferrumequinum (assembly GCF_004115265.2). NCBI lineage: Eukaryota > Metazoa > Chordata > Mammalia > Chiroptera > Rhinolophidae > Rhinolophus > Rhinolophus ferrumequinum. The sequence goes on from NC_046288.1 coordinate 35,669,187, forward strand.
TAAAGATTCTTAGTTATTAATCTAATCACTTGTACAGATTTACATTTTACAGTTGAGGAAAGCCGGAAAGATGGAGGAAGTAAGTACCTTGGCCAACCACATGGTTAATCAATGGCACAGCCAGAAACAAAACCTATTCATCCATTCATTTCTTCACTCATGCAATAACTATTTCCTGGTGCCTTGTCAGTTGCAGGCATCATGCTAGGGAATGGGGATTCAAATAGTGACGAAAACAGACACAGTTCTTGCTCTCATGGAATTTATGGTAGGCCATGGCTAGGCTGCTATATATTATTTAATGATGACATAAGAAAGAGAACTTAGGAACATTTAATTGTGGAGTGGCAATTCCTAGTTGATAGGATCTTAGTTGCTGATGTGGCCTGCTCCCCTAGCCTCCAAGTATATAAGGCAGTAGGCTTGTGGTTTTTTGGCTCCTCTTACAGGCTTGGTTCTTTAAAAGATGGAATAAACCAATGCATTTTGCACACACTAGCGTGAGGAGGAACTGAGAAGTAACAAGTGGTCACATACTCTCCCTTGTAAACTCTTGCGGTGCGCAACTTTTACTCTGCTTAATTATTGGTTCTGCAGTAAAGCAAAGTGAAAGCACCTTTGCTAACATCTAGGTTGCCTTTCTTGTCAGTATTTAAATCCAGATCAATCTTTGTGGCCCAGTCTGGCTTAGAGCTTATTGTCCAGTGAAAGCTACAAAAACTGTAGCTAACTGTAGAGTCCACCCCTTGGATGAGGGTGACCGGCGGCAGGTCTCATGCCGCTTGTTGATTGCAAACAAGATCACATAAAAAAGCTTCCACCTTTAATTTCATTTATACACTTTGTAAATCATCCTACTGAGTTGCAGTTGTACACACTGATCTTTACTTTCAAACAGCTTTTATTTAATCATTAGAGGAAGGTTGGTACAGCATACTTAAGAATTTAATGAAAGAATTAGGCTTATTTTAACCTAGTGCCTGAAAAAAAATTGTTGAAGCAAATGTCATTTTTGGAGAGATTATCAGGACCTATTACATACTCAATTCCTTTCTCAGCTCAGGCTGTGTGGGAGACAGACATTACACTACTTATCCCATAAAAAGCTATGTAGAAAAAAAAGCTATATAGCTACAAATGTGGTATGTAGGGATACTTTTAAAAGAAGGATACTTTTAAAAGAGTGATACTTTGAAAACACATCCTGGGAGGGTCTTATCTAGATTTGGGTGGGAGATGGGTCAGGGAAGGCTTTTATGAGAAAGCAGCTTTTAAGCTGAGATATTTTTAAAAAAATAAATAAATACCCGAATAAGAGAGAAGAAATTAGTCAAGGAAAATTATGTGAAGTGAAGGATTCATTTCAGAAGACAGAAGACTATGTAACTTTTCTCTGATATTTTTTCATATTTTCCATTTAAAGGACTGAATCTCTTACACATTGTCATTTATATAGCATTACATATATCTTAGGGCCAATTAAAACCCAATTAACGGGGTGGCTGGTTAGCTCAGTTGGTTAGAACATGGTGCTGATAACACCAAGGTTGCCGGTTCAATCCCCGCATGGGCCAATGTGAGCTGCTCCTTCCTTAAAAAAAAAAACCAAACAAACAGAAAAAATTAATTCAGGTCTTCCTTGTGGTGATGGTTTCATGTGTATGCATTTGTCAAAACTTTCTACACCAAAAAGAATAAATTTTACTGTATGTAAATTTTAAAAAGAAACACAAACAAAATAAAACCAAATAGGAATTAAGTATAGCATTGACTACTGTTGTCTAGTTGCTCCTTCAGCCTAATGTTGAACACCAGCAAGTATAATCATATCCAAGTGTGTACATGATTATGTGTGCTTCCTGGGAATTCTACTCCCCATGTGAATGGAATGTTTGCTCTTGTTTTATTTGACTGTTTTATATTTCTAACACAAGCACTTGTTAGTATGGCTTTAATATGTAGACACACTGAGAAAATCTCTAGAAGAAAAATGCGTTTTGTAACATACTGATTTGACAAATGGAGTGTCATTTGAAGGCTTGATTGTGGCATTATGCGTGACAGGTGCCTTTGTTATCTAGAAGAGATATGGCTGCACGCACTGGTACAACACATGATACAGGTGCCTGAATGTCATCACTCCAGTAATGAGAAGACATGAGAGATCATGATTTCATAGCCTGCAAAACTTGTGCACCATTGTTGTTAACGCAGAGGGCTTTCATTTCTCTACATGTCTTCTGATGATATAGTCTCTGATATTTTTGACAATGGAAATTCCATCTGATTTTTACCACTGGGGTAAATAGCATTTTCTTTACCTTTCACAGAATTGAAGAAATCTGACTTTGAAAAGGAAAGTTCATTTAGATGCACTTGTTGATTTGCATCAAAATGAAAATCCCCTCTCCTCCTAAATGATTTTCTCCAAAATCTGTGAAAGGAAAAAGAGGGATTGTATTTGGATGGTCAACACAATTGGGGTGCCCAATGTACCCGGAAAGGACAGTACTACTTCATTTATGTGTATTAGCTCCATAATTTTTACAACAATAATCAAAACAGCACTCAGATGCAGAGGTTATTAATGTCTCCATTATACAGATGAGGAGACTGAAGCCCTGAGAGGTTAAGAAACTTGCTCAAGGTTGCAAGATTAGGAAGTGTTCTGAGCCTCCCTGTCTCCGAGGATCAATTGTGTGTTCTATGGGCCAAGGTTAGTTGTGCTTGTGGAGAAGAGTAATACTGGATAATTCACTCAAGCAGCCTTTAGTGCCGATGTTTAGGTGTATGCTGATTTCCTCCTGTTGGATGCCTACCTTCCCGTATTGTGTCAATTCATATTTAGACCTCAGTACTTTCTGGTTTCCAGCATTTACATAGAAGGTAGTTTCCGGTGATTCCCTTTAAGAAGCTGTAACCGAAGAGTCCCTCAGGGTTTTGTTTCATTGACAATCCTACTTTCAATGGCAATCGATCAGGTGTAAAACAATTGCAAAGGAAAGTGCAGGAGTTTCCCTCCTCTTTATTAATAAGTACAACAGTAATATTTTAAATAACAATTTCAAATGTTTCAAAATGCTGTGCCATTGAAAGACAATTCCTTTATGTTTTTCTTTCTTAAAACACATCGACCTTTAAATTTTTTAATCTTCGACATGCCCAAAACTTTTATCCTGATGCTGTGTTATATTACACATACACTCCTGTTGCTCATTTTTCTCTAAAACAAATCAAAGCACATTGCAGATGAAACTTAATGCAGTAAGAGGCCCTAAAATACATTTTAAAACACTTTTACAGTTAATCATACATGAGAAGAACCTTAAAGCTGACAAGTTTGTATCTCAGTTTTGCTAATGGAGAAAATGAGGTGAAAATGGATTAGAGTGTATTTGAAGTGTGGGGGTTGGAAGTGAGTCTCCCACAGTTATGCCACCCTGGCATGCAGATTATTGTGAGCTGAAAACAATTAAAGCCCAACAACTCAGGAAGAGCTTTCTCCCATCCCCACTCCTGCCCCTTTCCTTCTTAAAGAGATTCAGCTAGAAAAGAAAACCTGCTTCAGAAAGGGAATCTTAACGTAATCACTTTAGCATATTCACTTAAGCACATTCGAATAAAATGTGGTAGACAGGAAGGATCCAAGCAAAAATGTGTTCACTAGATTCCCTTCTGTCCCATTGTTTCTGAGTTGCCTAACAAGAATTTGTTTGCCACTTTCTCAGCTACCTGTGAATGTCTATTTCCCCTTTGAAACCCCAAACCCCTTCCCCCCTTTTCCCCTTTGCCCAAAATGACATATATACCTCATTTTGATTCATTGTCTTTGGAATTCTCATGCTTATGCAGATTCCCCATGCACATGTATTAAAATTTGATTTTTTTCTGTTAATCTGCTGTATGACATTTGAATTATATTGTTACAGGAGAGTGGGCCCTCCTTGGTGGGGTGTCCAGGTTCTTGGCATATTGAGCAAAGAATTGAATGAGATACTGAGGTAAAGTAGTGAAAAGGCAGTTTATTAGAAGAAAAAGTACACGTCAAAGAAATAGAAGTGGGCTGAGTGGGAAGCAGTGGCTAGAGGGTCATTATTAGAAGAGAAAGTACACTCCAAAGGGATTGGAGAGGGGCCCGAGCAAAGGCAAGACTCAAGAGGCACTGACTGGTGAGGACTTGGAGTTTGTATCCCTTTTTCTCCCACATGCGCTGTTCCTTTCCAGGCATGAGACCAGTTAATTGACACGTGTGATTGACAAACCATTACCTCATGTTTTTAAACTGTGCATGTTCCTTCCCAGAATTCAGTCTGTTATAATGATATTAATGAACTTCTGGGTATATGTATGATATTATAATGAGGGCATGCTGAGGCCCAGGTCAAATGAAGGTCGTTGTGGCCTTTACTGCGCAGGTATGAGTAACTGGTCTAATCCAGTTGGGTATTTTGTACTCACTTGTTTCCTCATAGGGGTAGATAATTACAGTGAAAAGGGGAAGTTTTGGGCTGAGAGGGGAGGTCGTTTGGGTGGTCGCATTCTGTGGGTTGTGCAGGAATGGAGAGACCCAATGCCTATCTCTAACTGCCTGCCTTGTTTTCCCTTTGAGAGACATGATCCCCATAAAATCTCTATGGGAAGTTGAGGGACAGGGGATCTTTTCTTCTGTATCTGCTTCCTGCTGGGCAGAGGCATAGAGCTGTCCCTCCCTATTGGGGATTCACAGAACTCTCGTCCTGTCTGATATTAGATAACAGGAAGGGGTCTTGAGGTCCGCCTGGAAGACCATGTTGGCTTCTCTTGGTTGGAACTGGTAATCTTGCTGGGGTGTCATCTGTATCTCCAAGGCCCCTAAATGAGGGAAAATAGATTTTGGTTAAATAGAGTTAAAAGTGTTGACCCAAGAAGCAAGACCCAAAGCCACCGACGCAAGGTGGCTGTGTGATAGAAATTCTGTTCAGCTTCCTGGAACCTGTGGTGTTTTCCTCTGGTTAATCCTGTCATTCAGGTGGCGGTGTTCACCCAGGAGCTGGGCCTGGAATGACCTGGAGCAAGAGGCAGGGGACTTCTATGATTCAGGCTAGGAACAGTCTTCTGTTTAAGATTAAAAAGCTGATTTGAAAGGTCATTAAGATCAGGAACTAGGGAACTAAGAAACTGGGGGAAAGGAAACTTAAGGAAAGGGAAACTTAAAATCCCTACAGAAAAGAAACCTTAAAGTTTTTCAGTGGGGGGCTAGTAGCTTGGCCCGTATTAATATGACCAGCCGGAAGAACTGAAGCGGGAAGGGGTAAGTTTCCCCAGCCCTGATACAAGTGATCTTCTCTAGCTACTCAGGCACTGTGAGATTATTTGTTTGATTTTACGACACATAGCTTTACCTGCCATGGCATTAGGGTGGCTGCTACAAGGGTATTCCAACATGGAAATCTGAAGCGAAACCCCTTTCTTTTAAAGGGTGTACCAGTTGTCTGGACTGATCCCCATATTCTGCAAACTGCTGCACCAGGTGAAGGCCTTAGAGTCAGAAAAGGTGACACGCAAGTGGCTCTTGCTGCCTTTCTATAGTTCTGACAATAAAAAGGATCACGATTTGAAGAAGATAGTTGAAAATGCAATGGGCGTCTTGACTTGGGTTTTCTTCCTTTCCTTTAGTGTTCTTCAGAATAAGGCAGATAAATCTCATTCATCCTACCACTTACAAATGTCTACAGGAATTGTCTTTCAGTTGCAGAGATACCTGTAGGGAATAATCCAGCCTTGTAAAAAGCTACTGGACCAGGCTCTTCTGCCACAAATTATGACATGCAACAACATTATTTATCTTACTATCTGCGTCTCTCCAAAGGCAAGATGAACTGATTAAAATATTTTTATATTCATACATTAGTTCGACCTTTTTTTGTATATTAAGGAAGTATATTTGTTTGACAAATTCAACAAACAACTCTAATTTTAATTATAAATTAAATTTGCATAGTGATTTCACATTCACAGCCACACCTGCATTCTTATTTACTTCTCAAAACAAAGGACATCAGAACAGAAATTATTATCTCTATTTTTTACAGAGAATGAGAATAAGGTACTGAGGTTTGACCAGGGCTATGCAGTTACTCTGTGTGTGTTCTTATGTGGAGAATTCAGGTATATTGGTTCTCATTAGGGGGTCTTTTCTACCACTCCCCCTGCTGTCTTCACAGAATGAACAAGGTTTTGAAATGCTGCAGGCTTCCTCTCTGCTGTGCTGGAATTCTAAGAAATCTAGATTATGAGGTTTGCTTTGTTTTGCGTTCAAATATGGGTACCACAATGAACTGGCTGCATTTCTGTCCCCACATAGTCCCCATTTTCTGGCTCATGGACCCTCTATCTGTGTGTGGTCCTCATTACAAAATTCTTACAAGAAATAAGGTTTAAAATGTTAACTGGTGTTTGGTACACGTGTGTAAGAACAACAGTGAACACACCCCCACACCCGACTTCTCCTTTTCTTACTTATTTCTTCTCATATCTATCCACACAAATATGGGGGGTGGGGACGGGTGGATGGAGTTGTAAAGAAAATTCAAAGTGAAAACAAAATCAGAGCAGCATCTCTGAGGCAATTTCACTCATTCAAAACTCATAAGGTGAAATAGAATGTCTCAACTAGAATGCTGTTTCTCCTTGTCTTACTCTACCTGAAATCTCATAAAGGATACGTTGAAGTCCCTGAGAAGTAGAGCCTGAAATAACATATCCTAAGCTGGGGAGAAGACTCTCAATCATTAGATTCATTTATTCATTCATCAAATATTTATTGGGCACCCACAATGTATTAAGTATCATTCTTGCTGTTTGGCAAATATTTGTGAACAGAGGAAAGATCCTTACCTCATGGAGTTTATATGCTAGCAGGGTGAAACAGACACCGAACAATACACATAGTACAAGAATTGTACCCTAGAGTATGTTAGAAAGTGATAAATGCAGCAAAGCAGAGTTGTAAGAGCATTGGTCCTAGAATCAGACTGTCTGAGCTTGAACCTCACCTCCACCACTTCCTAGCTGTGTGACTTGCTTAAGTTACTTACCCTCTCTGTGCCTCAGTCTCTTATGACCTATTGAATAGACAATAGTACCTACTCCCTGAGGTTGCTATGTGCATTAGATGACTTAATACCTGGCTAGAATGCCTGGCTCACAGAGCCGTGTAACTGTCTATTAAATAAATCATTGCTGTTTGGAAACAAAAATTAAAAGAAAAATAGCTTGGGTGTTAGGGAGTATGTGGAAGGTGCAGTTTCATATGAGGTGGTCAGGTGACATTTGAGAAGAAAAAATATGAACAAAGCCTTGAAAAAGGTGAAAGAGTTAGCCAGACAAATATATTGGGAAAGCACAATCCAAACAGAGGCAGTGGTCTTTGTGAATGTCCTAACGTGAGCATGTGGCTGCTGAGTGGGAAAATGCAGGGAAGCCAGTGGCTTGAATGGAGTGAGCCCAGGCATTGCGTAGGAGTTTGAAATTCTCCACCGGGAGGATTTTAGCTTTTCTTTTGAGTGAAATGAGAAGTGATTGGTAGTTTTAAGAAGAGGAGTGGTGTAAACTGACTTTTATCATTAAAAAGATTATTTTGCAGCGTTGAAAATAAATTGTAGGGCAAAAGGCCCACAGCAGGGAGACCAGTGATCCATGTGAGAGGTGATGACTTACATGGAGCATTGCAGTGGTTGGGAAGAAGCGTTTGGATTGTGCATATATTTGGAAGATAAAGGAAAAGGAGTTTCAGATGGACTGCATATAGTGGGCACAAGGAAGAGAAAAATCAAGGCTGGATTTAAGATAGAAAGTTCTCTTAAGGATTTCTCCTGTCTGCCCTCCTTCCTTCCACCATTTATTCATCCACCACCATTTTTTCTTTGCATATAATGCCAAGAGAGCTCCCAAGTCTAGGGAAAATCGTACTGTAAGGAAAGGAGAGTGGATTTGTGAGAGACAATGAAACAGAAGAGAGACGCATAATCCATCTGGAGAAGGAATTCAGGAGGCAGCCCCTCCCACAGAATATTGTGGAGAACAGCTCCAACTCTAAAGGGATACAGAGGGAAGGCTTGATGGCCCCGTCCTCATAATATTTAGCTCTGTGGTAATCTTTCACAGGAAGAGGCAGGTTCAAGAAATTTCCCTGAACCGGTGTGGATTTCTTTATTTCTATGTTTTGGGGAACAGAAGGTTAGAAAATGTAAAAATAAATATTGGTACTGTCTTTGAAAAAGGTAAGGTTTTATCTCCTCTATGTCTGTCTCCTTCCCAGTCCTTTTAGTCTTTCATTCTCTTCCTTCTCCATGGATGGGAATAAGTGATATCTAAATATCTAAACTGTCAAAGAATAATTGATTACTTCAGGAATTGATACTGACTTTTTCCAATGATACCTATTAAACTGACATACCTGCCTCTACATAGAAACAGCCCAGAACCACTCACAAGGGCACTCAAAATGATTATTTGCTGAAGGTGATTATCATATAGAAAACATCTTCTTTGCCCCATTTTTCATGCCCTCCCAACATTTCTTTGCACTCTCTCTTCTTCTGCTTCCCTTCCTCCACTCTTACCAGCTGCATATTCATCCATAAAACCTATTTAGAGTTTGATGCCATGAAGCCCTGTATTATTAAACTAATTTCCTTTAAAAAGGAATTTTCCTCAAACCTGACCACATTCACTCACTCACTGACAGATGTTGCAGCCCCAGGCTGCATTTCTTGGGAGTAGGCAGAGGAAAGGAATGGATTCATCGATATCTTCTGTCAGAAGTCAGTACACTATCATAGCCCTCCTGGGCCTTAAGCAGGTGCTCCTGCTTTTCTTCTGACAATAGCAAAGGTTCCCAAGACCCCAGATGACAGCCCCTATGTTAGTACTTAGGGGCTCCGCAGACAGGTGTTTCTCTGTATATTCAGACAACAGGTGTTTGCCTGGTGCCGCCTGCCAAAAGCCAGAGCCAGAGTAGAAAACAAAACCCATTTGCAAAAATGATTACTGTAATTAAGAGCGATGGTAATGCAAACGATGAAATCACAGACGCACTTACACTCACACTCTTCCAACTCCGCTGTCCCCTTGATAGAGGAAATGACAGACCTAGCATTACAATGTACTTTTTATCCTTTCATGTTTTTTCCTTAAAAAAAAAAATTAAAGCATAATATATGTATTGTACTTTGAAATGCTAACAGTCTCACTTCTTTCGGGGAGAAATTGAAATGATTACTAAGCTACCGTTTTTCTCCAAAAATAACACCTAGCCGGACCATCAGCTCTAATACATCTTTTGGAGCAAAAATTAATATAAGACCCGATCTTATTTTAATATAATATAAGACCGGGTATAAAATAATATAATCACCACATCATATGTTAATTTTTGCTCCAAAAGACACATTAGAGCTGATGATCCAGCTAGGTCTTATTTTCGGGGAAACACGGTATCTTTTGAAACCATTCCTCATAAGGATTCTCAGTTAGGAGTTATATGTTCTGCTTTTGGGGATTACAAGGCAGTGTATGCTGAAAGGAGACCCCTTTTGAGGAGCTTATGATTTACCTGAGCCTGTGTATACCTATAAGAAAAGTGAAACAGCTCAGCAGTAATCCAACTACAATGCTTTTGGTGGTGACTTTTATCACAGTTCCATTGTGTGCCCATCCCTCTGACTCTCAGCAGGAAGTCGCCTCATTTACAACCAATGAAAGTCATGATCTGTATATGCTATGTGCTCTTCAATCCCTCCCTTAAGGATCAAGCAGGAGCTTCAAAGATAGGGCAGATAGCAGAATGATTTGCATAGGTAAATTCTTTTGTAAAAAAAATCTGTGAACATGAACATATATATATGACTAATTCATATACCAAGGGTGCCAAAAAAAATGTCTACAAGTGGACACTTTGGTCAATGTTGCTCAAGCAGTCATTCGCCGTAATCAGAAGTGTCTGGACGCTGATGGGAACCACTTTGAGCACCTCTTGTAATTGCAGAAGTCAAACGTGACTTGTAGTCATCTTTTGTTATCAGTATATATTGAGCATTACAATTTTAATAGTTTTCCCTTTCTTAAAATGTGTATACATTTTTTTGGCACTGCTCGGATCTGAGCTAGCTACTAGAATGAAAAACAAAGGGTGGTATTAGCCAAGGGAGAGGACACAGATAGATCAGAAGTCATAGACGTGATTTTCATGTTATCTCTATAGGATCACAATATTCAAAATAAATTATATGTGTTATGTCCCTCTGCACCATTGTAAATCCCTTGTACATGTTACATACCAGCTGAGGGGGAAGTGATGTGTGTAGTTTAACTCTAGCTGTTGTATACTGTGATTATTAAATGCTTTTATACCGTGATTATCAAAAGAATGGGCCAGGATTTTTGAGCTAGCAATTTTGCAGTGTAAAAAAACACACACACAAAAAACAAAACAACAACAACAACAAAAACTAAACAGGAAGAAACAAAAATGACTGTTCACAAATAATTCTTCTAGAAGCCGCAGGAATGGGCTGCTGCTTTTTGTTATTTGTTTTTTAATTTTTTTAGTTAAGCTGAAATCACTTTTTGGACTTCTCAGAAAATCCCTGCTTTCAGAAAAAGTATGCAGGGAGTATTTCTCCAGAACGTGAGGCCTAACCTTTTCTTAGGAAAAAGAAATCTAAACTGAAGCAAGACATTCACATGCTATTATTGAAGATATCTCTAAATTTTGTGTACTTGCTCTCCAACAGTTGCATTTCCAATTTTAATCCCCCTACCCCTTTGACACTGAAGAAAATAAGCATCTTATTATGTGGGGGAAAAAAGCTTATAGTCTGTGTCAACTGGCTCTCAGACCTAGTCTGAAAAACCAGCTTTGATCAAATTACTTTCTGAACAAATGGCCTTTGACTGGGTTGGTGAATGGATAGCCCAGGCACCCTGGGTTTCAGCAGCTTCCTATCTGTTTATCGCGGGTACCAGGCTTGGTCTCACTTCTGTTCTGTTCCCCTGTCTCATTTGGCACAAGAAGGAAGCCCTAGAAGAGGACACTGTTCTTCCTTTCTCTCTATCCTCACCCTCATTTTTTCTTGAATGAATGCCCATTTGCTGATGGCCTGTTTTCTGATACAAACAAAAGATCCAGAATACTAGAACTATTCCAATAGCAGCAATTCTAACTCACCCTTTTTTTTCTCTCCTAGATGAGAAAAGTCTCTGATTCCCCACCCTTCTTGTGGGGAATCAAGACTGGTAGTAAGCCACCTCTCTGTATATACTCAGAATTACCTCTCTAGATATTATTTGATACAGATGTGCCAGGAACACAACCCATTACAAAGGGCAGAGTGGGCTCTGTTTGGGGAAAGGGATGGTGGCATGATCTTCCAAAATGACTTTTCACTCATGTATAACAAGCATAACTGCATCCTCTATCTTTTATAGCTGGCCATACACAGGGTAAAGGACTTCTAGTAGTTTAAGAGCAGTCATTTCCTGGCAAGTGGATATTGTGCACTGAGACAACTGGGGACCTGTGGTGCTTTGGGATTCAGGCATGGATGTACCAGAAGCTTAAACAAAAACAGTCACTGATTAGTTGGAAAGCACCTGAGTTGAGCTTTATAGTTGAGCTTTAATTGAGCTTTGAGTTACTTTTTCTTTCTTTCTTTCTCTCTCTCTCTCTCTTTTTTTTTTTTAGAAAAAGTAACTGATTTCATTGAGCCAATTCAGGTCACAAAAAAACCTCTTTCTTCTAGCAAAAGTTGCTTTGCTTTCTGACTCTATAGATATAGAGAAGACCAGCTGCCTGTGGCCATGTCAAAACAAATGCCTCCTCAGAGGGAAGTAATAGACCCTGTAGAAAGAGGAAGAGATCTAACCTCAGGACCTGCAGAATTTCCAATCATACCATCATCACCCTGCATGTACACTCTTAGTCTTTGTTTCCTTCTCACAGTGGGCCCTTCCTACCCTCTCAGCCTGCTCAATGCTCCTTTAGCCACAGGCTATTTGTTGTGTAGTTGCTGCCAACTTGGCTGGTGAGAAGCCAGGCCTGGAGGAAATAGAGGGTCCTGGCAAGAACACTGGCTGAAGGCCCAACAGGGTCAGCTTCTGATTCCTCCCACAATACAACTGTGCCTCCATTAAAATTGGTATGGAACTAGAAGTCACTGCGGAGTCATCAGGGACCTGGTTAGCAAAAAGTTGTCCTACTATCCAGATACAGCCTCTGAGTACGGGTGGCAGGAATGGAGAGGGAGGACCATATGGTCCTTTAGGGCCAGGATCAAGCAGCTCACTTAGGAAAACATTCTGAAAACCTCTAGGCTTTTTGTCTGCTTGGATCAAAACAAGACCAGGCAAACCTCAGAGTGTGGGCACCTGCAAGAGGGAAGATATGGAGCCACTGAAGTTCTCTGAAAAAATGCCTGTGTGAGGTCTTGTTGGCACAGTGGCAACATGGTTCCAGAGTAGAAGAGCCTCTTGGGACACTGGCATGCACTGCGCAGGATTGCTCGCTCTGTACCACTATCTACCTCTTGTCCTTCCCTCAGTCCCGGCTTGATGCTGGGTGGGAAGCACCAGGCATGCTGGCGGCCTGTCCTCGGAGCGCTGGTCTCAGGAAGCTTCTGGCCTCTGTGTACACCCAAAGGAAGGTTATAGACATTGAACTTATCCCTCGGTGAAGGAAAGCTTAATATTGACTTCTTCACCTTGACTTCTCTTTCCTTAGGCTTTTGGGTGCCAGCCTGAGGATACAGGCTTTGAATTGATTTCTGTAGCTAGTGACTGGATCATACCTACAACCACAGAAAACATAAGAGAAATTCACCGCCCGGTTTCCCACACAGAATTAGGAGAGGCTGGGAAAGAAGGCTCAGATATTGGGGCTGGAAAAAGTAAGCCTGAGGTGGTGGGGCTGCTACCAAATGTGTGGTCTAGGGATTAAGGAGCTGAGATAAATGAGTCCGAGGGGATGCCCACCCCCTCTCCAGCTGACGCACGCGCACTCGGAGTCTGGTGCCTAAGAGACTGGTGAGACCAATTAATCTGTTAGTTTTTCGGTCCTCTGTTGGCTGGCAATGGTTGAAAACTAGCCTTTGAGAAGCTTTGGCATTCTCTCTGCAGGTAGCCAGATGCAGGCACCATCTCCACAACCTTGCTTCCGGGGCTGGGAGAGCGTGGGAATTAAGAACAGCCCAGCGCACCGGCAGTGCGTGCACGTCCAGCTTGCCCTGGGGACCTTGCCCAGGCTCTGCCGCTTGTGAATGGACTGAGGGAACGTCTCCCGCCAGCAGGCTTTTGATGATCGGAAAGTGATGACCAGAGAAAAAGTAGTACAGGCTTCACTCTCTGTTAGTGGAGTTTACGCGAGTAGAGCCCGGAGTAGCCAAGACGGTGAAATGAGAATTTTTCTGACTGCAGATTTGCAGTGCACACAGGCTTAGCGAATATGGGCAGCCCAGCGGGTTAGGCAGGGCGCCGGGCATGGAGGGAGCAGCCCGGGAGCTCAGGGAGACCGGTTCCTCTCTCTTCGGAGCTGCGGAGGGACCGGGCTTGGCGGCTCAGCGCGCGGAACACGCGCAGTGGTGTCTTCTTACACTGTTCAGCTTTGCACGTCTTTTTTTTAATGACTCAAATACAGGTTCAACCCTCATGTTACAGATTTTTTAAATTTAGTGGCATCCATTCTACCTGTTTACGCACACCATGCCAATTTGGTTCTAAGAGAGCACATTCTTTTTCTTTCTTTTTTTTTTTAACCCCCTAGTATCGAAGGGACCTGGGGTCTGGTTTGCCAAACTCAATCACTGAGCACAACTGGCTACTCCTTTCCGCTTAGTAGATACTCAGTTTTTCCTCAATTCTCACCCTTTGACCCCAGAGGAGGTTGGCGTGCACCTTGACACCCTCCAAGTTGAGATGGACTAAAAAAGCCCAAGCAGGCACCGTGGCCTTCCTGCCTCATCCCTAGAGAAAGGTTTGATCCCCAACTGGAACTTTGCAGGGGATGAGAAGGATATAAGAATGGTTGTTTCAGTGGAGGTGGGGCTCAAGAAGCTGAAACAAAGAAAAAAATAACAAGAGGCCAAATCTCAGCTCCAGAAGCTCAGCCCCAGAGTGGTCTCACCTCCAGGGTTTGGGGAGGAGGCTGATAGTGCGTCTGTGGCAGGATCCACTCTCCTGTTCATACAGCAGACTCCTAGGGAAGAGGAGGGGAAGAAACAAACAACTGGATTTGTTTTGGAAAAAAATCTTGCCACTTGATGTGGTAGAAACTGTGTGACACACAGGGGAAGTTACTGATGGCATCCAGCAGCACCATTGGGCCTTAGCCCCTGACAGCTTTGTACAGACCCACTGTGTGTACTTGAAGACACAGTGCCCAGGCTCAGCAGCTGACAAGTATTCACCATGGAAAGAGGTTAAGTGGACTGTCCTGAGGGAACCGGGTTTCTGTTTTCAATGTCCACTTTCCCGATTGCCTTGTAAGGGTCTGCCTAGTCTCTAGTTAAGCCAGAAGCATAGAGCTAGAGCCTAGAACAGAGGAAAGGGAAAGGCGTTCAGCCCAGGATAGCATCTTATATAATGTGTCAGGGACATTGTGCCCAGACTGTACACATCTCTGTGTGATGTGCCCTTTCCCCCCACAGAGGCTTCACTAAGTTGTGCAGTTGACTTTCTGTTTTATAGCTGCCGAGCTCTGTGTATTCTAGCTATGGAAGATTTCCAATCCTGAAAAATCTACATGCTTTTCATTATGGAGACAGGAATCCTTAAGTGGGTACTCAATAATGGATGAGGCCATATCTTAGCATAAACCTTGGCTTATGCGAATTGACCTTATCGGTCAAAATCACAGCCTTTTCATTAAAATGACCAATGAATAATGTATCAGAGCGTAGTTTAAAGCTTCAAATATGTTTTCAGACAGAACTATTCCAAGAATGCGAGTCAGGTATATTTCTCAGATAAATGACAGTAGGGGCATTGCATACATGGAAATTCTCGGTTCTCAGGTTTCCTGAAATCCAGCGCACGCATCATTAATCATTCATTGGGGTCGGCCCTTCAGTCAATGGCAGCTCTGAGTAAGCTGAAGCGAGCTGTTAGCTAATCCTTCCTGCCAACGGGATCCTGGGGCGAGAGAGGACAACTGGACAGCCAGTCACATGTGCTGGTGCCCAGCCCCTGCCCCTCTTGCCCGGCTCTGAGCGAGGGTGTGCGAGAGCTTTCCCTCTCCCGGACACAGATCGATAGCTTCCCAGAAGGAAAAAACAAATTCGGCATAATATTTAGAGCGACGGATAGTTTCCAACAGGAAAGCAGCACGATTCGTGGCGTAATGGCTCAGAGTGTCTCTGTAAACCCTAAATAAACCCCTTCCTTAACTCTTTAGTAAATCAGTGACAGCCACCACCACACCACAGAAAACAGCCTTCTCCTCCAACTGGGCCACACCAAAGCCTTCCCAAGTTGAGCTGCGGATCCTTGCTTGGTTCCCCGCCGAAGCACTTGAAGCAGTGGGATCTCCTGGAGGGACGCAGTTCCCTAGGGATTCCCAGGGCCAGAGTTGTGAAAGGGGTCCGCTGGATACAGGGAAGAGAACCTGGAAATTGGGTCCTGGGTAGGCAAGAGTGCTTCGCCGAGACGCAGGCGTGCGCAGAGGTTGAGAGGACGAGAACTCACCTCCACGTTTTAACCCCCCATTTCCTTCGCTGCCCCGAGAGGACTCAACGCTCGCAAAGCTGAATTCCGCGCAGGGTTGGCTCTAGTCCGAGGGTGGCTGTGTGGCGCGTGGGAACCGCTGGGGTGCGTGGCCCTGGTGTGCGCGTGCCCGGGGTCGGGGTGCAGCTCCTTTCCTCCGGGCTTCTCCTCCCCCTCCCTTCTCTCATCCCCTCCCTCCTCCACACCCCCGCCCCCGGGACCGCCAGGCTCTCTCCCTCCCGGCACCCGCCAGAGAGTACACAAAGCGGCGGGTGAGGGGAAGCTTCTCAGGCGTGCACCGAGCAGTGAGATCACTGGCGTTATAAATATCCCAGTGCCAGCTCCGAGATCCGTTCGGGTGGCCTCTCTCTCTCCCCCTCTCCCTCTCTCTTCCCCGAGGCTATGTCCACCCAGTGCGGCGAGGGGGGCAGCGCCAGAGGCACGCAGCCGCACCGGGGCTACAGAGCCCAGAACCAGCCCTACAAGATGTACTTAGGACCCCCGCTACTGGAAGAATGAGCTTGTCCTTCGTCCTCCTCTTCCTTAGCCACCTGATTCTCAGCGCCTGGGCTCACGGGGAAAAGCGCCTCGCCCCCAAAGGGCAACCGGGATCCGTTGCCACTGATAGGAACCCGGGAGGCGCCAGCAGCCGCCAGAGCAGCAGTAGCACGTCTTCCTCTTCTTCCTCTGCTTCCTCTCCCTCCGCGGCTTCTCTGGGCAGCCAAGGAAGCGGCTTGGAGCAGAGCAGTTTCCAGTGGACACCCTCGGGGCGCCGGACTGGCAGCCTCTACTGCAGAGTGGGCATCGGTTTCCATCTGCAGATCTACCCGGATGGCAAAGTCAATGGCTCCCACGAAGCCAGTATGTTAAGTAAGTTGCTCGCTCTCCTGCAAAACACATCCTAAGCGGCGGCGGTAGACTCGGGAGGGACAACCGGTTATTCCCTGGGCCATCAGCGCACCTTTCGAAGCCTTGGCTGCTGGGACCCATCTGACCCCTCGAAATCGCCGGGCGCGTTGGGTGGAGATGCGTCTATATGGTGCGCACACGAGCACCCCACTCGTGGGTTTAAGGAATGGCGATTCCTGAAGTGTAGGCTATCCGGAGGCTGGTGCACAGACAGGCACCTTGTTTCCAGTTTACCTTGGTCTCAAAGAGGACCTCCAGCCCGTGCCTGGAGAAAAAACAAAAATCTTTCTCGGTTAGTTTCTGTTTACTTTCTGCTTCTGTTTACTAAGCTAGTATTTTTCATTAGGCATCAAAGTGCATCTCTTTTTCCAGCCCATAGCTGAAAGTTATTTTTTAGAAGAATAAAATCTTATCTCCCCTGAACTGTCACCATAAACCCCCAAATAATATATAATGTATGAATAGGCATGTCTATTGTGTTTACATGTTTGCACGTATCCTAAAGGGAGACCAGAAATACTCTGCCTGGTAGAAGACAGTAATCTCTAAAACTGGACACGTTTGGAGAGGGCTACGTGATGGACATTTGCATTGTTAACTCTGTAGTTGGATTTAGCAACGTTTAGTATTTTGAGACCCAGACAACACCTCGTTAGGAAGAATAGCCAGCCTTTGGTCCCACAGGAAAATTAGGGGAAAGTTTTTTATTTTAGAAGAAATTCAGAAGAGGTTCAATTCGGTATAGGTGGAAATTGTGTAGGTGTTTCTTAAGCCCAAGTTTTAAATTCTCTGAGTTTTCCCTTTAGCTCTCTCTCTTTCCCTCCTTTCTCATCTTCTGTTCCCTTGCACCCTGTCTGCGTTTCTAGAATGTCACTGACGCTATACAGCTTCCTCTCACTGCCTTTAGGGGAGAGATGGTTTGGGGTTGGGGTTGTGTGGGGGACTGAGTCGATCTCTGCGAGGCTTTACCTCGGTAGGGCCAGACAGCTGCCCCAGGGGAACTAGCCCGACGTATAGAACCATAGCCCCGGCCTCTGAAATACCAGGGAGAGCGGAAACCTGGTCAACAGACGGCACTGCTCTTGGGCACGCGGTTCTCAAGTGTGAACCTGGTAGCTCCCAGATATACTTCAATCTCCACCCTCTGTAAGTTTCATTGTTTTGACAACTATTGCTTTCCTTCTGCCTAGAGCAATGCGTGGCCCACAGAAACTGCACACTTAATTTGCTGAGTGTATAAATTCCTTGTTTAAGATCGAGGAAGCTGGAGCTGGTAACTTGTTCCATCTCAAACCAAGGACCCCACGGGCCATTGGGCGTCCTACCCAAGCTCCGGAGGATCGCCGGCGCCACAGAGGGGCGGGCTTGGAGGTGTCCACATCCTTAGGGTGGCGGGCTGGCAAGCCTCCTCCTGGGGAATCAGGAGGCGGAGTGAGACAGATCTGGAGGTTCCTGCCAGAAGAGGAGCGGGTCCATGCCCGCGCCCTGTCCCTGACTAGTCATTCGGGCTGTGCAGCTCCAGCTGGCTGTGTGGCTGGCACGTGGTGAGGTGGCCTTCCACATACGTCCCAGCGAGTCCCAGGGCCACCCACACGCTTCATAGAGGAGCCTGTTTCTATGTTATTAAGGTTCATTTTATTCTTATCAAACAACTCACCATCTTCGGTGATAAAGGGTAAGGTCTGTTAGGGTGAAGGAATTTTCTGAGATTTTTAGGAGCAGGGAAGGTTTTTGTGTATTTCTGTATTTTCAGTCTGTCCTCATTTTGTCCAACCCAGCTCTTTACTCCATCAGACATCAGAGCTCATTGTCCACTTCTAGGAAATCTTTCCTCCTTTCTCTTATGTGAAAACCTTTTCTATTTTGGTCTTTTTATAGCTTATTCAGAAAATCAGCACCAACAGAGGATAACTTTTGTGTTCCAAGGGGGAAAACCTAAAGTTAGCACGCCTCAAGCAGCAGTTTGGATCCCAGGGGAGTAAAAGAATGTGTCTGGGGTGGGTTTGGGTGTGTTAGTGATCTCTGAAAACCAGACTTGTTTCCAAGATATTCACCCTCTTTTCTTGGAAGAAACCATATAGACAAGTAGTTTTTGCAGCTTAGGCCTTACCCAAAGGGCAGTTGTAGAAAAACATAGGAAGAAAAGTGAGAACAGCTCACCAAACAATAAACCCAGCTAAAGAAGACATTGACCAATATGTTATTCCCAAGGTACAATTTATTTTAAAATCTGCTTTGAAGGCTATCTACAAAAGAACAGGAGTGTTTCCTAAACAGTGCCTAAAAGAACTTCCTTAATTTCACTAGCACTTTCCTAATTCATTCCAGTTTACAATAGCCTTTCAGAGTTTAGTCTGTATGTTTCACACACTTGTGATCATTCATTCATTCATTCATTCATTTATTCGTGTACCCAATATAGTATAGGTACCTCACCAACTTGATATTTTGATCACTTTTGGGTTAATTGGGGGTTTGCTGTTTGTTTGTTTTTGCCTTCCATAGGTTTTTCTCATAATGTAAGTGTTCAAATCATGGTGATTTTCTGCTTTGTGATGTCTGGAATGTTTCATACTATTTCATAAGATTTCGCTACCATTGATCCGTGAAAAATTCATGGAATATGTCATAGTTAGTAGGATAATATACAATTTGGAAATTTAAAATGAGTCTCTGCCCTGTGAAAGAAAAACAGAAGCAAGTTAATTATAGTTGGTCATACACCTCTTTGAAGGCATAGCACTTGATGGTTTCCTGAGACATATATAAACTTAGGTTCTGGTCATGGATTTTCAGTGAGAGTATATGAGAAAACATTTGTCTAAGTCTCACAAGAGACATGGAGAGCTGGAATCATAGAGATCCATAAAGGGTACATCAGAGTTTTACCGCATCATCTAATTCTACTGTCTGAGTGAGCAATGATAAAAAAAAACATTTTTTTTTGTCACAGCTTGCTACTTTAGAAAACTCAAAACTTTGCCATTGTGTTCTTTTAAACTCAATAATTTTCTGTAATATTTGCCAGAACAGACAAATATATATATAATTTGCATATACATATATGTTTCCCAACTATCGCTTGACATTAACATTTTTGCAAACAGTATTTTCTAGTTTCACCATCAGAAGTACACTCTGGCCATAGATTTTTGAAATATAATTTGTTTAGTTAAGATATATTACTTAATATATTCTTACTTCTCTTGTACAATAGTTATCCCACGTTTTGAAGACAGAACAAAGAATCAAGTTCATTTCACATAAACTCTTACTATGGGGAAATCCTAGGGAAGGATGAAGAAAGATGAACAAGATAGATAATGAAATCCAACTATTGAATAGAAACAAAGGTGTTGCTTTAAGTTTTATGCTTTCAAGTTTAGTTTCAATACAATGCTTCTGCTGATTTACATTGGGTCATTGAAGAATAGACAGTTAAGCAATTGTCAATTTAGGGAGCAAAAGATTAAGGCTATGACTACACAAAACCAAAGTGTTCACACAAAATATGAAAATTCCTATCATATATTTTGACTAAACTGAATCCTCAATTTTACCTATTTTTAAAAATCTTAGTTCACTATCAATTTTGCTGTCATGTAGGGTCAACCTTTATATAGTCCCGCAAAACTAGATAAACCAGAATCTGTATCTACTGTATGGAAGAACTCAGGTGTAAAATTTGTTACTAGTCTAATCAGTGAAGACTGCTGAACTGGGTATTTTAAGGTAGATTTGGTAACAATGCAGCCTATCTGTTGCTGTATGGACGCAAGTAGAGAACCTTCAGTTTTAAATTATTTTTCTTTTAGGATTTTCAGATGTGCGGTTGAAAGCTTCTGAATATATTGACTATCTGTGTCTTATTCACTACAGAAAGAGAAAAGGGAGAAGTCTATCTAATTATACCGGCCATCATTAGTAGAGTCCTGTTGTATTAAAAGAAAAATCTGGAAGGGTCTAAGTAACTAAGAAATCTAGGTATATATTTTCTTACTGAAATTAATTTACTTTGAATTGCATGTCCATGTGGTAAATAAGTGAATGAAACAGTGTGTGTATAATCTGAAAGACATCGAGTGCTTGCCTCCTTCAACCTAGATGTCAACCCCAAAATTCCACTAAGAGAGAATTCCTTCTCTCAGCACTGCCCTTTTCTTTTCTTTCTTTATTTATTTTAATTTTTTTGGTATAAATTAATTGACATTAAAGTGCTAGTGACAATGTGTTATTTTTCCTAGGGTATTCACATTTAAGAGGATCAAAAGAAAAGGGCAATAGGTCTTTTGATCCTCTTAAATGTGAATACCCTAGGAAAAATAACACATTGTCACTAGCACTTTAATGTCAATTAATTTATACTGATCCTTTCCCCTTGTCCCATTCCCCAAACAGATGAGAGAGAAAATATTAATAGCAGGAGAGTACTAAAACATGTGTCCGTAGACTTGTGTATATGGGGTACCCTGAAAAGGGAAGGAGAGGTAGTGAAGTCAAAGAAAACAATCCAGTTTAGCTTAACATTCATTGATTACCTGTGATCTGTGAGACACATTTAGCCTTCCACAAAGTATGCCTTCTTGGCATCCACAGTGTAAATTGTAAATTCCCATCAAATTTATTATTATTGACTCCTACTACCGTGTTTCCCTGAAATTAAGACCTAGCTGGACAATCAACTCTAATGCGTCTTTTGGAGCAAAAATTAATATAAGAACTGGTCTTATTTTACTATAAGACCCGGTCTTATATAATATAATATATAAAGCCAGGTCTTATTTAACTATAATATAAGACCGGGTCTTATATAATATAATATAACATCATATAATATAATATTGGGTTTTATATTAATTTTTGCTCCAAAAGACTCATTAGAACTGATTGTCTGGCTAGGTCTTATTTTCAGGGAAGCAGGGTAATAAGAGTCAGGAAATTACTGAGGTTGAAAAAAAATCAGTTTTAGAGAAATGTCCCTTGGGATTTATATATGTGTGATTTAATATACATGGGTTTAAAATATTACGCAGAATCTTTAGTGAGTTACAGATATTTGGCATATAAAAGCATAGTGATCTCTAGGGAGGGCAGAAAGTTGAATTGTGGGACTTGTAGAATCTGCTCCAATATTCTTAAAAAAAAAAGACATTGAAATTACTTTGGAAATTCTGATCTTAACAGTGTTCACAATATTATGCCATAATTACATTGAGATTTAGAAAATCATACCAAAGTTACATGTGCAAAAAAAAATATTTCATTTATCCTCATCTTTTTCCTCTGTATTTGTCATGATTTTAAACAGAATGATATATGTAAAAGTATATTTTTGAAGCTTTCAATTAAATATTATATTTTTAGAGGAGTTGTCTTTACTGTTTCACTTCCTGTTCCCCCTTAATAGCATTTCAATCAGTTTTTTTCCCCTCTACCATGCCTAAGAAACGGCATTTGTTACGGTCACCAAAGATTACCATGTTTCTAATGTGTGTTACATGTAAATATAATATTTTTAAAATGATAAAATCCTTTAATTCTCAGGCAAGCTGTCATTTTTATAATGGAACTTACAAGAAAAGAAACCATGCAGTATGTAATAAAATAACTTTCACATACATTATTTCATCTTCCTCATATATAAAATTCATTACAATGCAAATTTTATATAACATACTCATATATACACGCAGAATGTAACGTGTGTTAGTAAATAAGTTAAAAGAAAATTGGTCTCAAAAATAGAATGTTAATTGTCAGACAACAATAGTTTACATAGGCAAAGCAGTACTCTCACTAAACATCTATTTATAGAGACTTTTTGTTTTGACCTCTTAGATGTTAGCAACAAACACATATAGTTAATGAGAATTTTATCTTTTATGCTGCCATGTATTTTTTTTTCTTTTCACAAAACCAGGTAATTTTCCAGAAAATGGAATTAAAAAAACCTCTTAACAATGTAGTACCATGAGTAAATTGGTATTTTGGTAAATTTGAGTAAATTGGTAAAATTGGTAAATTGGTAAAAATTACCATGAGTAAACTCTCCTTTTCTATGAATTCCACATTGTATCCTTTGCAGCTATCAATCCACACATGGACAATTTCTCATGTTCTCCCCATCTCGCTTTTTTAACACATTTACACATTATTCACAATTACATCGCCCGACTCCCAAATACACAAAATCATTAATGCTGTTTTCAATGTCATTCTATAATTTTGATAGAAATATAACTTTATATCAGATTTCTAGTCATGATTTGTTAAATACTATTAAACCTGTTAACATCCTGTAGTGTGTTTAACTTTACAAAGCATTCTGTGTGTTTTGTTACTATTTGATAACGTGATAATGCTTCTAGATCTTTGGGTGTGCATCACAGTCATAATTTATACAGCAAAATCTATTGTAAATGGTATTTTGAATGTTTTGCAAAAAAGAATTTATGAGACAGCAGTTTCTTTCTAAAGCAAAAGTAGTTCTTTTCTAATAGTTTCTTATTTTTTTTCCTTTTGAAGAAACATCCACTAATTGGTAGCTGCAATTTTCTTGAGATGTATTTTGTTTACTCTGGGCTAAGAACACTTAAACCTTAAACAAAACTAATAGTTCTGCTACCCCTTTCTTCCATAAACTTTTGATCAAATATTAAGAAATCAAATTGAATAAATAAAGGTCAGTATTTAATATAATTATAGACATTAGCTCACATTGTGCAACACAAGTAAGTGCTCAATAAAGCACAAGTGCTCATATGTATTTATACTGCGTTTCCCCGAAAATAAGACCTCGCCGGACAATCAGCTCTAATGCGTCTTTTGGAGCAAAAATTAATATAAGACCCGGTATTACATTATGTCATACCATATCATATCATATTATACCATATTATATCATATCATATCGTATTATAATAGACCCGGTCTTACATTATAATAAAATAAGACCAGGTCTTATATTAATTTTTGTTCTAAAAGATACATCAGAGCTGATTGTCCGGCTAGGTCTTATTTTCAGGGAAACACGGTAAAAATCATATATGTGTATCCACAATATACTACTTTCGTAAGTTGAATAATTTTGTATGTACTTCAAATACTCCAGTGGGAGATTGTTATTTCAAGAAAATCACGTGAATTTCTATTCAGCAGAGTCCTATTGAGATATTAATTAGTATATATGCTCAAAATATTATAGATTAAAATGTTGAAATTTTTTCCCCTTGATCTGCCATCTTTGTTATCTTCCTAAGACAGGTCCCTTTTTACTAGCTCTAGTGAATTGTATTATGTTTTCTTTTTTTTTAATTTAATGTAGGCAATTATCAAAAAGCAGTATGCTTTTCTCATGTTCATATAATGTATATGACTCTGTGATAAACCAGCAGAAATTCCAATTATACACAGACTAGGAGTGTCATTTCTTAAAATACTCTGTGAATTGTGGTGCATGATTCTCTTGACCTACGGATGTGGGCTTTCAAATTATAGGAGACAGAGGGACTTTGACTTGATAATATTAACTATGAAATACCAAATATAAGCAATAATGTAATAAAATACCTCATTAAATTTTTTCCAGAACAGTCATTTAAAATGCAAGATGTCTCAAACCATAATCCATTAAACATTTCATTGAGCCAATAATACCAAATTATTTATAATGCTTTTAGTATCTTGTTATGTGTAATCTTTAAATGAGCTACTCAAAATATGGTATACATTGATTTGTACTTTTATAATTATGATAATTTGAGAAGAGGGATTTCTTTTGTGTAAATAAGTATTATTTTCAAGGCTTTTCAGTTTATACTAATCTTGAGTACAAATTTTATATGCTTTAATATTAAAAGTAGTGTATTATCTCTGATAGAAAAGCAATGCATGAGAATTATTTTGAAAAATATTTTTAAAAGTTCTTTCAGGTCCTTTAGAATTTGAAAAGATTCTATTTCAAACTCAATACATTGTTTACTAAAAGTGACATCATTTGTAAGAAAAAAAGAATTACTAATGAAGCAGAACTACATTTTTGAATCTTGAAATCTATCATTTTAAATAAACACTTGAGTGCTAGCCTTTTTTTTTACATAATGAATATAAAAAATGTTAAATGCTTTTTTAAAAATCATCCTAATAAAGAATGGAAAGAATTTATGTAGCAATTCAGTTCTTCACAATGGTTTATGGAGGAGTCTGTGTTTTATTTTGGGATTTCTGTCATCCTAGGTATTTTGGAAATATTTGCTGTGTCTCAGGGGATTGTAGGAATACGAGGAGTTTTCAGCAACAAATTTTTAGCGATGTCAAAAAAAGGAAAACTCCATGCAAGTGTAAGTAGAACCACTTTATATTTGTTAAAAGCATTATGGAGATTTTACATTTGTAAAATGGAATTAAGTAATTTTTTAAATTAGTAGATAGGAAAATTTGACCAGAGAACTTAATGGTTTTTGTTTTTGTAAAATTATATGTACATTTAACCAAGAGAATTGTGTATGTTAGTGTAAGTAATCATGTAAATATTTTATTTACTTGGAAAGA
Source organism: Rhinolophus ferrumequinum (assembly GCF_004115265.2). Classification (NCBI taxonomy): domain Eukaryota; kingdom Metazoa; phylum Chordata; class Mammalia; order Chiroptera; family Rhinolophidae; genus Rhinolophus; species Rhinolophus ferrumequinum. The sequence continues at coordinate 35,694,381 of NC_046288.1, forward strand.
TAGAGTCCACAAAAAATTTTAAGAGTATGTGTATTTGAAAATAACATTCTCAAAGTGATTGCCATTATTTATTTCTTAAACATAGTCCAAGTGAGAAGAAATAGTATGGAAATAATGTATTATGTAACAATTTAAATTTGCATGTTTATGGCGTGTGAGTGTTTAGTTGCCCAGGTTCGTATTTAACTTTACAAGCTATTATGATGTCAAAAATGGGTCTAAGTTATACAACATATTTTCATATTACTAAGTATGGAGGGAGGAAACCAATAATAAGAAAACTTTGACCTTTCATAGCGAAATTTTATTCAGTTCATTGCAGAATTCTCATCTTGTATTTTTGTGGCATCAAAAACAGTTCTTAAAACTATAAAACACTAATTTTGCACTTGTAAACATTTCTTCAGACCACTTACACATTTTGTAATCAATATATAAATTATAGATTTCTATGTTTTGTTCTGAAAATGCTGATTGCTTCGGAAGCAATAACACATTTTAAAGATAATATGTTTAGCTTAGTTTTCCTACTCACAGATTCTGTTAATTTGTATTAGTACATAGGCACAGCACTTAAAAGTGATTTATACTTTTTCTGTAGTGTACTAAGTTTTGTCACATTAATCATTTTAAAAAGCAAGTCTTCTTCAGTGCTAGTCCTTTAATTCTTATTCCCTTTAATTCTTATTGGAATTAACTATTTATGATTTCTACTTTACAGACCTTTAAAAAATTCAATGAGAATTTCACTTGGTTAAATGTGTAAGACTCAATTTTCCTTTCCCTAGCATCCAAAGTTGGTTTGTTAATATCTCTTGGAGAAGACAGTAGAATTCCAGCTATTTTTACAGTTATTTGAGGATTAAATGAAATAATACACATAAAAGTCTTAGATTAGTATTTGGCACATTATAAGTGCTCAAAAAATATTACTTATTATGTGATAATCTAAATATAATAAACTACTAAAATCTCAGTTTATTAATATAAATTGAAAACCTTTGTTAACCTCTTTAATCACCCATTGCAAGAATTATAAAAAGATTTACCTATTTCATTTCTGGGCTGGTTTATTATGTTCTAGCAATCTATAATATGGTATTCATAAAATAATTACTGTTTGTTTTTTAATTATATTAAGGGGCAAATTTCTGCATTGTTTTATGAAAGTAGGACATACCATTTTATTAAAAATTTGATTTTGAAAAATCTACATACAGTATAGAAAACAATGATCAAACACATGTGCACTGAATGACTTTTCCTCAGTTAACTTCAAAGTTGTAAAAAGATTGAAACATCTTCAAAATTGAAGCATCATAATGTGCAGTGCATGTAAAAAAATTTTTATTGGTTTGTTTGTTTTGGGTGAAAAATCTTAATTTTTTTTTAAATAATCAGATTCATGCCCCAGTACATGCACAAAATTAGACTAAACTTGGGCCAGTTTAAGGCTAATTGCCACAGAAAGCGAAGTATTACAAATGGATGCCAATTATAAAGGTCAAACTGAGAGGTTAGGATACATGATTCCTCTGTCAAAAGCAAGTAACAAATTTCCAGAAATTTGACCCAAATGTCTAAGGATGGCTGGCTGAAATAATGCAGATAATGCAAAAACAGCATCTGTTATTTTTTCTCATCTTGGCAGGCTAAAGTTATTTCATGGAATAATGACTTTTAAACAGTACAAAGCAAGTCTTGCTCTTGTCACTCACTGAAGCTCTTTGATATAAAAGTCATTCTGATGACTTTGAGCTTTATTGTAGATAAAAAATGAAGTTCTATGATTATGTGGATTCCTTTTAAACGGATTGTCTAAGCCTACTTTCTTTTATCAGAGCTTTTATTAGCACTTTTTTTCTAGATGGAAACCTAATTAAATTATAAAGTGATTTATTTTTAAGGATGTTGAATTTAGAAATAGTATTAATCCCAGCAATTATCAGTTTTATGCCCAGATGGTTTCTTTCCTGTTATCAGCTTCTATTTAAACAAGTTGGAAAATTGTTCTTGTAACTTTAAGTAGAATTACAGTATTTGATTTAGTTGTTTTACAAAATTGCATCACCAAAAGGCTAAAAACCCTTATACTTTTAGGATTAAATGTGTAAATTCATGATTTTCTTTAATAATTGTGCAGAGGCGTTTAAAGAGTTCATTTACAATAATTTTGAACTATATGTATATATTGTATATAGACATACCATAGGCTAACTGATATCAGCACGAGTTGAATTCATGTGGCATATTTCTCATTACAAAAACATCACCATACTTCTAAATAAAGACCCCAAACACTTCTAATATTAAAATGGAAAGAAATGTGAGCTATACAGACATTTAAGACAGATTACTATAAACAAGCGAATTCCTTCCCAACCAACTTATTCTATTATAGTTCAGCGTCAAGGGCAGCGGGATCTTCTGGCAGCTTAGGGCACCAGGCGGGACCCTACCTTGAACAGGATGCCCACCCTTCCATCACAGGGTACAGTCACACCCATATCCACACTCAGACAGGAACAATATAGACACATCAGTTCAGCTCATGTGCACATCTTCGGGATGTGGGGAAACTGGGTGCCTGGAGGACACCCAGTCCGACGTGGGTGAAAATGTGCAAACTGCACACGGGCGGTGGCCCTGGACAGGAATACGTATTTTTTTCTTATCAACATTATAATAGAATGATGTTGAAGGATACAACGTTATTCGAGGACCTGCTGTGTGTGTAAAATCACATATATCTTAAATTTACACAATGTTGTATGCCAATTATATCTCAATAAAACTGGGACAAAATTAATAAAGAATACCTTTAGGGTTTTATTTACAAAGTAAATGTGAACTAAAAATATAAAGTATTCATATAATTCTGCGGCAAGTAAACCCATATGGTATTGAGAAATATTCATGGATAACTAAATTTTTTAACTTTGCTTTTATAGTAACAGTCAGAATATTATACATTAGTTACTAGACAGAGATATTGTATTTGCATAGTTCTCTAAAAGCTCACTCACATTACCTGATTATATAGTTAGGTAAAAAGAGTCTTGGAAATGTTAAGTATTTTCGTAAGTTAACGCAGTTAACAAGTGATTTAACCAGAACTATAACCTTTAAAATTATCTTTCTTTTTAAACACTATAATGTTTGGTAGGTAAAAGTTAGCTTAATAAAAGATATAGTTTTGTTTGGAACTAATTGCATTGTTTTCACATATTATTTTATAAGAATTAATAATTGCAGGTTTTAATGATATTTTTCAAATTACATTTTAAAGAATGAATGCTTAGAATCTTTTGCTGTTTCCCTTCCTCCATCTCTCTCCCTGTCTTATTCCTAGCTCTTTTTTAGATCTTTTTCCCTATCTACTTCTGTATCTCCAATACTTGATTTTAAAAATCTAGAAAGGAGGGGATGTGTCTACCACAGAACTTGTCACAGAGTTTTACAAATGTTGGTTATTCAGTGTGATAATGACTTGTGCAGGAACCCCTCTCAAGATGAACTTTGTAAAACAGAAGAGAGGTCTGTTGTGTTCACAGAAAGTCTTCATTGAGAAAATGCTTCATCATCTGTGGACGCAAAGGTGGTAAACAGAAATTCAGCCCAGAATGGTTAGACTTAGGCAACATTTATGTTGATTTCCTTTGCATGCTAAGTTTGTTAATTTGGGAAGACAATTTCTTTGAACCTCAACCATCTCAGTTTGTACTGCTCCCTGCACTCACTTATTGAATCTACACACTCATACTGATCGATGTGCAGCTCTCCTTAAAACCTCGGGAGTGTACTCTAAATACACAATGCTAACACATTCGTACCATGCAGGTTTTTTCAGCATTCTTTACAAGGATGAAGGTGTATGGTCTTCTCAAAGTGCTTTGGGGATCATCCAGAGTAGGAGTAGGTAATTGTTTCGCTACGAGTCATGAGGGCTAGTCAGAGCCCTCACTGGGACCTTTCTCACTCATTCCCAAGCTGGGATCCCCTGTAGAATTGAGTACTCTTCTCTTCTTGTCTCTCTCGCTCTGCCTGCCCATCTGTCCCTGATCTCTCCTCACTGTTCTTGCTCTCTCTTCAGGTTTGTTGTCTTTATTGAAAGTGCCATAGAGGGCCTTTCTGCATTTATCTGAGATGGGTCCAGATGTCAGAGTGAAAAGCCTTCCTGAGTGTAGTGGTTAAGAGCACGGTTAGACTGTGTCATTCTGCCTAAGTTAAACTTTGTCATTATACTTAATCTTTCTATTCCTTGGTTTTATCAGCTCTAAAAGTAGGAAAATTAAAGTAATAATTTATTGTGATAGTTGAGCATTTAAAATGAGATATAATACATATAAAACACTTCGAATAGTGCCTGGAAAGTATTCAGGATTTAATGTTAAAAAAAGATCTTGAATTTGCTCTCAGGCAGCTGTTTCATGATTCCCAATCTCCTCTCTTAGAAGAGTTTCTGATTTGGGGGTCAGGCAGCTGTGACCCCTCAGATATTTAGAACAGCCCCAAATCCTATTCATCATTGACCTTTTTTTCTTTAGGTCTAAACTTTTTGTGTATACAGTAGCCCCTTATCTCCTTTTCCCAAGGAACCTAATTGGAAAGCAAAATTCCCAGGATCAAACTCTTAAAGAGGCAAGGATTTCCTATAGTCATAATCTCATAATTCTTTCAGAGCCCTACTGTTCATTTTGTTTTTTTCCTTAAAAAAAAAAAAATCCCGGAAAAGGTGATTATCGTGTAGTCTTCAGTCTTTTCATAAAGTACAGATGATAGCTCATTGCCTATTGCGAAGAAACTTGAGCTTATTTTAAAGATCCAGAGAGAAGCATGCGGTGGAATTATTTTTGTTTCTCAGGGTTTTAAGGGATCATGTTTGGAAGGAAAGCTAATTGCAGAGTTTACGAAACAGGCATGGAATGTATGCTTGATCAGCCCTAAGCGAGGACTAGAACGTCCTCCTTTCCTGGTTTCAGAGGGTGCCAGCTGGCTTGCCAGGAATGAGATTCTGGACTGGACTTCCTGTGCTGGGGGCAGAGTGAGGAGAGGAGGCAGCCCCTTAAGCTGGGTGTGTTAACTATAAGGAAATGGAAGCTTGAGCAATAGTTATCATCATCACTAAAAAAATAACTTACTAAGCACTCCACTCTTCCAGACCGTGAGCTACCTAAAGGCACTTGAATAGAAACTCCCCTTGCCCTCTAAGAGCTTTCCATTTATATAGTAAAAGCAAACGTGTAGTAATTCAGGCTCAAAAATGGGTTCAGGATTCTGCCTTTACAATAAATACCAGTTTTCCCTTAATTTCACACTATGTAAAGCTGGTTAGAGGGCTTATTTTGTTGAGGAAATCTGGGTGTGATGAAGTGACTTGTAGCTTCAGAGATCCATTTCAGCCTAAAGCAAGAGATGGTATTATGTTCTCTGATGGTTTGAGGAGTGGCACTTGTTTTTCATCAGTGTTTTAACATGGAGCAACTTCAGGGCAGGTGGAACTATATAAAAGCCTAGGAGATGCCCTTGGGTGTTATGGAAAGAGCCTGAATCTAGGGATCAGAAGATCTGAGACTTAAGTCACAGGCCTACCCTGGCACTTGATAAATGTGGGGCTTTAGATGAATCATTTTCTTTACTTCTCTGACTGGAAAATCAGATAATAACACCCTAATAGTCATGGAATTATTGTGAGAACTAAATAATATACATAAAACACCTGGCACATTGTAGCACTCAATAGCCCTGCTTTATTGAGTAATTAAGACCATCAGAAAGAAAACTCCTATCTTACGTTTCTCCAAGTGTAGTCTTCATCTCACCTGCATCAAAATCACATGGCATGCTGGTTAACGACGCCAATCCAGGGTCTCACCTCAGACTTTATTAAAACACAATCTCCGGAGACAGGGCCTGGGCAATCTGCATTTTGATCCGGCCCCCTCAGTAAACTAAGTCAGTTTATGAAATTCAGAGTAGAAATCCTGTGGTTGGTATCCTTCACTACATGAGCTCAGGTTGGTTTATTATGAAACCAGCTTGTATTGTCCCTTGGTTACCCAGTATGAGGAACGGAGATATAGAATGGAGAGATGGCCAGGGCCCACCAGGAAATAGGCCATGCTCTAGAGATGCATGATGTGTCTACAGTTGACCCTTATGAGACTTATGCTATAGGAAAGAGTAAAGGGCAGCCCCTTTGTGTGCATGCTGCCCTGTTCTGGGGTACTCTGCTTGGGAGCATTTGGAGCAGGGTCTGGCTTTCAGCCTTCACTCACCACCAAAGGTGGGTTCCTTGTGCAGGGAACATCCTGCACAAGCATACAAAACAGCCTGGGCTAATGGCACCCGTCGGGGGGCAACCCCACTATTGGGAGTGGGGATGAAAACCAAGAAGCACTTAAAGGATGCCGGGGAAAGAGAAGTAGAGGTGCGTACACAAGGAAACTTTGCTTAGAGCACAGTTTGGTCTATAATTATTTTTATTACAGTGTATAATAATATTTTAATTATTTAATAATCTTACAGCCTATAAAAACATTTTAATTATTTATATTTGGTTAATTATTTCTTAACTTCATAAGGGTTAAGGGAAAGAGGCAAATCAAAGAAAACAAAGTGAAAGGAAGATTTAAAATTGATTAAATACCCAGCAAATACCAAGGTTTATACTGTTGTTATTTCAAATTCACTCCTCTTTCTATATTACTTTCATAGACTGCATATTTACTTCTGTAGTTGCACATAATGAGAACTGGTACGGGTTTGCATAGCCTCAACTCATTCATTACAAGATCCTTGATTATCATACAACGTGATATTTACTAAGAAACTAAGAGGGTTTAGAAAGTTTTAAAATATCATTTTAGAAAGAATTTTCTGTTTGGTTTAATTGACCCTCAGATTTCAATTAAGCAGAATTCATCTTTTGGGGGGATATCCCAATTAACCCAAGTTTTACCTTCTGTGAACTGAATTTGACCTTTCATCTAAATATCTTTTGTGTGTCCTTCCTGTGTGAAGAGATGAGTACAATCAAGTTAAAGTGTTTTTCTAATCCAAAAGTTCTTATTTTCCTTAATACCACCATGTTTCCCCTCCTCTGAATAATTTGGATATTCTAGCAAAAATAGTTTAAATTTTTTAAGCTTTATTTATTTTGTCAATTGGGGCTATATTAAATTATGTAGAAATTAGCTGATTTGAACATTTTGTTTTAATTTTGCAATTATGGCTTGTTGATTGTAACTTTTTTTGCTAATCTAATTATTCTTAACTTATTTTTAATTATAGTTGGCATACAATATTATATTGTTTTCTGGTGTACAACATAGTGATTCAATATATATACCTTACAAAGTGATCTCCACAATAAGTCTAGGAGACAGACCCCTTAACACCACAGATAGTTATTACCATATTGATGACTCTATTTCCTATGCTGTATGTTACATCCCCATGATTTATTCTATAACTGAATGTTTGTAGTTCTTAATCTCTTTACCCTTTTCTTGCCCAACCTCCCACCCCCTTTTCCTCTGGCAACATAAATACAGTTCTTTGTATTTATGAGTTTGTTTCTGTTTCGTTTTATTTGTTCATTTGTTTTGTTTCTTAGGCTCCGCATATAAGTGAAATCATACGGTATTTGTCTTTGTCATTTAACTTATTTCATTTAACATAATAATCTCTAGCTCCACCCATGTTGTCGCAAATGGCAAGATTTCATTCTTTTTTTTATGGTTGAGTAATGTTCCATTGAAAATAACTTGTTTTTACATTTGCAAGATCAGGAGAAATTAAAGAGAAAAACAAAGATAATTTAAGTCAACAAAGAACATGGGTAGGACCATGTCTATATTGTTTTTCATTGTAAAAGTGGCAACTAGCACAGTGCCTGGCATGTGATATAGTCAATAAACATCTGTTGAACAAATCTGTGAAATAAGGAATTTGAAACATAGCGGTGCTTTATGAACATTTTTAATGATTGGTTTTGTTGTAGTGGCTGATGGTGATAGGGCAATGAGGGATTGCGGTCCTGATTTCAGCAGCTTATTTGAAATTTGATTCACCTCTATTTCACAGCTTAACTGTAGAAACTGTCTTTATGTCAACTTCAGTTTTTCTAGGGAAATAATACAGTTCTATTATTAAAAGTATAGATTTGCTAAAGGACGTATAATTCAAAGGAGTTTTTAAAAATTAAAAGTAGCCTGGAAAATTTATTATCCAAAATTATATAATGGTGAATGTGTATATATATATATTTAAATGCCTGTAGCAAAGACCTATGCTGCTTAGTGAGTCAGCTATAAAGATGCTTCATGTATGTTATTAGGAGATACTCTGCTCAGGGTCACCATCTTGCCCGAACAAGGCCAGGAATACTGACAGGAACAGTCGATCCCTCAAGAAGAAACTAGAGCTCCTGCTGAAAAAACTCACTCAAATGTTTGTTTCAAATGGTTCTATTCCATCGTAGCTGGAGGAATTTTTCAGACAAAACATTAAATTAGAAGTCAATTAAAGAAAGCCAAAACAGTCTGACTGCCTTTACTCCTGTCTTAATGTGGGATTTAGAATGACTAAGGGACTGCAAATAGTATGTGGGTCCTCAGATTCTGAACATCTCTACCCCTTGTGACAGTTAGGTGACCCCTGAAAAATCTTGAGCATGAACAGCCATCTTTGATCTTAAGACAGAACTTTAGAACATGAATTTTGAAGAGGAAAAGAGAAACGTTTTAGACAGAATAATTTTAGCGGGTGGAATCAGTGAACTCTCAATCATATGAAGACCCTAAGGTGGAATTGCTATAAGTTTAATTCACCGTGGTGTGTGTGTGTGTGTACCACATCAATAAAAAAAAAATGACATGTTTTTTCTTTATTTTCTTTGACAATGTTAGGGAAAACAAAATAGGTTAGATAATGCAGTACACTTAAACCTAACTGTCAAAATTGAATACAGCAATCACTGCTTTTGCTATTTCAGGAAAAGGGAGTTTTGTGAAACAGGGGTAGAAGTGAGGTCAAGGTATAATGTATTATGTATTTAAAAAATGTTCTTCAAATGCATTTTAAGAAAAATAATCTGAAGCAGGGTAAATATACTTGCTACTTTTTAAAATGAAACCCCCCCCATACCTTTTTAAAATGCTTATCCTTTTATGTAGCAGAAAACATTCCAGATGGCTATAACTTTTTTTTTTAAATAAAACATTGGGATTATCTAATTAAATGAAAGAACAGCCCAGTCCTTTTAAAGGTAAGCAGCTATAGACAAATCTTCATTTGACTTACAAGTCTTTTTAATAATCATCATAATAAAATAGGAACAACAAATGTGTGCTCTTCTAAAGTGATATCAGCATAGGCCCAGACAGACTGGTAGGTTACAACAAAATGACAGAAAGCCATAGATGGTGATTCTTTAAAACACCTGCTTCCAGCCTGCTAGAGATCAATCCGGGGAACCACCAGTGGACTTGTGGAAGTTTTAGATATATAGCTTCCTAGCCCCCAAATAAAGAGCTTTGTTGATTGACCTATACTTCAATGTAAATATCTTAGGTAAACTGTCATATGAGATCGGACAATTAAGTTTGCGAACTCATCCTAGAAAAAGTGGTATACACCTCATTGCTGAATATCACTACAGTCACCTTTGATGTGCTCCCCTTGGGAAGCTATGCACCGACACCAGTGCCTAGTTTACCTTTCAAAACAATTTTGGAACCCTTTTTCTGGAATGGCCATCAGAGCTGTTGTTGGATTACCCTTGATGTCCTGAATGTTATCAAAATGTCTTCCTTTCAATGTTCCCTTTATCTTTGGGTAAAGAAAGAAGTTATTGGGGGTCAGATCAGGTAAGTAGGGAGGGTGTTCCAATGCAGTTATTTGTTTACTGGCTAAAAACTCTTCTCACAGACAGTGCTGTGTGAGCTGGTGCATTGTCATGATGCAAAAACCATGAATTGTTGGTGAAACGTTCAGGTCATCTAATTTTTTCACGCAGCCTTTTCAGTGCTTCCAAATAGTAAGCTTGGTTATAACTGTTTGTCCAGTTGGTACAAATTCAGAATGAATAATCCCGCTGATACCAGAAAAGGTTAGTAACTTTGTTGCAACAAGTTTGCGAATTTATTTGTCAGGCCTCATACATTAGGTAAATGTGCTGTTGTGAATGCTCTAAAATTGGTTGTCTTCTGCTATTGTCAGTACTTGGCACAAGTCAAAAATTCCATGTGGCCACATCAACACATCTGCATGGATTGCCTTGCAGTGTTAGACTTTCAGATTATAATGTTGTGATCTGTACTGCAAAGAAAAGTTTGGCATTATTAGAAAAAGCAAGGACTTTTAATTCCAGTATAGAACCTCTTGGTCTGATATAGAAAATATATCATATACCACATCTCTTCAAATAACGTTATTTTGTTCAATGTCGTTTTGTTGTGACGATGTAGAGGGAAAAACTACTGTATCCCGGCCGGGCCCACTGTCTGTGCAGTTTGCATGTTCTCCGCATGCCTGCATGGATTTTCTCTGGGGATTCCGGTTTCCCCTCACATACCAAAGATGTGCGTGTGAGGTGAATTAGTGTGTCTACGTTGTCTCCATCTGAGTGCATGTGTGACTGTGCCCTGAGATGGAAAGGCGTCCTGTCCAGGGTGGGTTCTGCCGTGTGCCCTTAGCTGCCAGGATGGGTTCCAGTCACCCTCGAAAAGAATTCTGGAAAAGTAGTCTCTTACTTGTTTTTATTAATCTTAAATATCTGTATAGCTCACATTTCTTTCCATGTTTAATATTAGAAGTGTTTTGGGTCTTTATTTAGAAGTATGGTGATGTTTTTGTAATGAGAAATATGCCATAGGAACTTAACTCTTGTTTATGTCAATTAGCCTATGGTAAAGTTGATTTCATTATGTATCCTTTTACTTAATTTCACATTGTCAAGAACCTATTGATGATGTTAAGTAAGAAGTTAATATATGTATTTAGTGTTTTTATATATAAGCATCAAAACATTTGATATTTCTGAGCACAGGAATTCTATACAAATGGTGCTTCCTGAAATTGTGAAACCAGGTGGTCTGGTCTAGGATAGGAATTCTAATACTTGGGGGGTTATGGACTCTTGTGTTTGATGAAAGGTACAGATCTTTTCCCTAGAAAAATATTTTTATCCTCGTAATAGCCCTATATGTGTAAGAACTGTGGCTGTAAGGAGCCTAAAGATAAGACCTCAACTGACAGTATTCGTATTTGATGGAATGTCTGTCTGACTCCACGCTCAGGCTCTTCTCCCATACCATATTCTTTCAATTTCTTCAATTTCTTCAACTAGGCCCTTATAGAGCATGTACTGGCCTGCTTTGTCACTTCACCCCTTGTTTCTTCTCCCATGCATGCTAACTGTACGTCACACTGAGTTACAGTAGTGTCATGCTGACCTATGAACACACTATTCTCACTCCACTCCCTGAAAAGCCTTTCTCAGCTCACCTGCCTTGCTGGTCACCTTAAGCCTCTTAGATTCCCTTCCTCTGTGCTATCATTGTACCCTCTGCATACCTCTGTCATCATTCCATTTATCAAGGTGCACCGTAACATACGTCTGCTTGTCTGATTTTTCTACTCTTCATGAGCATTTCAAGGAGAAAGAGAGAGAGAAATAGCTAGATATTTGGCTGAAGTGTTGCTAGTGACTCCAAAAAGTAATTTTTTCTTCAAATATACTCTCCTGTATCACTGTGTAAAGATATATTTTTTCCTAAAGAACTCTAACACATGCAATATTAATAGGGCCATATGCTACCCCTCTCTCAGCACCATGAATCACACTGATAACACTGAGAAAGTATCATTGTTTTCAAAGGAATAATATGACCCCATTTTTCTGAACATGAATTTATGTTTTTTATACAATTATTTCTTAGTAATCTCATTCTATTTATTTTCTTGATGGCTTATGAAGTAAAAAAATATGTTAAAAGTTAATTTTTTATCTACAAATTTTTAAGTAACTAAAAAATACTAACAAATTTAAATATATTAAGGAGTTCCTGTTGTCATTTTTATATGCATTGATATTATTTCATTAAGTAGATAGTAAACAGAAATAAGTGTTACAAAGATGAATAAAAGAGGAATATAAAAACAAAAATAGTAATTTTAAAGCAACTTTAAAAGAGGCAAATATTTCTTTATAAAAGAATGTAGTTGAAAGGTAGGGGTTGAAGGAATTATTGGTTTTTCGTTATAGTACAAGATCTCATTTTATTACATGCTGATAATATTATTACTGCTTAAATTTCTTTTCTTCCCCTAGGCCAAATTTACAGATGACTGCAAGTTCAGGGAGAGATTTCAAGAAAACAGCTATAATACCTATGCCTCAGCAATACACAGAACTGAAAAAACAGGACGGGAGTGGTATGTGGCCCTGAATAAAAGAGGGAAAGCTAAACGAGGCTGCAGCCCCCGGGTTAAACCCCAGCACATCTCTACCCACTTCCTGCCGAGATTCAAGCAGTCGGAGCAACCAGAACTTTCTTTTACAGTTACTGTTCCTGAGAAGAAAAAGCCACCTAATCCTGTCAAGCCAAAGGTTCCACTTTCTACACCCAGGAGAAGTCCCAACACAGTGAAATACAGACTGAAGTTTCGTTTTGGATAACGTTCATCTTGGCCTTGTGAGAAACCATACTTTCTCCTCAGGAGTTTCTATAGGTGTCTTCACAGCTCTGAAGAAAAATTTTTGGACACAGCTTCAGCTCTACTACCCCGTAGTTAAGTCAGGTCATTTGTTTCAGTGTGACTGAAACAAAAATGTTTTCTGATAGGAACTGAACTGGAATTCTTTGTACTAATATTGGGAGTACACTGCTTCCATTCAGTAAGACATAAAGCCTTTTTGCTTTATGCTTAGTGGGTACTAGGACTCTATTTTCAAAAAGTTAAACAGCATGGACTATATATTTTTCTGACTTTTACAGATCAACCTGAAAGAACATACATGATACATTTTTATTTTTGGTTTCTAAAGAATATTTTGATGCAGATAAATATTTTATTAACTTTTTGGTTTTTTTTGTTGTTGTTGTTAAAGTACCTCTGCATTGAGCATATTTTCTTACTTTTATTATTTTAATTAATATGACACAACCATTTTCATGCAGTTTATGAATTATAAATGTGTTTATAGCCCATTTGTAACATGTGGATTTCTTTTTCATTTTTCTTATTCATTGCACTTTTTATTTTTATTATATATTTTTTACCATACCTCAGATAATGTAAGTTTGGTTCTACATCTTAAACTGTTTAAATTCTCTTCAACACACCAAAGGCTCAGCTTGGATTTGTGTGTGTGTGTGTGTGTGTGTGTGTGTGTGTGTTTGTGTGTGTAAATTCATGACTTTATATGGAATCCTACCCCTTTGGTGGCTGGGTTATAATGGGTTAGAACTAAGGAGAAAGTATAAGGACTTTTGATTGAATTAAAAGTTGGAGATAAGGAAGAAGATTAGAGGTACAAGTACACTAAGTTTGCAGCATTTCTTGAGAGCTAATTCTGCCTTGCCTTCATTTCTGCTATTATCTGCCACCCGCCCTCATTCTTGAACAGCTGGATGAAAACATTGTATTCTGTCTGTGAAACATATACTATGAAACTGGAGTTCTTAAAATACCTCTTCTATGACCCTCTATTATCCCTACTCGATAGATCCACGGGGCACAACCCACTTACCGGATAAACATGGAGAACTGACGGAGATGAATCGTGTAACTCTTAATCCATGTTGAGTCTCACTGTCAAAAATATTCTTGTTACTCAGTAGAACACCCTTTGAGTTTCCTATCCTAATGGAAACCATTCCAGCGAACAGATCTGCCCTTTTATAAGGAAAGTTTTTTATGTATATTTTTAAAAAGCTGGCCAGGAGATATGGGAAACTTAATTCGGGAATTTGATGTGTTGAAAATGGCATTTAATTCAGCCAAATACTGAATGTTGGGCATAAATCACGGAAAATTTTACTTAAGAAAATTTATATGATTTATTTATTTTCTTAGGTAATCATTTTTATGGAATGCTGTGAAACACAAGTGTTTATCTTCAGAAATGTGGCAATAAAAAAGGTATAGCTAATGTTTAGAAGTATGTCTTTCATAGGAAGAGCAAAAGAGTTCACAGAAAGTTTGTGGTTTCTATATAAGCATCTTTCTTTTCCTTTAGATACTACTGATAAACTTCTTTTTTACAAAAAGTATAGTTTATTTTGGTGCACAAATGCAAAGTGGAAACTTGCCAAATTGACTTACTACCACTGAAGCAGATTGGGTTGTTTTAATGGAAACAAACTATACACGTATTTTATATGTGTGTAATATATATATATTATGAAATATATATATGTATATATATATATATATATTACACACATATATATATATATTTTGCTTGTCATCCATATATATAAAATGACAAGCAAAATCCAGCCATCAATTAAAACATCATGCATCTACTCTAGTATAGTGTTTTATTATAAAACCAATAATTTGATTAAACATTCTCTGCATTTAATGTATGATTTTTTAAAATATAAAATGAAATGCTTGTAGCATTTGAAACTTGTAAAGTTTCAAATTTTATATTAAAATTCTCTTGGGTTAAATGAAACTAATATTTTGCAAGCAAAGATTTGTCTTGTCCAACTGGCATATCACCTTATAGGCACAAAAGTGATCCTCTAGTTTATTGTAATATATTGTTAAGAATTGTGCACTGTATATCAAGTTCCTAGTATGCACGAAAAATTAAAGTTGTAAAGCAAGAGAACAGTAGACAGGTGCTCCTAAATGGGCAAAGAAAAGATGATATTAATGATGATTAACAACAAGCTTAATTAATGCATATATTGTATTAGGCTAATGCTGCTGGTAGTTTTATGTTAACTAAAAAATAATAGCTTATCTTGTATTCCTAGTTTGATTTGATTAGTATGTGAAGGTTACAGTAGGATAGCTACCAAATATATATTATACAAGTCAGAACTCATTAATTTCAAAATTTAAAGCCAAGCTAAAATTAAAACAAAACAAAACCTTTAAATTACACTTATCTTTAGTTTACTGGCCATACACAATTGCACTTAATTAAAGCTCACTGAAGCATAAAGTTACCTACATTAATTGAATGAACTCACCATGTACAGAAAACGTGTATAAATATAACTCCTTATTAATACCTAGAACTTTCTAAGAGGGTTTTTGCTTATGTAGTTTTTGATGATTTTAACATAACTGGACCCATTTAACTTTGAATGAAGTTGTTAAATTGTGCTTATGTTCAGCTAAAAATGTCAATTAATTTTACATTAAAATTTAAGAACCTAATTTTTCCAGGAGACAGGCGACAAATACTCTCAGACTGATGTTTCAGTTTAATTATATTATTTAATGTAAAATATTCTTTATTTGGAACATCAATAGAGGTAAATAGAGGTTTCCAATAAGATGTGTATTTATTTAACAAAATGATATTTATTTAACAAAATATACCATTACTTCCTTATAAAGAAACTAATTTGAGGGTGTGGATGTATATAAATTACCATAGTTCTTTTAGCTGAGTTATAGAAAGAAGCACAGCAGTTTAAAATCATGTAATGTTAATAGATGATACTCACAAAAATTATTTCCAAATTTAATAATTATATCATCTTAGATGTTTTTATTTCATGTAACTAAAAATGAAACACCATAAATCTGGTAGGTACATTTTCTATAAAATTGATTTTGAAATAGAAAACTAAACAATTTTTCTTACATTTTTCCCCCTTCCAAAGGAAAGAAGAACAGCCATGACTTTCCATGTTTTCAGTAACAAAATGAAAATACTGCACTACACTTGAATTCTGGCACCATTTTTATAGTTGCAGAAAATTGCTTGTATAGTTAATTAAAAAAAAGAAAACAGTATTGTAGACATTGCTGCAGTGGGAAGCAAAACTAAGTTGTCAAAGGAAATCTACATCTTTTTAAAGATCTACTTCATTGCTACATCTAAATTTTGATCATGTGAAATCTATTTTTAAGTCAAATGATCTTCGAAAAAACTTTGAAAGAAACTTTTAGATAAATGAATGCGACTCATTTATTTTTCTTTTAGAAGTCAGCCCAATTGTACTGGCCAGTTTTTGAAATAAGATTATCGGGGGCAGCTGGTTGGCTCAGTTGATTTAGATCATGAGCTCTGAGCAACAGGGCTGCTGATTCGATTCCCACATGGGCCGGTGAGCTGTGCTCTCCACAACTAGATTGAAGGACAATGCCTTGGAGCTGATGGGCCCTGGAGAAACACAGTGTCCCCCAATATTTCCCAATAAAGTTAAAAAAAGAGATTATCATATGATTAGGAGTCATACGATTAGAAGTTAGTTGAAGAAAAGAATTATCTCCTCTATCTTACTCTGAACCTAGTCAGTGGAGGCATTTTTACATCTAAATATCCTTCAGACATACTATCAGACAATTGAGCTACAAATTATCCATCAGTATTTAAGCAATTTTATGTAATAAAAATACTAGATTAGAAATTGAAAGCTCTTACATACGTTTTATTTTATCCTTACTCTGACATTTAATTATCACAAGTCACTTTCTAGGTCTTGTTTTATCCTCCACTGTATGATCTCTAATGTCATTTCCAACTTGGTCATCAATGATGGCATGAGTCTTGAAATGTTGAGGTACCTACGCAAAAAAGGACATAGTTCCTCTTCAGGTGAAACTGGACAACCACATGAAAAAACAATGTCAGTGAAGTAATAAACATAAATATTTTTAAAGCCTTATCTTAGATTTTTAAAAAATTAGGTAATTGTGAAATTAGATCAATTCTGGGCTTAGCGTTGTATGAGAGACTGTATATTTAAAGTAATCCAAAGGCGGATGGCCAGAGTAGTATCAGTGTTAAATAGGTCTAGAACCTTAATTAAACATGTAATTTTTGAACATCTCTGTTTTGACTGAAATCCCACTTTCTCCGTGAAGCCTTCTATAAATTCATGAAGAAATCATGTAATCTCATCTTGACACTACAAATAAGCATAGTTCTTAACTTTCCATCACCATTCCCTTACTTTCCCAATAATTCAGTATTTTCTAAGATCTTGCTTTGCCGAGGCACTCAGCTAATGAAACATCCCTTTATTTGCTCAGTACTGGTTCAGTATGTTCCCTGTGGATATTAACATCAATGTGCTCTCAGATTTTGAACTTCTCAGGGGAAGATAGCAGCTCTCAGTGCACATTGCCCAGACGAGGGCCAGGCTAAAAAAAGGAACCTATGAAATGCTCGTAGCTGAGAGCAATTTTGAGTGGTGTGTTCCTCTGACTTAAACACCTTGTGGAGGCTGTTAGATATTCTAATTTACAGAACTGGGTATATAATTATATTTATAGGTCCTGGAATATACTAAGTGCTCAAAAATGCTTATAGGATGGATATAGGTGTTGAATAAGATTTATTTGATGAAGATGATGATTATGACTAAGAGCACTTTATGTGAGATATCGAATGGTTCTTACAACGAGAGGAAATACACTGGTTAACCCCCTCACTGTACTTGGACTTCTCAAATGCAAACCCTGAGTCCAAACTAAAAATATCAGGAATTTGCAAGCTGCATTTAAGTATCAATAGATTAGTCATCAAGTGAAACTTCACTTTCATGGGCAATCATAAAAATAGGTGACTGTTGAAATCCTGATGATTTTGCTCTTTGTAGGCCAAACAAGCAGTCCAACGGGATGTCGGTAAGTATCAGTGGGAGAGTGAAAACATTTCTTTTTGGCAATTTGTTTTTAGATGTGTTTTCCCTTTCCTCAGATAAACCCTCTGAGGGGAGATGCCTTTTCCTGTACCCTACAGAGAGATTAGTGAATGCATAATCACACAGTAACAGGTCCGGTTCCAATGCATTTCTCATTAAATTCTCTGTTGTTCCCTCTGTGGGAAACTGAAAAATTTATCCGATTTTCATATAGGGAGGTGACTTTCTGCTGAGGAGGCAGTACAATGTCTTTTATTCTCCGGAGTACAATTAGGGCTATGCTTCCACAGCGGTACCTTGTTGCACCATAGGGCTCTCTTTGCAGGATATGTGCATTCCATAACCTGTTTCCATACTCTGACAGGTTATATATTTACATTTTTTGAGGTTCGCTAGTTGTCCTACATTCTCCATAAAGGACCCCTGAGAGCAAGTGTAACTGTGCTAGAATAGTAAATGTACCGGAAGAATATAGTAAGCCCTCCCTAACCGTCTCCATCCTAATGGAGCATGGAACAGAATAAGTTTTAATTTTAGAAACAAAAAGCAGCATAAAAGTATCTTTTCTGTCTATTTCTCTCTCTCTCTCTCTCTCTCTCTCTGCATGAAAGATGCACTACAAAGGAGTAAAAACATGTTTTCTATTTAAGTAATGAAAGAATAAGTCATCACAATGCCTTATAAATCCCCACAGAGGGCTGCAGTTCCTGTAAATTATGATTGGTGGGGGGAATCATGCCCATTTATGTTGCTACATTAGTATCACTGGGTAATAAAATTGGGTCAGCACTGAGAGTTTGTTTTCACCTTAGACATGTTGCTTAAGATTCTCAGCCTTTACCTCTGGAGAGCAAGAGACCGAATGAGAAAAAGACAGGTATCCCAGCATGCTGGCGCAGAGCACAAACCACAAGATCTCTCTAGTAGTCAAGGGAGTTTAATGTTTAATGACGTGAAATCAACTTGGTCTAGCAAACTCCAAGGTCCAAAAGAGCCTATGCAAACTAAATAATGATTTCTTGGTTGCTAATAATTTATGGCAGAAATCTCTAATTTGTTTTTTTCTTTTCTTTTCTTTTTCTTTTTTTTTTAACTTTTTATTTATTTAAGTGTGTTTTTCCAGGACCCAGCTCCAGGTCAAGTAGTTGTTTCAATCTAGTTGTAGAGGGTGCAGGTCAGAGGGGCCCAGTGGGGATCGAACAAGCAACATTGTTGTTAAGAGCACTAGGCTCTAACCAACTGAGCTAACCAGCCGCCCCAGAAATCTCTAATTTCTAATAAAAACATTCACGGTTTATTTAACCCCTTACAGTATACTGGCACTGTGCTGGAGTCCTAGAGTAGAGCTTTAAACATGGCACCTGTTCAGGGGAAAACTTACATTCTTACAGTATCAGGGCAGTGGATTGTATGTTTGAGTGTTATATCCAGTTCTCAATTAAACATGACACTTAATCTTGCCAAAGGAATTTAATACCTTAGGATACTATTCACAGTGGACCCAAAGTTTAAACTTGGTTACATTATATACTTTGGAAGTGCTTCACAAATTCCTTTGGCCCTCTCTTTGGGAATTTATGACATGCTTTCCATTGGTTATTTACAAAGATACAAGATTATTTTACACTCATTAAAAGATAATTAGGGGCCCAATAGAAGAGCATAGAAACATGGGATGTAGGCTTTTCTAGGGACACCTCAAATTCTGTCATAACTAACACTCACTTGATAGCTGGGATTGGAAGATCAATGGCCATCTAATTTCCGGGGTGCTCAGAAATGGGAAAAACTGATTTGTACTTCCCAGAGTCTGATTTATTTCCCAAGACAAAAACGTCCACAGGACAGAAACATGTATGGGTTAAAAAAACAAGAAGTGAATGTGACCCTGAGTCTCACCTAATTGTTTAGCTCTTTTTCTACCTGTTTGCAGGAAACTGGAAAATTGTTAACAATTTAGCTCATTTAGAAACAAATAAAACACCTCCAACTGTTGGTCTTAAACAAAGGATTATATCAGAGTGCCTTTGAAAACAGCTGCTGCTTTTGGGGCTGCTAGGATTAGTGCAAACACACCTCCCCCAGGACATTTGAGGGGGTTGGCAAATGTTGCTGTGTCTACCTTGGGTGTTACAGAGGCACCCTTGCAGTGGTTTCAGCCAGCGTTCCTGTAAAGTTGGCTTGCAGTCAATAAATATTTCATGTCTCTTGCCTGAGGGTGTGCTCAGAGGACCACCCTGCAAGTGTCTGCCTCTGTAGTCGCAGCTTCATGCTGTGGGCGTAAAGGTGGGTATGGAGCCAGAGGCAGGATGTGCAGGCAGGATCCAATGTGGTTAAAATTTGGGATCACTGGTCTGGCTGTAGGGGATCTGGAGACTTCTTCATGTCAACACTCATTCTGAAAGGAGAAGCATGTCCACCAAGGGATTATCATCAAGCATCAGTGTGACTCACTCAAGGGTTAATGGAAGGAAGCATTCATAAGAGGTGAGGTTGCAGGTTAAGAGAGAAATAGAGGCCTCTTGCACTTCTCACCAGGTTTTCACAGTTGAGGCAAAGTGCTGGAATCTCGTCTTCTGTTTAGGAAGGAAACTCTCAAAATTTCCAAACGGCAGGGATCCAAGTGGGAAAGGGTCCATGTCTCCTTAACTCTTTAAAAGCTGTCAAGAGTCGTGCATCAAAACTGTAAAGCACTAAGTGAATATCTAATGAACTGAATGATTCAGGGTTTGGTCAGAGTTCTAATTGCCTAAGAAAGAGACTCAAAGGCCAGAGAAGGTAGAACCAGTTTTGTATTGCTGAAGAAAATAACAGCAAAGATGAAAATAATGTCTCACATTGATTTTTGGACCTAAAATCAGCTTCCCCCCACCTTAACAAACGGTGGGTCTAGCTGTTGTAAATTATAATTTGGATGGCTTGCTTATTTATTTACTGTCTATTTGTTTTCTGTAGACATTGGTTGAGTACCTACTGAATGCTTAATACAATACAAAGCATTGGGTACACAGAGATAAATAACTCTTTCCTCAAGAAATATGTAGTCTAGATGAAAAGATGAACAATGAAGCAAATAAGCCCATATGCTATGGTGGAGGGGCTGGACCCAGCAGGCAATAATATTAGTACTAGCAACTTGACTACTAAAATTACTACTACTGCCTCACATTGGAATGACACTGTCTAGTTTTAGTTTAGCACTTTTAGTTTTCAGAATATATTTGGCTACCTTATCTAATTAGATATAGAGATAAACCACCTAAAAGGAAATGAGGAGCTTCTCGGGTGTTGGCATTTAAACCTTGCATGTTGTGGTGCCCAGTTCCTTCTTCAGTACGGTGACTCTTTCCCCAGCTACTGGAGATGCAGCTGCTCAAGGTTGTGCCTCACAGAACTGCCCTGTCCAGGGCTACACCCACTCCCAGAGGCACCGTGAGGCCTATGACTGACTAATTCAGAGACACAAGGGTGGGCCCACCTGCCACGATTTGCAATAAATGCGAAAGGCCATACTAGCTTCAAAGCACTGCTAGGATCAGCTGAGGCCTCCGTTGTAACCATATAGAGGATCACCTTCTCTCTCTCCCCTGCCTTCTTCACCTCCATGTAAGATAAGGATGCAGATACAGTACAACACTCTTGGTTCAATTTGAATTGCAGGTAACAAAACGAATAATATTTTAGTATTAGTATATTCAAATATTGCATGGGCCTCCTGTATTTTTATTTGCTAAAATTGGCTACACGACTTACAGGTGTAACTCTTAAGAGCCCTCTCCAATAAACCTTCTGTGTGCTCCTCTCAGCCACATATTGTTTCCATTGAATCCATTGTCCACGAAAAGGTACGTATTGTGGTAAGGAAACACCAAGGAGTACTCTGGACTGCAAAAAAAAATGCAGAGGGGAACAAGAACAGGGTCTAAAAGGATCTCTTTCCACACTTGGGGAGACACAGTTCAACATTCTCATGGAAATAAAGACCTTTATAGTCATAAGCAATGCCAAAGAAGTTTTAGTGGCTATATAAACCCTAAAGTGTTTATCCCAAGTGAGAGCTTGAGACTGTAAGTCTTCTCTCCACCACACAAGAAATTAGCTGTGAGTCTGTGTTATATGTATTACACCAAAGTACATGGACTGCAGTTTCCTAAAATTATACAAGGAATGCAATCAATTTGTGACTTATCAACAACATCTCTGAAAGTCTCTTAAAACATTGATCACTTCCTCCTTCATGAAACACATTTTGTACTAATTTTCCTAAGTGCCACTGCTCCTGGTCCTTCTGCCAGCTCAGTGGCTGCTCCTTCCTCCATCACTTGGGCTAAGTCCTCTTCTGCCTGATCTCTCAATCATGCAGGACCCCAGGGCTCAGTTGTTGGCTCTTTTCTACCTCTGTCTAAACTTACTTCCTATGTGATATTACCTCTGCTTTAAATGTCATCTGTCTGCGGATGACCCCTAAATTTAAGTCTCTAGCCTCACCTCCTCCCAGAATTCCAGGTTCACATAATCAGCTGCCTACTCTTCACTGCTACTTGGATGTCCGACAGAAATCTCAAACCTAGCGTGTCCAAAACTCGCCTCTTGTTCCCAAACCAGTTAAGCTTCCAGACTTCCACAGTTTAAAAAAGAAACAAAAACAAAAACAAAACCAAACTACATGATAATTTATTTAGTGACTTGAGCCAAAAATCTAAGAATCATTCTGGCGCCTTCTCTCTCTCTCATAACTTTCATCCAATATTCCAGTAACTCCTTTTGCCTACACCTTCAAAATAAATCCTGGATCCTACCGCTTCTATTTCTACTCTATACCTTAGTTCAAGCTACCCTTGTATCTAGTTTGACCTATTGCTGTAGCATCCCAACTGGTCTCATTATAGTGGATTTTATAAAGAAGTCAGAGTGAAAATTTTAAAACATAAATTACGTCATTCTCTTGCTGAGAACCCTTCAATAGTTTCCCAGGCCACTGGAATGGATCTGGTCTCTTCTTCACTCTCCTATCACATCTCCTCCTCTCCTTCCACCTCACTCACTCTGCCTTAATCACAGTGGCCTGGAATGCCTTTCCTCCAGTTCTGTACCAACTCTCCTTTTTCTGTCCTCACAGGTGCCTTCCCCGATGGCTCTGTTTAAAGTCTCTTCCCCAAGTGACACCATCTCATCCCCACTTTACTTTTTTAAGATTATTTTTCACTCTCCTTAATTGTGTTATATACTTCTGTGTTTACTGGTTGGTTTGTAAACAGGAGAATGCAAGTAATGTGTCTCACCCCAGTAGAATGTAAGTACCTCTAGCATTCAATATTTATTGATTGAATGAATACAATCAGTTCTGCTACAACATTGCTTTTGAAAACACTATGTTAAAAAGCAAAATTCAACTGAATAAATTTGAAGACCTAACTGGCTTTATTAAGGTATTTATGAATGGGGCAGCATCCCATTTAGCAACTAGAAGGGTGCACTGAGGGGTTGTACAAAATGGAAGGTTTTTATAGGAAGACCAGAGGGGCAAGGGAGCTATTAACCAAAGAAAAGAAAGGATTATTTTGGGATATATATATATATTTTTTTCTTCTTTTTTTCTTTTATTTTGAGGGGGAGAATGGAAAGGGTTTTTATCATGCAGATTGCCTCTTCTTTCTATGAGGGATGGAGAGGGCCCAAGTGACAGATTACCTGACTGGTACTAGACCAGAAAATTCCAGACTGGTTGATTAAGATTACATTTTTGGAAGAGGTTGAAACTGCAATTAGATCAGGTATTAAATCTAGGTTTGGTATCATGGAATTTCAGCAGGAGTGATGTCATTTTGGGCCTCTGGTTTTCTCTTTAACAACTAATTTGTTCCAACTCAATTGATATAAAAGGGAACAATTTGAGCATAATGTGAATTTGGGGTTTTCTTATATGCAATTTCATCTGTGAGAAATACTAGGCATTTCAGGTCAACCAAGCTGCATAGCAATACACAATATATACTACACATAAAAGTTTTGGAATCAACAACTCCAACGTGTGTGTATGGGTTTCCCATGCCAACAAGTAATTCTCTGACACTAGCAGGCGTGTCCTGCAATTCAACATCCATCCATCTATCTATCTATCCACCTACCTATCTTCTATTCTGTTTGGGCCCTCAATGGATTGTATGATGCCCACCACATTGGGGAGGGCCATCTTCTTTACTAAGTCTACTGATTCAAATGCTACTCTCTTCCAGAATCATCCTGACAGACACACCCAGAAATGTTTTATCATTTATCTAGGCATCCCTTAGCCCAAACAAGTTGACATGTAAAATTAAACATCGCAGCTGGGTTTTCTGGTTCTTCAGCAAACTCCTCCAGCCCAGCTTCCAAAGTGACTCATTTAAGGGTGAACCCTCTATTCAGACTGTAAATGATATCATGGAACACTCTTTGTTCCTCCACCAATTCTCTGCAAACCTCTGCAAGCTCCTTATGAGAAAGGTCCTAATGCATAGACATAAATAAGAAAGTCTTCTCTAAGAACACATAGTCCTGGAAACTTTTGAACATAGTGCACTCAGAAATTATCAATTTAACAGTTACAAACTACTGAGGGGGTGGAAAGGATGCCAAAAAGACATAGTTTAATCAGTACAGCTAATTGAATGAATACAAAAAATAACAAACATTTCTTTACTTCTTTTGCTGGTGTAGGTCAACTCTCAAAGGTCTTTTAACATCATTCCACTCTGGAGTAAAATGAGTTGATGAGATTATTTCAATTTACAGATAACCACAACTTTTAAACTCCTGCTAGATTTAAATCTTGTTTTTAATTTAACCATCCCAACATAGATTACTTCCTAATGTAGCTCACATGAACCCACTGATACATAAACTCATTTCTCTTTTAAGACTTTTATTCTTTCTTAGAGTTAATTATTTCCAAAGGAAAAGAGAGAAAAAGTTCTACCAGCTATAAACACAAACATGACAAAAACAACAAGGCAAAGATAGAAAAGTGTATATACACTGAGATACAGGAATTTGGACTAAATTGCTTTTCAGGCATATCAAATCTAAGCTTTTAAAAGTACATGAAACTCACTGGTTATGAACATGTTGATTGACCAACTGCTATATTAATTATAATTGAAGTCATTTGTTCAAAATCTCACGAAAGTGGAAAACCATGGCAATAGCCCTCATAGGTAATAGCCCTTAATATAACCTTAATATAACCTTCATAGCCCTTAAATAACCTTAAGATGTGCTTACATATTTGGCTCTTTTTTTGATAAGCCACACATTCAGTAATGAGGTACTCATTCAGAAAGTTTGTGATCTTGTCTCTGAGAGGGTTGGTGAGATGAATTTTCCACACATCTTGACTGGGAGAATTGAGAACACTATTGTTACCAACAACAATAACAAAATGAGCAGACAGCTGAAATCTACAAAAGATGGTCTGTTTTGTCTCCAAAGTACAGTAGGGGGCAAAGGCAAGGGCACTTTAATAAAAAGGACATGCATATTTTTAGCAGAAGCTATGACCACTCATGTGATTCAATAGAAAATATGTCACATCCACATAATAGCTTCATGCTAGCTATTGTGCTAATTGAACTGGTATGTACTTTTGACGCATTCCCTATTCATGTTGAAGTGTGGGGAACAAGTGATAGAAGTCAACCGTCACGGCAATTGGACACACTGAAAATCTTTCTTCTATTACTCTGAGTCAGTCTCCTCAGTGGATTACTAAACACATTCCAGAAATCTCATAAGTTACTACTGGTCTAAAAATGGATATAATTAAAGATGAGTAAACCTACCGCAGAGCTTGATGTAATCTTTTAGGGTAATTAACGCAAACTATTTACAATGGACTTTTTTTCCTACTTTTCTAAAGATTGCATATATGTTACTACAAGTTCATATACCTTACCATTACAAAAGTGACCCCCTCCTTAACATATTCATACAAAGCAACAGTTCTGGAGGAGCTAGATCCGGTAACTATGGCTGTAACTTCCCAGGTTCAGGCTAAGATCTGGGAATCTTTCATGAATTTCATTACTTCACAGGTTGACCAGGAGAATCCTTTAGGTTTGGGAGTACTGTGATTTGGAGAAATAACTTCCAATGCCTAAGTTCTGGTAGCCCCAATGAGGTGGCTTTTGCATTGTGCCCCATCTGCTTTCCAAGACTGGGGGAGAGATGATTCATTCCTAAAATTCTCCTTCTTTTCAGTTCCTACGGAGTGTTATTAAATTCTAGAAAATAAGCCTCCTTTTCTTTCTGTCTCCTACTTTTCTCTGAACTCAGATGCTAACTTTTCAGAGGAAGGCTGGCCATGCTATGTGGATTACTGAAAGACCTATGGGTTAGGGTAAGACATTTCTGGATCATTTGTTCTGTCTTTTCATTCATATTTGACCATCACTTCAGCACAAATATTGTACTGAGTGCTTTTGCCTTATCTGCTTAGCCCTCACAACCACCCCATATGAATGACCAATTTCCCCCCTCTCAGGTTGAAGAAACTAAGGCTGAGGGATGAAATCTTCCAGAATCACAAGGCAATGCTGAGAACCAAATTGGGTATTTTTTTTTCTTGTTTTCCAAGTTTTAGTTTGGTTTATGTTCATCCTCAAAACTCTGTTACATATTATACAGTTCAAAACCTAAACTTCTCTATTGAGACAGCCATGGGGCTGCTGTAGGTTTTAAAAAAGAAGAGCAAATTGTCAGATGTAAATTTGGTTCACTGAGCCTGTAAATTCATGTAGAGTGTATGAATTTGTGTCCTGGTGTATATGAGAGATGCACCCAGCACTGAGGAATAACTTGAAAAAAGAAAGGCTGGATATGCATTACAGATACTGAATTTGACCTGCTTTAGTCACCCTATACGTCTAGAGATAAGCACTGAGCTTTTGGTGTATTGAATCCTTTTTACTTGTTTATTCTGATCTTTGAAGAATAACACAAGATTTTTCCTTCTATAGTTACAGCTAGAGTTATACCTAGATATGCTTTCATATCAGGGATTAAAATCACTTTGATTTTTTTCTAATATCAAAGAACCAGAAAACAAATAGCAGGACCCAATTGTCACAAAATCCAGTACCCAAATCCTGCCTTTGAGAAACTTTACTCTCATTATAATTTGATCTGATCATAGCTTAGGAGTACTTCAGAATATTTCTCTTTTTCTAAGCTGTGAAAATTCAGTTGATACATCACAGATCCCTAAAGCTATGTAGGGAACTCTTCCCTTAATTCTACCTGCTTCATTTCTAAGCATCTGTAATCGCCAAGGCTGGGTTCAGTGAGAGTTCTGCTTGCCATGGGTGTGAGATCATGCCCTCAGTAATTACAGTGAGCGTGCAGTGAAAATATGTGGTGAGTATAATGTCAGGAAATCATGCAAATGTTATTATCATCTGTGAAGTGGTGGCTGGTGGAGAACTTGTCAGTATTTGCAATTTGAAGCCTCTAATTACCCTGATTTACTTGTAGTACCATCCGTAACCTTGCTGCTGTGCTGTTCCTGACAGCACTTTTGCATTTTACAAGAAAGGAATAATGCCACGTAAATAATTTAAAAACAATAAATCATTTAGAGAGGCTTTAAACCAAAACGTAATGCAGTAGCTGGCTGAGTACTTGCTACCCTTGACAGGTAACTGGCATGAAGGATTCCTCTATGCATCATAAGTATTTATTTCTAAAATCCACAAACCCTCAACAGTGGATTGATGTAAAAATGAGGCCTAAACCTCGTCCATCCTCAATAGTCCATTTCACCTTTTTGAGATGAAATGGGAAATAAAGAAATGAAGTTCTATATAGGCTAGTTCTACTTAAAGCACAGATTTGCTGAGTTATGCTAGGTAAGTGACTAATTAAGAATGATTCTCTAAGCCGAGCTGGCGGAGTGTTGGAGGAGTACATAAACATGCCTGTGGCTGCACCCCCACCCCCACCCACACAAGAGGGGGGAGGAAAACCTGGAAAGGTTGGGAAGCAGGATGAGAGAAGGAGATGATATGCAACCAGTTCCCACCTACTCTAAGGGGAGGACGAGGATGCTCTTTCTCTCTGGTCATTTCTATTCACACAAGACAAAGCAGATAATGAAAAGTAAAAAACCTATCAAGAAAAGCTTCTCCTTAAGAAGAAAGGTAGGACTACTTCCATTATGCCGGAGGGAGAGCTGGGTCTGCCAGCTGCCTTGGACAATTGAGTTCCTACTGGGTGCCAAGCATGTCATTATCTCTTTTAATCCTCACAACAATTCTCTGAGGTAGGTATGATTATCCCCTTTTATAGATAAGGACAAAACCTGAGTTAGATTAAGTAATTTGCCTGAGATCACCAGCTAGGAAGTGACTATCAGAATTAAGTCTTAATCTGTCTGACTCAGGCAGTGCTCTCGTCCATTCCCTGCTTTGTATGCTCCCTCACTGCTCCCCACAAACCTGACTTCTTTCTTAACTCCATCAGTAAATTCATTCATATTTCTGACATATTTGTGAGGCAGTCGTGTGAACATTCAGAATGGTAGAATCCCTGGGGTGACAAGGGATCCTGAAAGTCAGGCTGTGTCTAAAACATCCTTTTCACCTCTCCAGAAGGGGTCCCCCAGCATATTCTGCCTGAGCACCCCACAAGAGGGCAACAGGGCTCACACTCAGCTTGCTTGAAAAAGACGACGGCTCCATTTCTTCCCTATACACTGCTGCTGCTACCCCACCGGGATTATCTCCCAAGTTTCCAGCTACCTTGTTTCCTCATTAGGTGTTTCCTTTCAGACCTGTTTCTCACCAGACCTGTTAAAACCCCAACATGTTTTTTTTTTTTCCTTCCAAAATACTACCATTCAAATATATATTTTCTTAGATCAATGTTTCTCAAATGATAGTCTGCATAAGAATCACCTGGAGGGCTTGCTGAAACAGATTGTTGTCTTGTGAATTAAAAATGTGTAATGCTCTGGACTTTTATTCTAAATGTTAGGACCTTTTTTATTCTAAATTGTAAATGGCCTCATAGTTTCCTGATCGAAGCTTAGGCTGGCAGTCCCCAGACTTTAGGCAGCGGTTTCCATTTAGTCCAGCAGGTTCCTTGAATTAATGCATTCAGAGGGAAAATCAGGGGAGATTTTACCCATTTGTTTGCACTGTGTGAAGAAGCAGAATGTAACATGCTTGTGCCCTCTCATGTCTACATGGCACGGACAAGGTAGAATAATCACAGTGGGGCTGCAGTTATGGAAAAATATCTTGTCTTTAGAACATTGCTTTGTTCGAATGTATTTGAAACATTTCTAGGAAAAGAGGGTTGTTCTTTAAGAACTAAAAGCCAATGGCAGAGTCTAGCTGATAAATTCTGCTAGAAGCTTACTAAAGCTGCTGAGAGAGAAATACATTTGCTAGAGGTTAGGCACTGATCAGAAGGAAACTTGGGAGAGTCAGTTGTCAAAGAATCTTGTCCTCTGGGGAAAAGGATCATTATGGAAGAAGGAACCTGGTGGGCTTTTACCAACTGCTCAGGGTTGTGGTTCTCAAACAGTGGTCCCTGGACGGGACAGAGTCTCCTGAGAATTGCAAATGATTTGGTCTCATCCCAGACCTGAATCAGAAACCCTGGGAAAGGGCCCAGAAATCTGTGTTTTAGCAAGTCCTCCAGGGGATTCTGATGAACAGGATAATTTGAGAACACTGTCCTAGCGCAATTTTCCTAAAGAAAGGAACAAAAAATGTAGAATGTACATTGGCCTAAGATTTTAGCTATGACTCTGGTCTGTCACTCCTAGTAGAGTCTTTCTTAAGGACATTAAACTAACAGTAGGGTGAGAGAAACCTCTAGGTGATTACCAGCCGGGCTGCAAATAGAATCACTAGGGGGCACTTTGAAAACTACCATTCCAAAAGGTGTTTTGTTTTTAACCCCTGCCCCCATCCCCAAACAAAAAACCCCCACTCTGGGCTACCCCCTAGTGATTCATATTTCATCCTCCGGCTATGGGGCCCCAAGGTTCCATATTTCAAGGGCTCCTCAGAAGACTCTACTATGGTGACTTGTGTTGAGAATCACTGTTGTAGAGACTTGAACTTTGGAACATTGCAAAACTTAAAATAGCATGCAAGAAAATTAGTGATAGTTCTTTAAAGTACAATTTAATTAAGCAGTGGATGGTAATACGTAGTTACCAGTAAGCTGAGTTATCAGAGCTTCTGTCACAATCAGGAGACTGTCTAGATTACAAGGCCACTGTCACTGTTCCTAGTCTGACCTGTTTGCTGGGCCTACGCACAAGCAGAATTGTACACCATTCAACCGAGCCCACTGCCCCTTTTGCAATTATCCTCTGTGTGAAGGGAAAGTAGTAAGGTTCATGGAAAGAACTTTGATCTCAGAGTGAGAAAATCTGCACTGGAGATCCTGCCTTTCCACCAACATGTTCTATAATTAGGTCAAATAACTTAAATGCTCTGCACCTGTTTCCTTGACTGTACTACTCAATAAGCTTCCTCCAGCTCAGGAAAAAAGCTTTACTCATAGTCTCTTTTGTTTCACACATAGTGAACATTTGTACATATATATTTTATTAAGAGACAACATAGTTCGATGACTCACAGATCTCAATCCTTGAGTCGTATTCCTTTGGCTTTTTCATTTATTAAAGTTAACCTTTCACTTTTCTTTTTTTTTTTTTTTTTTAAAGATTTTATTGGGGAAGGAGAACAGGACTTTATTGGGGAACAGTGTGTACTTCCAGGACTTTTTCTTCCAAGTCAAGTTGTTGTTCTTTCAGTCTTAGTTGTGGAGGGCGCAGCTCAGCTCCAGGTCCAGTTGCCGTTGCTACTCGCAGGGAGCGCAGCCCACCATCCCTTGAGGGAGTCCAACAGGCAACCTTGTGGTTGAGAGGACGCGCTCCAACCAACTGAGCAATCCAGGAGCTCAGCGGCAGCTCAGCTCAAGGTGCCCTGTTCAATCTTAGTTGCACGGGGCGGAGCCCACCATCCTTCGCGGGACTCGAGGAATTGAACTGGCAACCTTGTGGTTGGGAGCCCACTGGCCCATGTGGGAATTGAACCGGCAGCCTTCGGAGTTAGGAGAATGGAGCTCTAACCGCCTGAGCCACCGGGCCAGCCCCAACCTTTCACTTTTCGATAAAAAAGATCGATGCTGTAAGGGAAATACAGAAATTGCCAGATTATGTTCACACTATGAATCGAGAGTGTCCACTTTACCTCTTCCAACTGTAAAATTGCAAAAGCCACCAGGAGCAATCCATTAAGTTACCTGTAAAATCAAGTTTTCATGAAAGAAATTGAATTGACTATAGACAGTCAGTAAAAAGCTTCTCTGGCTGCATTTTAGACTGCTGTTAGATGTGCTTTCATTTGATTTCATGATTCTTTCTTATATTTAAACCAACTCATAAGCGAAGGCTGAGAAGGGCTTGGATGCAGCACATTCCTTTCCTCTCATAAGTGATGCTCCAGATAGTATGTGATTCTGAGAGGTACCATATGAAGCGTATCACACAATTATTACGGTCCATTCATCATACTTGGTTTCAACTGCTGGGTTTGGAAACCATACAAGGATCAGATTCTAAACGGCGTACTTAGGAAGGAGACAGATATGGCCTCTGTCTTTATTGCTCCTGTACTCTATCCTTCTTACATTTGAATGTTATAAATATTCCTTCTGCTGTAACATAAAAGATCTCTTTCTTCCACCCGCCCTCCCTTCCACCTTCCCTCTTTCCCTCTTACTCTAACATATCTTCAAGCATTATTAAACCAGAAAAGCTCATCTGAGAGTTTCATGTTAACTTTATTTTTGTTGCGGCACAGGTCAATTGAAAACTGCCAATTTTCATTCACATGCTTTTAACAAACCTTGATACACATATGTGTGTATGGATACATATATATGTGTGCACACACACCCACCTATTTACAGCCTCAACAGCAAAACCATTTCTTTCTCTTTAACCAAAACCTGGTCTTGGAGGCAGTCACTTGGGCCAAGACTAGACAGTAAACGAGGTAGTACTGGACTGGAGGAAATGAGACCTCCTCTAGTTAAAGATACATAGTAGTTTCTAACCAGTATAAAAGGATACCAATTGTTATCAGAGAAGATAGAGATATACTTCCTGGATTTCAACAAAAATCCTTTACATAATTTGCAGATGAGATTGAAAAATAGTATTGTGATTCAATAAGCAGAACCTGCACTGCACCTCTCTCATTTTGGTCTATGTAGCTTGTAAAGAATGTTTTCCAGTGACAACAGTTATTTAAAATCACATATTGAAATATACTGAATTTAGACCCAGAGCTTTGAATTGCTGTACCACAAAGGGTTAAACCGAGTTTTTAAAAAAACAACAAACCACTCAGTTGTATTGCTTTCAGTTAATATTACTGAGAGCAAAATTATCTGAACTATTGGTAAATAACAGTTATTTCACACATTGTGAATTACATTTTATCTCATCCTTTTCAATTTCCATTTCATGTATAGTTATAAGGCATATGTTATATATTGTAGATAACATATATTACATATATCGTATATTAATATTTCATGTTTATAAAGGAAGGCCATCGATGTAGGGGACAACCTATGACAGAAAATTAGTAACAAAAATATACTAAGTGGATAAATTAGGGTATTGGGTTCATTCACAAGCAAAGACAGCTACAGTCCTTTTTGAAAACAGACAAAACAAAAATAAAAAACCCAAATCCTTACAAATCTTACTGAGGACTTACAAGAAGGTGACTGCTTTAATTCAGCAAGAGAGATGCAAACGATATATCAAGACAAGTTCTCCATCTATGAGTTGTGAAGTATTTCGAGTATATATTAAGAGTTTACTAGGTAGAATTACTTTGATGATACAATTTGTATGGTACCTAGGAGACCTGAGGAATTAGATGCCTGAGAGACTTCTCACAGTCCATTGTATGTCCACTGATACTCAATGATACCTCCTGTTCTCCTTTATTCCATCATATGTGGACAAAAAAAAATTTTAGGTGAGAGAAATTTCAAGAAAAAAAAAAAAAAAAGAAAGAAAAGATGGATTGATCAATAGGCAGATAGATAAATAGGTAGATAGATGAGAAATATTTCAGCAATCTCCTCCCCCCAAAGTCCCATACCTTTTAAAATCAACCGAATTAACAAAGTTATTTAAGGCCACACCCCAAATTTTATATCTTTATTTGCAAATTGCATAGAAGTACTATTGTAACAATACAGAGGGTGCCAAAAAAAGGTGTGCACATTTTAAGATAACATCTCTTAAAATGTGTACACCTTTTTTTGGCACACCTGGTATGTAGTTATCAATATGCATTGAAATAGAGTAAAATATTTTTATATTGATTTATAGCATATTATTCAGCTTTTTAATCTACCTTATCATCTTCCCCTATCTTTCATCAGGTACGGGATGTAGTTCTTTTTCACGGAATACGTTTTCAGCTCCGACTATTTCCTAGGTCCTATGCTAAGATGTCTAGGTGATACATAGATGAAATCGGCTTATTGTGTCTCATCTAGTGTGTGCCTAGTCCCTCGGAAAAAGACACACCCTAGACATAATAGCAGCTGTTGAATTAATGTGGGTATATGGTTCAATGCAGGTCGTGGTTTGTTATCTGCTAGTCTTCCATCCAGGAAGTACTGTCTTCCTGGAAGTAAAGGAGGTTAGTAAGCTGAATGCTAAGGTGGAAAAGCTGGAAAATCTTACATGTATACATACTATATATAGCATGTATATGCTTTGTAAACAGTCAGCCCTTTATATCTGTGGGTTCTGCATCTACAAATTCAGCCAACTGCAGATCAAAAATATTCTGGGGGAAAAAAGTTATGTTGTTGCTGATGTGTACTGTGCAGTTAGGCCCATGATGGTTGTGTCTGTACTGAGCATGTACGGACTTTTCTTTCTTGACATCATTCCCTAAACAATACAGTACAACAACTATTTACATAGCATTTACATTGTATTCGGTATTACAAGTAATCTAGACACAATTTAAAGTATACAGAAGGATGTGCATAGTGTATATGCAAATACTATTTTATTTTATATAAGGGACATGAGCATCAAGCATTTGGGTATTATCACGGGGTTCTGAAACTATTCCCCTGTGGATACTTAGTTCATCAGTTTCTTTAACAATATTTTGTAGTTTTGCATTTTCAGTAAGGGTGCCAAGATAATTCAAGGGGTGACCATATATAAACATATATGCTTATATATAGCACATATATACCATGTTTCCCCCCCAAATAAGATCTAACCGGGAAATAAGCCCTAGCATGATTTTTCAGGATGACTTCCTCTGACAATAAGCCGTAATGTGTCTTTTGGAGCAAAAATTAATATAAGACCTTGTCTTATTTTTGGGGAAACATGGTAGATATATAAAATATATATTATATATATTTTAAATTTAAAGTGTTTCATTAATATCAACAGTAGACACTATCAATGCATATAAGTGAGGAAATTATAGTGTATTCTTATCAGCTCTCAATTATAATTAAAATAAATATGAGTATAAGACGCATAAATTATTAGTTAAGATTTTGAGATAGGTAGGCTAAGAACAGGTATATAATTCAAAGTCTATTTGAGACTTTTCTATGTGCCAAATATTGTGCTAAATTTTTCTATTTGCATTTTCTCCTTTCATCCTTTAAAATACGTCATAAGCTAAGTACTTTATTACTTTCAGTTTATAAGTAAAAGAACAGGCTTAGGAGAGATTTTGTGATTTATCCAATACGACATAGTCACAAAAGGGTAGGTCCAAGATTAAAATTCAGATCATTCTGGTTAATACCTAAGTTTTTGGAGTCAACTCTACATTGATTTTCCTACCTCTTCACTAATATGGATGCTTCAGTGTTTCATTGAGATTTAAATCAACAATATTTAAATACACTTTATGGGGGCATGTTCTGATAAGTCACTTGGAAGTAAGCATTCTTGTGGTTTGCTCTATTTTGAGTTAGTGATAATTTAGGCTATCAACTCTGCCAAATTTTAATATAAATTTGATAACTGTTTTTTACAACAGTTAAAGCTTGGTCTTAAAAAAAATGTGTGAGTTGGTAATTGTTAAAAATATGAAATATAACCCGCCACACTAGAGGAGTAATTGCTTAAAACCTCCCTGTGATTATGTATTTATTCCCTTTCTAGAAGTAGACAACACAAAATACGTCAGAACAGAGCTGAAATTGTATCACAGATTAATCTATTTCCTTCTGATCAGGAGTTTTAATCTCACCCTAAATGCAGCATCTCTGTCTCTATCTTTCTTGCTTCGTGTGTGTCTCTCTCCTAACTGTCAGATATAACTTCTTAAAAGAAATATTTTCTCACAGAAACTTCATGGCCACCCTCCTTGTATATATAATATTCCTGGTTGGGGAGGCTACAACCTGGGGTCAGGAGGTTGCCTCTGAACTCAGTCACCTCTTTGGTAAACACAGTAACCCATCAGCTGAGCTCCTTAATGAGTGCCTCAGAAACAAAATCCTAATGAAGACAGCCATATGTGGATGATAGATGGATTTTGGACAGAGACAGAGAGACATGTTGAAGCCTCACAGTATTCCGAGGATCAGTTATATAATTCTTGACGAATTTTTATTGCTTTGCTATCAGTCTTGTGCCAGATGCTTGCGGGTAGTTTTCTTTTTCCCCCCAACTCTTATTTTCTCTCTTTTTTTTATTATTAGTTTCGGGTGTACAAAACAACATAATGATTAGACAGTTACACACCTCACAAAGGATAACCTCAACAAGTCTATTACCCATTGGGCACTGTATGTAGCTATCACAATAACATATTCCCTATGTTGACATTCAATATTATTTTATATCAGTTTTATTGTCTCCCATAGATTCGGGGTCGTTGTGTTTTCATTTTTGTCTCAAGGTGTCTTTTGATTTTTTTTCTTGATCTCATTGTTGACCCACTTATTATTTAGTAGCATATTATTTAGCTGCCATGTGTTGGTGTGTTTTCAGTTTTTTTTTTTGTAATTAATTTCTAGTTTCATACCGTTGTGGTCAGAAAAGTTGCTTGATATGATTTCAATCTTCTGAAATGTATTGAGACTTGTTTTGTGGCCTAACATGTGGTCTATCTTAGAAAATGTTCCTGTGCACTTGAAAAGAATGTATATTCTGCTGCTCTGGGGTGAAAATGCTCTAAAAATATCAATTAAATCCATCTGCTTTAGTGTGTCATTTAGGCCACCATTTTCTTGTTGATTTTCTGTCTGGAATAGCTGTCCATTGGAGTCAGGGTGGTGTTAAAGTCCCCTGCTATGATTCTGTTACTGTCAATCTCTGCCTTTATGTCAGTCAATATTTGTTTTATATATTTAGTTGCTCCTATGTTGGGTGCATAAATATTTAATAGGGTGATGTGCTCTTGTTGGATTGATTCCTTTATTATTATGTAATGTCCTTCTTTGTCTCTTACTATAGTCTTCATTTTAAAGCCTATTTTGTCTGATACAAGTATTGCTATCCTTTGCTGTTATTTTTCATATTCACTGTGCTGCAAAGTTATTGCAGGAGCGGTTTTATATGTAGAGGGGAAAAGTAGCCACAAGTGGCAGGTCTTTACATTTTGTGACACAGAGGACACATACATTAAACATTTAATTGGGTTTTCGTGGACAGATGGTCTCTTTTCTTATTTAAATCACTACAAACTTCCTGCCACAGATGAGACGTCGCTCTTCTGTACTATTGATTGCTGTGTAAAATCATTTTGTAAAGAAATTTGTCTTAATGAATCAAAGACTATTGACCCTATAATTGATTAAATAATCCTTCAGAATAAGTGATAGTAATATTTTTATTTTTTCAGAAAGTTAACAGTTTTACTGTGAAGAAACAATTGTCCAAGCAATTTACATTAGCGAACAGACAACAGAAAGAGGAGAAAAATAATGTTTTATCAGAGATAATCATATATTAGTGAAAAGTAGATTTTGACAAAACTGAAAAATCCAGACAATTGTCTAAGTTCTCACTTATTATCTGACATTGTACATTCAACAGTTTCATTTAAAGCTAAAATGTTGTAAATTATTTTAAAAAACATCACTAAGAAGTAAAACTATCTCTATTTGAGATGACATAATCTTGTATATAGAAAATACTAAGGAAAATCCACTAAAAATTATTAGAACTAATAAACAAATTCAGCCAGGTAGTGGCATCCAAGATTAATGTATAATATAAAAATCTATGCATTGTTTGTATATATAAGAGTATATATTCTATACTCTTGCAAG
The DNA here is from genome assembly GCF_004115265.2 of Rhinolophus ferrumequinum. Taxonomy (NCBI): domain Eukaryota; kingdom Metazoa; phylum Chordata; class Mammalia; order Chiroptera; family Rhinolophidae; genus Rhinolophus; species Rhinolophus ferrumequinum. The sequence goes on from NC_046288.1 coordinate 35,731,586, forward strand.
AACAATTCCAAATGAAATCAAGAAAATTTTATTTGTAATACCATCACAAAGAATAAAAATGCTTAGGAATAAATTTAACAAAATAAGTGTAAAACTAACACTTGAAAACTACAAAATATTGTTGAAAGAAACTAATGAACTAAGTAAATAGAATCACATCCTGTGTTTATGGATTGAAAAACGTAATGTTAAAATGGCAACATTCCCCAAACTGATCTGTAGATTTGACATAATCTCTATCAGAATCCCAGTTGGCTTCTTTGTAGACACTGCCTTGCAGATCCTAAAATGCATATAGAAACTTAAAGTACTTAAAATAGCTAAAGCAATTTTGACAAAGAACAAAGTTGGAGGAATGGCATTTCCCAATTTCAAAACCTATTACAAAGCAACAGTAAACAAGACAGCATACTATTGGCATAGGATAGATGTATAGATCAATAGAATAGAAAATCCAGATATAAATACACTTATCTATGGTCAATTGATTTTCAATAAGGGTGCTAAGACAATTTAATGAGGAAAGAAGAGTCTTTTTGACAAATGGCACTAGCACAGCTGGATTTCCACTTGGAAAAGAAGGAAGTTGGACTACTATCTCATACTACATGTGAAAATTAAAATGTATTAAAGACTTAAATATAAAAGCCCAAACTATAAAACTCTTAAGGAAAATGTAGGGATAAATCTTCAAGACTCTGGTTTTGGCAATAGTTTCTTAGATACACTACCAAAAACCCGAGCAACAAAAAAGATAGATAGATTAAATAGACTTTATCAAAATTAAAAACTTTTGTGCTTCAAAGGACACTGTCAAAAGAGTGAAAAGACAACTCTCAGAATGAGATCAATTATTTGCAAATCATATATCTGATAAGGGGATTGTATCTGGGATACAGAAAAGTTTCCTACAACTCAATATTAAAAAGACAACCCAGTTAAAAAATGGGCAAAGGATATAATTAGACATTTCCCCAAAGAAAATATACAAATAGCCAATAGGCTTGTGAAAAGATGTTCAATATAATTAGCCATCATAGAAATTCAAATCAAAACTGCAGTGAAATATCACTTTACACCCACTAGGATGGCTATAATCAAAAAATCAGATAACAAGAAGTGTTGGCGAAGATGTGAAAGAATTGGAATCCTCTTACATTTCTGGTGGGAATTTAAGACGGTGCAGCCATCTTAAATGGAAAGGAGTGTGGCAGTTCCTCAAAAAGTTAAACATGGATTTACCACTTTACCCACCAATTCCACTCTGCTGTATATATTCAAGAGAAATGAAAATGTATACATAAAAGACATGTCACCAATTTTCATGACAGCATTATTCATAAAAGCCAAGGGGTAGAAACAGTCTAAATGTGTCGATCAGCTAATGAATGGATAAACAAAATATGGTATATCCACATAATGGAATATTATTCAGCCAAAAATAGGTATGAAGTACTAATATGAGCTATAACATAGATAAACCATAAAAATAAGAGGAAGAAGTCAGTCACAAAATACCATATATTGTGAAATTCCATTTATATAAAATGCTCAGAATAGGCAAATCTACAGAGACAGAAAGTAAATTAGTGGTTTCTTAGGGTTGGGGGTGGGAGAGTGTGGTGTGGGGAATGATAATTAAAGGGTACACAGTTGTTTGGGGAGTGATAAAATGTTCTAAAAACTGATTGTTGATTGGTTGTACAGCTCTGAAAATATACTAAAAATCTTTGTTATATATTCTAAATTTGTGAATCATATTGGATGTGATTTATATTTCAGTAAAGCTGGTACCAAAGAAAGTGTTATTTCTGAAGCAACAGTCACACAATTTTAATATTAAATATTCAGCACTTTCAACATGGGTTTCCCAGTTATACCTATGAAAAATGAGGACATATTTTAAACTGTTTTTTAAGAGATATTTTTTTGGTCTGGATGAATAAATATCTAATTTACTTCTAAAATACAGATTCATTTAAAGTCTGGTTTGTCACTTATTAGCATTGTGAAGTTAATGATTGAAAAGGTCAAAGGATGTGAAATAGGAGAACAAATTCTTCAGACAGTTTCCTTTTCAAAACAGGTGCACCCTATACAGTGAAACAGTTGGTGTAACCCTTATATCTAATTTTTTGCTGTTAATATCTCAGTAGAAAATACTATTTTCAGAAAGTATTGTATTGCCGATGAATTATACTTTTACAACCTATCATTCTTACCCAGCTATGAAAATAATCTTAGGACATGGCACCAGAATCCTGAAGAGCTGCCGCAAAAGCCAATTCTGTTTGCCTCTTGCTTCTCTTTTTGCCTCTGAGCCTTTCTACTTAATAAATCTGAAGAAATGTATTAGTCACAGTGGTTTTGAATTCTGCTTTTCTAAAGCTCTGTTCTAAGTAAGCTGTTGTACTTCTGAACTAAAATTTCCCTGCTCTTTGCCATCTTTCACCCTGTGCTTTTCCAGACCTAAAATGTCAAAGTATCAAGCAGATGGAATTACATTTGGAACATTGGTTTGGTAGGGAATGATTCCATGCTTTTAGCAGATCTGTAGTTGTATTAAAAAAAAAAAACACAACAAAAAAGACTGTTAATAAAAGACTCACTGAATTCAGTTTTCTGACTCAAGTAACTACTGTATTTAGATGCAATATTTGCTGCTATAAAATAAAACCAGCAGAGGCCATTAGCTGAGGCACATACCATAGGAAGTTATGGTAGGCCAGATTTTGGTTTAATTCTTTAGAAGAAAGAGGTTTTAGGCACGCAAAAGTATTGATATACAGCAATATCAATGTATATTGATATTGTGTGTGCGCGAGTGCGCGCGCACGCGCACACACACATCTGGACTAAAAAAGTTGAAAAACTTCTAACTCCATCTGACAGAAGGTTAGAATGGCTTCCTTTTTGCCAGGGTCTTGTGCCCATTGAGCACAAGGCAAGGACATTTTGTGATAGCCCTTGAAAGAATTAGCACTATGGTTCCCTTAAAAAGTTTAGAAAGATGCATTTCTGTGACTGGAAGTGCACTTTTTTTTTTGTTTTCCTTCTCCCTTTAAAAACGATCGTGTTTTAATGTTGAATATGGCTGGGGAAAATGTGAGTCTCAGTTCTGCAAAAACAATTGACCAGAAATCAGGAGTCCTTCTAGTTTCTAACACAGGCTCTGTCACTATCTCTGGCTTTGGGTCATTCAACAAATATTTATAAGCACATACCATACAAGGTACTGCCTAGATTTCTAAACTTGGATTTCAGTTTTCTCATCTGTAAAATGAAATATATTCTTTAAGCTGTATTATTAAACTTGATAATTCTCCTGTGATCCAGAAAGCAGAAATTAACACATTTGACCTTTCTTCCAAATCAATTAGAATTTTTACCCTTATTTGCACACTTAATGCAATGCTTTCTCACTCAGATATTCTGTATTTTTCTAAGTGGTGTTAATAAAGTCTTGTATGTCTTGAATTTAAAGTCACTTTAAGTGAAAATTGAGTGTGTATATAGCACTACATAAAGTCACCAGTGGAAATATGACATCAGGCAACTTATGGTATAGTGTCATGATTCTAAAATGGCTGTAAATTCCTTCCAGTCTGAATAGAGAGGAGAGGATAGATATTTTGTTATTCTTGAGACTGTTGGATTCTAGTCCATCTTCTCTTTTATTTTTCTTCCCCTTTTCAAGAAAAAAAAATAACCAAATGGGGGCGGCCGGATGGCTCAGTTGGTTAGAGTGCGCGCTCTTAACAACAGGGTTGCCGGTTCAATTCCCACATGGGATGGTGGGCTGCGCCCCCCCACCCCCAACTATATTGAAAACGGTGACTGGACTTGGAGCTGAGCTGCAACCTCCACAACTAGATTGAAGGACAACAACTGTATTTGGAGCTGATGGGTCCTGGAAAAACACACTGTTCCCTAATATTTCCCAATTAAAAAAAAACAAACAAAAACAAAATGTGCATGAGGAACAATGTGGTTGTAACCCAGTAAGGTTAGTAAATGTTCTTAGAAGTCAAATCTTGGAACATGGGCCATTTTATGAACTGCACTTAGATGCCTCAGCCCTGCTCACCATCAATTGGCTTCCTCATAGTGGCGCTGGGGGGAAGAGGCTGAAGTCTGCCCCCGTATTTTTAAATGTGCCTTCCTTCTCTTGTTCTGCCCCTCCCAATTTGAAGAGTTAAGTGAACAAAAGGACACCTCTACCTGGACCCAGTGTTTTCCTTTTAGACTAGGCTTTGGGTATTCGGGATCCCAGAATTCGCTGTTAACAGTGCTTCCACATTGCAGGTGTATGGACCTGACCTGAGGGGTGGTGAGGCTATGCTTGGGCCAGGATTAACCTTCAGGCTGGGGTGTCCACATGCATGTGCATCAGGGATGCGGGGAGTAGGGAGAGTGAGATCCAGGCCATGCAAATATTGGGGGTAGGCCTGGGAGTAGATATTAACTATTCTTTAGAAGACATCCTCCTATGTGTATGTTTCCATGGTTACTGCCTCTCTTCTGCAAGGAGAAGATGTTTTCAGAAGAATTTAACTGCAAACCCTGGGCAAAATGGTAAAGTTTGTTAAGCTTTCCTTTTGGTCTCCTCTCTTTTATGCATCTCTCCTTCATGTTGGTGATTTCTTCCCAACACCTCGGTCACACCATATTCCCACGTTTATCCCTGGCTGCTCTTAATCTCTGACCACAACAGGACACCTCACCTGGACTGGGCTCTTTCCTTTGATCACCTCATTCCTCCCAACCCCAAATCAACATGGCTAGGTCTCCATTTGTTCCAGGAAGTGCTGTGCTATTGTAAATAGCTCAATTAATTAATTGAATGTATCTTTGATTATCCATTTACTAATTAATGTGTTATTTTTTTCCAGGAAACCAAAGGCTTAATCACGTTAAAATCTACCCCTGCTCAGGAGGCATTTATAATGAAAACAACCTCCACAGTGAAACAGAAACTCAGAACATCCTAGGATTTTTGGAAGTAGAACCACCTGATGAAGATCAGTCTTGATACTGTTTCCTGTGTTTCTGCTTGGATTTTTCTCGTTCTGGCTACAGTTTCCATCACTTGTTACCATCATCCCTGGGCCAATCTTCTCTTCTGTCTGCACTATCTCTTATCCTTAGTGAGGAGGCAAACCTTTTAAAAATAGGTTTAAAATAGGTTTTTTCTTTCTAAATACTAAGAATAATAAGGAGATACACTGACTATAAGAAACAAAAATCGTGCAGAACTGTCTGCTCTGCTATAACACAATTGTTGAAATCTTAAGAAATCTTGAGTTTTCCATAATCATGTAGGAAAACAATTATTTCAATAGGAAAAGGGAGGAGTGGGGGCTACAAGGATTCAGATTCAAAACAACAAAGTTATTTTAAGGAGCAACACTAATGATCCTTGGCTGGAATTTCAGGTAGGCTGCCAGGGGAGTTTTGGGCTGGCAGGCTTGATGCCCTTCAAACCACACCACAGTATGGCCTTCACCTGTGAGTAAGCTGTTCCTGCAGGGCACCGCCGGCAGACACGGAACCAGCAGCCTTTGGAGCCCGCTTTCAGGCTGGGGAGACTCAGGCAGGAGCGCCACCCACAGGAGGTTGGGCTCAATGCATTATTCCGGGAAAGATGAAGCAATACAGGAGAAAAATCCACCTCCAGGCCAGAAGCAACGGCCAAGATCATAACTAGGAAAACAGGGTGAAATATAGGGCAGAAAAGCAAAGTTAGATTGTAGATGGAATAATGACAAAAATTCATCGTAATGGAAAGGTTAGATACTGGCTGTGACACGGTGTATAGATCTGGGCAATTGGTTCTGGATTAGGAACCTGAACAGTGATTGGAAGTCAGGTGTCATCTGGTATCATGGGTTCAGACCTCATAGACTGAAGAGCTTGTGACTTAAATGAAAAGCAGAAAACATAATGTCTGTTTCATGTAACTCATTTCTCTCAATTAACCTCACTGTTTAACTATGACTTGATGTAAGTTGTAAGTTTTTATCACCCTCTCTCAATAGAGAAAGTAAGATACAAAGGAGTCATAGGATTTGATTACAGTTCCAATTAAATAAATATAATTAAACCTTTATTTTCTAAAACTTAAATCAGCACAATATCTATTAAATGTCGGCTTCTTAGGAAAATTTTCTTCAATAATTTTTTTTCTTGACCTAACAGAAGGTTTAATTACTTTTTTTCTGTTAGTATCCAAAGACCTACATAAAAATTACATTAGCCTAAAAAAGCTATTAATTAAGATTGATTAACATGTAGAGGAACAAATTAGTTACGTAATCAGGTATATTATAATGGTCAATAAATTAAACAGGCATATAATAGAAAGTGTGCAAGTATTTCACAAAAATAATATAATTCTTCACTCTTGAATAATTATGCAGGCCAAACTTCTAGAAATCAGTAGGGGTTTCCATTTTAATTTTAAATTACTTAGCATATTTTTAGTCTGTTTTAAATTAAAAATTAGATTTCCCCCTGTGTATTAATAACTATTTGGAAATTTTGAGTGATTTAAGTTGATTAGAATGATTGCCAATAATTGCATTGTTTTTGATAGCTGCCATTGCAGTAATGCTTCAAGGCAAACACTAGATTTTTAATCAAAGTAAAGGACAATATTCTTAAACTACAGTTTTTAAAAATTCAGGAATTTATGGTACACGTATACTCTTTCAGGAATGTGTAATCTACTGGGAAACATTATGAGAGAACATGTAGTAAAAAACTTTTTCTCTCCAGAGTGATTATGAAAGGCTCTCAGAGTACTTTGCAATCAATTTTTATTATCTGCCCTTTACAAAAACCCACAAAATCCAATAATTGACTCATAAACTAAATAGCAAATGGAAAGGGGAAAAATTAAGAAGCATTGTGCATTATACATGGTATTATAAAGAGAGGCCTAAGCTATTAGTAATGCATTTGGTAATTGATAAGCATGCATATAGAACCACATTTAAAGTTATGGTTAAGATCAAATGGTAACAGTGTTTATTTGTAAAAGCTTTTCATTTTTCTTCATAAATATATTCTAATATCTTAATACATTTAGTGTTCAGATTATGTGGCTAGGGTTAGCTTTAGTGATGTCTGAATTTTCCTAAAATAATATCCATGTTATCTGTTTTTATATTTAAAGATTAAACTGCTGTATAGATATGGCTACATTGGGTAGGAAGGCAGGGAGTGGTGGTGGAGGTGAGTAGAAAGGGAGGGAGAGGGCAGGCGACAATTTTGAATAGGAAAGAAGATGTGAAATAGACTTTTTTTCTTTTTAACAAGAAAGCAGACACACGAAGATAGTATGATAGTCTTACCAAGCATGTTGAGATTTGTGGTCATAAAATAATTCAGTACAATGTGTTTTCTTCCAGCAAAGTGCATTATAGGGGAATAATTCTCTTTCCCTCTGTTTTCAGACTTCTTTAGGTTAAACCATGCTCTTAATGAACATATATGTCATAAGAGAATATCACAGAATTTTGAAGCTACATGTAATCTCAGAGATCAACCAGTCCTAACCCATTCTTTTAGAAGAGACAAAATTATTTTCTGATTTCTTAAAATACAACATTCTTGTATTTTTTCTAATAAGCCTGTTCTTCACATATAGAATCAATTTTTCTCACCTATATTCCACTCTGTAACTGTAAATATTTTTTATCATAGCTCCAATAACATTTTATTTTTCTCATTTATTTACAAATTTGTTTCTCCAAATCTGCTTGATTTATCTCCTTTTCTTTCACTCAGCCAGCTGCCAGTTCAGGCCCTCTTATCTCCCATGAGTTACAGGGAGAGAGAGCCTGAGTTATAATACCCTTGACGATCGAATGAACTAGGTTTTGGTTTTGTTGCAGTTGCAGGGCCTAGCCCAGTACATACGTGATCTGGTCATGTTGAATTATTGCTGACTGAACAAGTTTTACTTTTGCTTTAATAAGTAAGAGTCAGTGGAAAAATGGATCAAAACACCTTTTATTGTAATGGCTGTGATTGTTTTATCTGTAGTCAGAGATTATTTGATATCCTGGAAAAGTAGAGCCAAGTATGAGTGACTGACTCTTAATGGAATTAGCATCCCTTACTTTAATGGTTCTTCTAGACAGTCTAGTTAAGTCTAGCGATCGTTTTTCCCTCCTTTCTGTATTGGCTTAGTTATGACTGGGGTTGTATTATATTATTACCATGGATGCAAAAATACTTGAGTACCTGATGAGTTTTGCCATACTACTCAGAGGCTAGAAAGAAGATGTTGGTTTAAAATAGATCAAACCTCTCCTCTTAGGAATTCTGTAGAAGCACTGTGTATTTAGAGAGGCTAAATATACGCCCCCAGAGAGGCAGCCTGTTCTCACCTTGTCTCTGGGGTTCTAAAGGTGTCACTTTTTATTTTCTCCTGAAATTTCATCAGAATTTTTTTACATTCAAGTTAGTGCCTCATTATTTGAGTTTATTAAGTACCAGCAAGATTTCATTAAAAACCAACCACATCATTGCATTTCTTGTTTCGAGCAGGCAAAATTTTGATCTAAGATGAAAATCTTCTGAATCTTACTCAAGGGTAAAAAGTGTGTATTGAACTTGAAATCAGTTCCACGGCTGTGCAATTCCTTCCCCAAATGTTTCTTTAATCCATCTCTCCTACAGCTATTCTCAGATTCAGACTCCCCTTCCTTCCTCCTGCCTCCCTTCCAGTCATTTACTGCTGTCAGGACAACTTTTCTAAACTACAGTTCTGATTAACAGTCCTTTCCAAACACTTCCTTTAGCTCCCCTTTGAATGGAGAATACGATTAAAGTTTTTTAAGTTGATAAATCACACCCTGGTCAGCTCCTTCTGACATCCCATCCCATCCCCCGCTCACAGTTATCCTGCATATAATCAAATTTACCTGGTCACTCTTTCCTGAACATTGTGTTTTCTCACCTTAAAACTTTAGCACATGTAATTCACTCACATAGACATTTGTTCAGAGCCCCAGATACCTGTCTCAATACTTCACATTTACTACAAAGGCCACGTTATCTTTTAAACTTTCCTTGAATCCCCCCAGTTAGAAGTGATTTCTAGCTGCTTTGAATTTGTACAGGGTTTCAAAAATATCACTCTGTCTTGTGTTATTATTACTTTAAAATTGTAAAGTGCCTTTCTACTACTTAGGTGCTAAAATTTAGGTTGTTTACCTTTGTGTTTCTCACACTGAGTGTAACGCCTTTCACCTAGTAGTTTCCAAAATGAATGAATGAAGCATGAAGGAAACTGTTTCATTCAGCCAATACTTTTGAGGACTCACTATGTTCCAGGTACCATGTCAGGTGTCAGGGAATATAGTGGTGAACAAGGATAACATAGTCTCTGTCCTCAGGTGCACAGATTCTAACAAGGGGTTAGATATTTTGCAAATAAATGCTTAAAAATCCAGTGGAAAAAGAGATGGTGGCTTCTTTGAAAAATGACAGTAGACCAGTGTGGTTGGAACGCAGAATCTGTGAGATGGAGTGTGTCAGAGGAAAGTCAGAATATGAAGGGCCTTATCAGCCATGTTAAAAAGAAAATTTATTCTAAGCACAATGGGAAGCCAGTGGAGGTTTTCAGAGGAGTGGGACGAAATCAGATCAGTATTTTTAAACAATCACTTTGACTACATTGTGAAGAGTAGAATGGAGAGGGTGCCAGAGGTTTATCAGAAACCCAGAAAAGAGGCTATTTTTGGAGTCTAGATGTCGGTTTCTGGCTTAGGCAAGGGAGCAATACATAGAATATTGGAAAGAATTAAAGCCTTCAAGAGATGTACTTGGGAGACTGAAATAACAGGCCGTATATTTCAGGGGTGAAAGAGAGGCAAGGATCACAAGTGCCTGGTTTCTGCCATAAATGACCAAGAGGAGAGGAGACCATATGTTGAAAGAAGGAAAACTGTGGGAGGAGCAGTTTAGGAGACAGGGGGAGAGGAAAAATTCTTGTATACACATTATACCTTCAGTCATGTTTAGTAGACAGATATAGGATCTGAAGCTCAGGAAAGTGACCTGGCTAAGTTATGTAGATTGGGGACCATATGCATGTAGGACATTAAGTAAAGTTATAAGTGCAGATATTGTCTCAAAGTGAGAGAGTGTAGAGGCTGAACAACGTCTAGGGCAGAACCCCGAGATTCCAACTCTTAAAAGTTAGTTAAGAGGAAGAGGAGCCAGCAAAGGAAACTAAGAGAAAAATAGCTGATAGAAAACCGACCCACCAGTGAACCAACCAACCAACTAATCTCGGTCTAAGTAATGTGATGAAGCTAAGAGAGAGCTTTGAAGAGGAGGGAGTGGTCATAGTGTCGAACACCCCTGAGAATCAGGTAATACAAGGGATAGAACAATGTCTATTGATGTTAATGACGAGAAGATCATAATTGACTTTGGTGGAAACAGTTCATAGAACAGTGTGTAAAACTAAATTGGCATGTGTTGGGCAGAAAGTGGAAGGTAAGCAAACGGGGATAGGGATAGCTCTTTCAAGAAGCTTTGTTTTGAAAGTTGGGAGAGCTTACAGTTACAATGGACTGTGGAGTCCAAGGAGGTATGGTTTTTGGGTTCGTTTCCTTGTTTTTAAAATCAGAAAGCAGGTGGGAGAGAGCAAGAGAGAATGAGAGTGAGAGTGAGAGCGAGAGTGAGAGAGAGAGTGAGAGAGATGAGATAAATTAATGATATAGTGGAGACGGGATAATCAAATCCTGAGAAGGCAAAAGTAAAAAGAGAACATTCTGTGCAGGGTAAAGGTCTAAGCGGAGGTAAATCTCTTCTTTTGAAACAAGGGAAGAAGTAAAGGATTGATATGTAAGTTACATATTTGTCTATAGGATATCTAATCTGAGCTCTTTCACTTCCTTTGTGGAGCAGGAGTTAAGATTATCTGCTTTGAAACAGGAGGATATAACATTAAAGAGAGAAGAGAAAATAGGAAAAGCCATTGTGGAACATAAGTGAACTGAAGGGTAAAAACAATAAGATTGAGGGTCAGTGCTGAGCACCCACTTGAATATACATAATACTTGCTGGTCCTTTTACAAAGAATGGAATTTCTTTGGGGTTGGGTGCTAAATTCCAGGTTTACGTCTTTAAAAATCCCGGACTTTAATAGGAATGCATGTTATCCAAAATAAAGTACTTCTTGATCATAACAAAGACTTTGCAATAGGAAATAGAGAGTTGCTGAAGCTCATTAATTTCTTTGTTACTGTCCTTTCATGTAATTTCTCAGGCACAGGTCTGAAAGTGCATTCAAACTTAAAGTGAAAGTTAAGAAAAAGACAACTGAAATAGATCGACTATCATTCAAGTCTTTCTGTGAGGAACAAGGTTAAATTTACTTCTTTTCTGTTTTTCTTTAACAATCATAGAGAAACTGATTTTGTTGAAAATCATCCACAGTGATTTGAGCTGCAAGATATGACTAACCTCATAGACTGAAAATATTTTCATGACTATTTAATTTTGACCCTTTAAAAATTACTTCATCAAAGAGCTGTTGACCAAATGGTAAATTTAATGAGGTTTCCACTGAAAATGCACAACCACAATGGGTCATAATAGAATGATATATAGGCTAACAGTGACCTAACATTTTACTAACATATAGGTACTTGTAATCAAAGTGCTATAGTTTAATGGACCCAAAGATTCCCTAGATGTTTTAGCGGTCTTGAAAGTGATTAAATTTTGATGGAAGGGGACTTTAAAGCAAATGTAATAAATATAAATGTAATAAGTATATACGTTTACTTCAAAGCAAATGTTATAAATATAATTAGTGCTTGTAGTTAACAGTGAGACACTGTTTTTGAGTGATCAGCACTCATTTTCATTGTAACCCTCTCTCAGTCGAGGATATGATTACTACCTTTTGCAAACTCTTCAATCTAGCATTCTAAGCTTTCCTACCGGTTTTCCTCCTCCAGTCAGCTTCCTTTCCTCTACTCTCCTTACTGGGTCCTTCACAACTGTCAAAACAATGTCCAGCTTTTCCCTACATAGGCCCTGATCTTTCTTGCCTCCATGTCTTATAATATGCCATTCCTTTTGATCCTTTTATTTGTGCCAATCCGTTCACAATTTCCGTTCACAATTTGATAAAATTTTTTCTAATAAACATAAAAACAACTTTCATAATTCCATGTGACTTTTCAAACCTCTATTTATCTCTGCTTCCTCTTTTGGGAAACTGGGAGTAATAAGCTGTTTGCTATTTTTTTTTTTATCTTTAAGACTTTGGCCAATCCGTTTAGACTCATTATGTCTCTATATTGAGAATAATGCTAATGCTGTGTTCATGATTAAATAAGATAATGCATGTAACATATTTAAAACAGGGCTGGCACATAGTAAAGTCTTAAATAGTATCATACTGAAGCAAATATTCATATTTTCTGTACACACTACGTAGCTGAAACTTTTGTAAGTCCTTTCTTGTGCTCCCTTAGTCCACAATAATGCCTCTTTCAGGAGGGGCTTATAGAATTCTCTAGATAATAGAGAATACTGAGACCTATATCCTTTATCAGTTAGAATGCCTTAAGTAAGATAGACTTCTCATTCTTGGGCTAGTTGAATTTTCATATCTTTTAGATATTAGATGATGTCAAATTGTCAGTGGCTGTTAATTTTAGTACAAATACCAAGGTTGTAATCCAGTGTTGGCACTTAGGACAGTGCCTGGTATGCAGGGAGCACTCAATAAGTTTGCTTTTTCGTTGTTGTTATTATTGTTGTTTTGTGTTATGAGTGTCCAGGGTTTCTCTCTCTTTTCTGTTCTCCTGATTCAATAATTAAATTGCATTTTAAAACAATGTCAAAAAGGCCTTTTAAAACATTTCAGAATATATTTATTAATTAAAAAAGAAGTCAGTGATATCCTGGAGATTGTCTGTATCACTTAAAATTTGTACATTTGTGACATCCTAATTTTTGAGATGACCTTTTAAATTGGGAAAGCTAACAAAGTGAAGTTTTTTACCAGATGTTTTCATTGAAAAAAACATTTTTAGATCTGTGATAATTTTCAAAATCGTTTAATAAGTACTTAGGGAACAACTATCCTAGGCTCTACATTGTACTGTGTTAATTCCCAAGGATGATCTGAAGAATATTAAAGTCCAAAAATGGATCCTATTCGGTTGACACAAAAGTAATTGCGGTTTTTGTAATTAACTTTTTAAGCCGCAATTACTTTTGCACCTAATAAACCTAATAAAAAGTTTTGCCAGCTACCATGTTGCATTACTTTAATCCATGTTTTAAAAATGCAAAACTTTGTTCTAAAGGAAAAGTGTTTAGTGTAAGACTTTACTTTCTAAGTTTCCACAAATATTTAACCGTTAAAAAAAGGCAGCTTCAACAAGCTTTTTTCATTGTGTTCTTATTGAAACTTAAAAAAAAAAAAGTTAAAAAAACAAGCACTTGGGACCAACAGAGGTCTTCAAAGATATTTTCTTTGAGTTTCTACCGTTGAGAAATTCATTAATTCTTCCTCGTATCCAAACACTGGCAATAATTTGTCTTGAAGTTATAATTTTTCAAAGAATTCGTTTCGGTCACAGGAAGTCTTGGTTTCAAAGACTTCTATTTTGAGATACTCTACTTGCAAAAATGGACCTTCAGGTACCAGAGAACTAACCTATATATTTTTGTCCTGCATAACATTGTTTTACAATGAGATTATGAGCTCTGATCTGTAACATTTTGTCTACATATCCTGGCCGTTTTATGATTTTAAATTTTGGATTGCAATTTGCATCTCTCTCGAGTCGCCACATTCCACCCAAGTCTGAGTCAGTTGACGGGTGTCAGATATGAACTTATTGTGGATAATTTGATCCAGTTCCCAGGAGTTAGGCGGGAGCCCGAAAGAGTAACAAGACACCGGGGCGGGATTAACGTTCAAAGCTCTGCACCGATTCCCAACTGATTGGAAGGTTTGAAGTGGGAGGAACCTTCTGACCACGCCCTTGTGCCTCCGTTGCTAGGGACGCTTCGGCCAAGGCAACTGCAATGGAGCAGGAAGAGGGGCTGACGGCCGTGGACAATGTAGTCACTCAGTTCAATACCTATGAAGATTTCCTCGACTCGCAGATCACTACCGTGGACTTGTACTACCTGGAGGTAAGGACTGCAGCGCCGCAAAGCGGCCGCGTCGCCTTCCAGAACTTGTGTCCTTTCCGATTCCCCGCATCGTGGGGTTTTCGCCCCCTAGCGGTGAACGTCAGGCCCCGCAGTTTCCCGACCGCGGCGGCGGAGGTGAATTTCAAGTTGCATCCTACCCGCCCTGCTCTCCATCAGTCAGTACAGGGTTTAGGCCCCTCGAAGCACCTGGCACAGAAACCCGCGCGTGCGCACGATAGGGAGCCTTGAATTTCCGTAGCTCGGCCTCACCTGCCACCTCCCAGCGGGCTCTCTTGCCAGTAACTGGTGGCTGAATTCAGTGGCCTGCTGAGACTCTGCTGAAATTCAGGTTTGACTCCCTGCTTTTGTTTTCTTTGCCAATTTGTGTTAACAGAAGACTCTTCTTCCAGGGCAAGTGGCAACACTAATCTGGTGTGTTACTATATAGGGCATTTGGGTCCATAAATTTCCACCCCATGCTAATTGATTCAGAAAGCCCTTTAATTATAGGTACACATTACACGTCGTTGTGCCTGCACATTCCTGACTCATGTTTATCGAGTTTATGATCACAACTAATGTTGATAGTTAAAAAAAAAAAACCCAAAAAACAAAAATACACACACAAAACCCCCTAAAACCTACAGTACAGCAAAATCGGATTGGCTACTGCTTTCTACCCAGTAACCATGCTCCTCCTCGCTTTATGAAGATGTGTGTGTGTGTGTGTGTGTGTGTGTGTGTGTGTGAATGATGGGGATGTTGATGGCGGGGGATGAGGATAGAGTTCTTGTCCTCTCGAGGACAACCAGGCAGGATGGGCTGGAAAATAATAGGCTAGGTCCTGAGGAGTAGCAGGACGTGGATAGTGGGTCCCTATAGCCCTGGTATATTCCCAGAGCACGCCAACTAAATGGGCACTGACCTAGAGATTCCGCTGTGCTGGAGAACAGCCACAGAACCCCAAATTGCCTCCTCCCTGTTTAGGCCTGAGAGAACAAGCGCCACTAAGTGGTGTCAGACCACACCTGAATCTGAGAAGGATTTATATCCTGCGGCCAACCCCCCCCAAACTCCTTATCTGCAGCAGCGTAATTCTGTATTTTAGGGGACTGAAAATTTTGAACTCCAAAGACCGTGTTAAGCGGGGTTTTATTTGAATGTGGATTCCAAGGTTTGAAAAGTGCTTATTCTCAAAAACATGTTAATATGCTAGATATGAACATAATTTTAAGAAAATAGAACCTTCTAATTTAGTCCT
Source organism: Rhinolophus ferrumequinum (assembly GCF_004115265.2). Lineage (NCBI taxonomy): Eukaryota > Metazoa > Chordata > Mammalia > Chiroptera > Rhinolophidae > Rhinolophus > Rhinolophus ferrumequinum. Next base: position 35,747,034 of record NC_046288.1, read on the forward strand.
GTCTCTGCCACAAACCAGTTTTGTGACTTTGGACAAGAAATTTGATCTTTCTGGAATTGTGTGTTAAAAATAAAACCTGGTAATATTTCCAACACAGCTTCTGGCTTCAAAAACAAGCTTTTAAATACAGATATGTTCAAAGTCATGAAAGTGAGTTTTATGCCTTGCATCTAAGTCACTGAAATGAAGGGAAAAAGTAATGGTGCTAAACAATGTTTGCATCCACACTTTTGACTGTTTAAAAAGAATGAAATATAGACAATAAACATCCCGATAGAATACAATCATCTTCATAGCACATGTGGAATATTGCCAAGCTTAAGCATACTATCATTAAGGAGGGTTTCCACTTTTTTTTTTTTTTTTTTTTTTTTTTTAAGGCAGGGCTTTTCATGCAAGTAGGGAATTAAAAACAATGTTGATTAGGAGTAAGAAATTAATACTTTGTGTTTTGTCAATCAGAACTTTAAAAGCTTCCAAAATAGAAAGTGGGGACTATATTTAGAGGCATGATCAAAGAAACTTACTTTTAAAATTGACATTGGTTAAGCTTATTCTTGTTGTACCTTAATAAAAAATAAGATGAAAGTGTAGTTGAATGATGATATTACTCAAGTGTATATATTTTTGGATTGAATAATGAAAAATTTTAAGTGCCATTAGCTCTGGGGACCTATATTCTCAAATACTTTCTGGGGTTGCAAGTTAATTGCCCACGTTGGTTGCACAGAGACAAATACACTCCTCAGAATTGTTTTAGTTGTATTGCAATCATGGGCCATGGTTTATGGGGTCATGCTTTGTGAGGCGATTCTTGCTCTTTTTTTGGGGGTGGGTGGTGACAGGTCATCAGAGTTTGGTTTGCATGGAGCAAATTTTAAGTGGTAAATGAGAGATAGCATATTATACTTAAAAAACCTTGAGATTTGGGTCCGAATTCTATATTCTTGTGCTTTTAACCAGTTTGAAACTCTATTAATTCATCTGCACAATGAAGGAGCTGGACAAGATTACATTCAAGTATTTTTATGTCTGTAAACTTTTATGAGTCATCTGTACATCCATCTGTCCATCCATTTGTCATCCAACTATCTATTTAATTCATAAACCTTCACCAAGAGCCTACAGTAGTAGATATTGCCTTAATTTCTAAGAATTTAAGTAAGAATCAGTTCTAGACTTGATCTTAGCTACCTAATTTTAGTATAGTGCTTACAGTCCAATCTAAGCTTTATTTATTCAGCAAACATTTTACAAGTATAGTAGTACCTCGGTTTTCCAACATCTCTGTTGACGAACATTTTGGTTTATGAATGCTGTAAACCGGAAGTAAATGCTTCGGTTTTCGAACACGACTCAGAAGTCGAATATGTCACACAGCTTCCCCTGAATGCAAGATCCTGAGACCTAGCTGTCGGCTGTTTTCGAATGTTTCAGAGATCGTGGATTATGTTCGAAAACCGAGGTACCACTGTATTTACTATCTTCTAGGTACTCTTATTGTGTAGTATATTTTTCTACTGCCCAAAGTTTCAATTAATTTCAATAAAAATTAGTACAAAATGGCCATATTTTCTTTGCTGGATTCATTCTCTGCCCTTCTTCACATTTATCTGTGTCCCTGGAAGCTGTATTCTGAAGTCATTAACTATGCTCTTTTGGCTTTGGGTTCGTTTCAGCCAATACATCAGAGGGCTAGGAGAGTAATTAGAGGATTTATTCCCTGTTTTCTTCCAACTGGTTGCGGTTTGGATGTGGCTGCATTCATCAGGTGTGGCCAACTTCTCATTCCATCAGCTACAGCACTCTTCCCAGGTGCTGGCAGCACTCCCTGTTCTAGCAACTGTTTCTTCTCCTGTCTCCTTGTAGGCCTAATGGTGTTAACGACTTCCCGCTATTGCTAGCCTAAGGATGCTTCACCATCCCATATTGGTTTCCATTAGTCTTGCCCATATCGTTGTGAATCATGCTTTTATTCTTTAAATCATATCTTTTGAGTTTGCCTGCTGTGACCCTCACCTCTCTATTATCATTTAACATCTCATACTACTATAAGTATACAAGTAGTGTATGAATGTAATAACCATGAAGTTTTTTATATGATACTTGATTAGGAGGGAAGGGAAGTAGGAGGAAAAAAATGAAGACTGACACCAGTTGACTTGATGAGCTGGAGAGGGTAAGGTGATTAAGGATGATAAAAGAGGCTCTTCATTCTATGTCTGCCGTGCTTTATTCATTTTACTAGATACCTGTAAGTCATGAAAAGAAATTTATAACGGTATCAACAATTAGATTTATGTCTGCCAACCCAAATAACAATATTTGTTTTGGGAGTGAGTATCATCTTACCTAATTAAACCAATCCTCTAAATCAATATACAAATACTTAAAAAGTTTTGGCAAAATTTTTGCACTGTGGTTTTCCACATTCTTTCTTGGTAATTCTTTCATGTTAAGTAAACACAGTCTCTTCATTTCAATGGCTGCCTGTGACCACTGGGGGATTAAAAGTCCTACTGAATTGCTCTTCTTAGATAAGAAATCAGGGGGTGTTTTTAGAATTATTTAAAAATTTCCCTGATGAATGGATCCCAATCATGGCTAAATTATTTAGAGATTAGTAATGCGGAAGTTTTATTTAGAGATTATCTTCCCATTATTTAGAAAATATAAGTAAATAAGTCACAAAAAGTAAGCCTGTTGTATATAATCTTAAAATTATTTGGCAGATATTGATTAAGTGAGATTCTCGGAAAAATCTAGTCATTTAATTTGCCATGATTATACAATAAGCCAACTAACAACCAACTGTTGTAGTTTTTCCATTATTTATTGCATTAAGATTCAGAATAAATACTGTTCTCTATGAAATGTCTTAATTCATGTATTTCAGAATCATCTATACTCTTTTGTTTATTCAATAGAAAAATAATTTGGTGTAAATTAGCTGCTGCTTAAGAGGAGTACTATATTTTTCTTCCAGTAGGTTCACAGAGGTACTAAATAAAAATACCTAGTTTCCTCATGGACATACTGATGATCAGGGAGTGAAACTGAACCAAGAATGCTGTCCCAAAGTACTTCTATAACTTTATCATAATGATAAAAATAAAATGCTTTGAGCCTAATGTCGTCCGCAGTGTCTCCAACAATCCCCTAAAATCTATATTCTTTATATTTAAGGTATATTCCATTCAATTTTTGTTTACATTGACTTCAAAAGCTACTACTGGGAGGAGACAAGAGTAGAAGCAGGGAAAATTCCCAAGGAGAGTATATAGCATGAGACAAGACGGGGTGCTGAAGACAAAATGTGGGAGAAAAACCATTCCTTAAGGCATGGGCATGGAGGTGGTGCTCAACAAGGAGAATGGAAGGGGGGTCAGAAAGGTAGGAGGAAGTAAGGAGAATAGGATGATCCAGAAGCCAAGGGCATCTGAATAGCAAAACAAAGAACCCATGAACAACTAGGTGAGAGTTATTCCTATGAACCCCAATATAAAATCAGATGGGGAGAAACATCCATAACCACAACACCTAGAAGGTATCAGCATCCGTGTGGCAGACAAGCAAGAAAACAATGTGGAATCTAAAAGACCCCAAAATGAGAAACTATAAAATAGTTAACAGGTATTCTCTGGAAGTGGAGTGGTCCAATTTGAGAACAGCAGCTGAAACTGGGAGGGGTTTTATGGCCAGCGGTTCAGACCCCTCAGGAATGAGGATCTGGTTCACACCACTAGATGTGCTACCAAGACCAGCAGATGTATTGAGAAGGTGAGGGGAATCTAGACTGGATGGTGGAAGTGGGAGATGATGATTATTGTGGTTCTGAGCCAAGCTGCAGCAGCAAAGTCTGAAGTTCAGCCCAGTATCTTTCCTCTTCTTGCATACTTATGAGTAGTGTTCAAAAAATGGTATATATATGTATATGTATGTGTATATACATATATATATATTTATTATCTATAAATATTTTCATTGTAAATATATTGAAAATATTTATGTATAATAATTTCTTTGTTGGCATATAACAAATGTGATTTTTTGGGGTATTTTCCACATGATCTTGGAGACCTTTTAATGTCACTACATAGATCTCCCTTTTCTTTTTAAGTTGCTGCATTGAACCCATTGTTTACTCAGGATGGTCCTTTAGAAGTTCATTTTCCTGATCACAAACAACAGTGACATGAACATCTTTTGTATATCCTCCTTATGTGTAGTTGTAAATATATTAGAAAGTGGAATTGATGGGTTGTGATGGACACGGTCAAAGTGGTCTCTAGAGTAGCCATTTACTCTCCCACCAGCAATATAAGAGACACCTTTCCCCTCAGACCATCACCAGCTCTTGATATGGTCAACCTTGTTATTTATTTTACCAATAACTTATGTGAAAAAACTAATTGTTTTAATTTTTAATTTCCCTGATTATTAGTGAAGTTGATCATCTTTTTAAATGTCTCTTGGCCTTTTGCATTTCTTTTGCGAATTGCCTGTTGATATCCCTTGCTTTTTATTTTCTTCCACGACTTGTTTTCCAAACCTTCTTTACTCTCTTTAGACTTCTGACTCTTAGTGGATGACCTCACCTCTTCAGGTCAACAAAGAAGAGTTCATCAGGCTGGAACCCTCTTTAGTTTTCTGCCAGGAAACTTATACAACTACCTTCATTTCTGCCCACCTCCTCTTCCTTCCCTCCTATGTTAATAGTATCTACCATATGGAATGCCTGTCTCTCCATTTACTGAGTATGTTATCATTTTCAACCCCTATTATCATTATAATGATTTGAGAATTTTCCCAACTTGAGTCCCACCTTCCTAAGGTGGAGGCAGAAATTCACCTCCTCAGTTTCCCTTGCTGCTCTTGTATCTTCGTGGGACTTAGGTGCTGCCAGTCATACACACCTACTTTAGAAAAGAGTAACAGGAAGAAAGCACCATGTAGAATCCATTTTGTATTACATTCGGTAGTAGAGGCTTTTGTCTTTCAGGTGATGTAGTGACAGAAGTTCTAGGGTCAACAGGTGAGTTGCAGTATCTGTTTTCAGGGGTGCCAGCAGAGGGCTATTTGCTGAAAACAGTTCATGTGGCTTTGAGTGTTGTTTCTAGCTACATAGACTTCAAACTTCACTTTTCCAGGGATTTATTTTTGAGCTACTATATTTTAATTCCTTTTTATGACTGGACTGGCTACAGTAAGTTCTGCTGTTTATAGCTAGTAGGCGTGGTTGGTGATGATAATCGCTTGCATCGTTCTCCTTTTCCTTTCGCATTTTTAGGGAACTCTCTCTAGGGATTAACTCCTCTCATCTATAATTTCAACAGTCCCTTCTGTGCTCATTGAGGTATTTTCATCTTGCCCCACCATATATTTCTTTTCTTCCTTTTTACAATTCTTCTTCTTGAATGACTTGTAAAATATTCATTGCCTTCATTTCCTCATCTTCCACTTTTTAACCCCCTACAAGCTGGCACCCATCTTCATCATTCCATAGAAATTGTTCTTGCCATGGGACAAATGTGGGATGTGTCACTGTGGGGACACAGCCAGGAGTGCAGTTTCCAGGCTCTCGGCCTCACGTGGAAAGGTGCTGGCTCAGGTAGTAAATGGCCATCAGCTGTGGCTAGTTGGCCGTCAGCTGTAACCAGTGAGCCATTGGCCACTAATATAACTGCTGTGGCTACGCTAGCAGGAAAAAATGGGGGCTAGCAAGAAGATGGTGGCAGAGCTAGCAAGTGGCGGAGTGTGGATTGCTAGCAAGTGAGATTGTTTGGCAGAGACGAGTGGATGGCGGGTTGCGGATAGTGTGGCTCCTGCCTCCTGTGTCTCCAACCCAGCCGCCAGCGAGAGTATAGTGGTATGACTCCCCTACCTATGGCTCCGTGGGTGTTCCTTTTTGGCCTCACCATGTCCTGCGTTCTTATGTGGGGAGCGGGAGCTGAGACCCCGCAGGCCGCCCCGCACGACAGTCACTAAACCCAGTGGACACTTTTGAGTTTAATCATTTGATTTTCCACTGGGAGGATGGATTGTATTGGTGTACAACTAGAGGCAAGAAGACATTTTGTGAAGCCTTTTCATTATATAAAAAAAGAGAAGATTGTGGTTAGAACTAAAGTAGACACAGCAAGTTTGTAGAGAGAGCCCTGGATATAATCAAACTTATTTCCTTCCTTCTTTCCTTCCTTCCTTCCTTCCTTCCTTCCTTCCTTCCTTCCTTCCTTCCTTCCATCCATGCTTTTTTCCTTCCTTTTTATCATCTGTCTATTCATTTTCCTTGTAAATATGAAAAAGAACAAATCAATAATAGTACTAGTAAATAAGAAATAATGCTACTCTTAGGGATCAGGAATTGTGCATCTTTCTGGTAAGTTAGAAAGCAGATAGTATAAGATTAACAAGGCAGAGAAAACCGTAGCCCTAAATAAATAAAGCAGAAAAGTATTGGAAAGATAAAGCAGATTTAGAGAAAAGCAGAGTCAACAATAATATAAAGAACAAGAGAGAGCCTGTAGTTGATTAAAGAGGTCAATTCTACATAGCTAGGCCAGAGGAATACCTTGTCCCTGGCATATATGTCTGCAAATGTTTAACCCAAGGATATGTGAGAGAACTTCTGTCTAAAGCAAGTGAAGTATATGCCTAACACGGAGTCCTGGATGGGGTAATGGGGCCTCAGAGATAATCAGAAGTAAGCTTGAAGTAACTAAATAGTGTTAGAAATTCAGAATGGATGCTGAAGAAGAGAAGAAAATCTGGAAAGAGTTTATACTTATTATGCCAAGCCCATCTCATTTTGGCAGTTAGGTTGGAGAGGGTGGGGCATATCCCAACCTTCCTTCCTTCCTTCCTTCCTTCCTTCCTTCCTTCCTTCCTTCCTTCCTTCCTTCCTTCCTTCCTTCCTTCGTGTCCACATATCCTCAAGTGGAGTCTGAACATCGCAATACACTGCTCTTTCACATAACTTCCACAATTCACATATTCAGAGGAAAGTCCAGGTAGGGAACTAGATCTGCACAACTATAGAGGAAATCCATGCTAATGACTACACCAATTAACCCAATCGTCTGTCTATAAATATGTATCTCCAGATGTTTGAGGAAACACAATAGCGTGAAAGAGGAGTCCCAAGATGATAAGAACAACAACTAATGTCAGACAAAACATTCAAAACCTAGAGAGAGCTTTAAATAAATTATAACTTTCTACCTCAGACACATTTTAGTATCTATTAAATCTATAAGCAGCATAATAGACTGGTATAAAAAGGGAGCAATCATAGAACAAGACAGAATTCTTAGAAAATAGATACATAATTAATGACATCTTAAAAAGGGCCAACTAGTAGAATGGACACTTTTAAAGGACAAATTAATGATCTGTTAGTTAAAATTGATATAATTATCCAGAATGCAGTAAAAAAAAAAATGAGGAAAATAAGAAAGAATTATATGAAAGAATAATTCCAGGAGGCTACATGTCTATCTAATACACATTCCTGAAAGAAATTATATACAAAAGGGGATAAAATAATCGAATAAAAAAAATTCTCTATGTTGGAGATAAGCACAAGATTGTAAGTACCCATAAACTGCCTAGTATGATAAATGAAAAAGATCCACACCTAGGCAGATGGTGTTAGATTTTCAGAACTCTGAAGAAAATGTTAATTAAAAATAATTATAATCGATGATATCAAAATTAAAAACCTTTGTGCATGAAAGGACACTATCAATAGAGTGAAAAAGCAACCCATTGAATGGGAGAAAATATTTGCAAATTGTATATCTGATAAAGGATTAACATTCAGAATATACAAGGTATGATGAAAAATTATGGTGAATGTTTAAATTAAAAAAAAATTATTGCAGTGAAAGACATTGCCATTAATTCCCCTCAAAATACCCTCCCCGCCTCACTTCAAACACATTTATCCCATCATTCTTGCCACTTTCTGAAGCAGTTCTGGAAGTCATGTTTCATAAGTGTCTTTAGTTGCACTGTCATGGCTGCCTCGATGTCGGGAATCAGTTCAAAATTTTTACCTTTCACGGTCATTTTGATGTTGAGGAAGAGCCAGAAGCTGCATGGTGCCAGATCCGATGAATTAGGTGGATGAGGACACACTGTAATGTTTTTATTTGACAGAAATTGCCATATACCAGAAGTGATGTGTGACACATAACCTTTCCATTGTAATTACAAAATATGGTGAATGCTGCTGCAGGGTGTCATCCAATGGAAAGGCAAGGCTCTTCAATATGGGAAGCAGCACGTCGAAACTTATTGACGGTGTGTGACAAGTTTCAACTTGTTTGGTGCAGTTCGTTAGTTCTGAGCTACGGTTGAGAGAAGGTGTGTTTTAGTGTGCCATAAATCATCCTCCATCATGACAATACTCCATGTCACACATCACTTCTGGTATGGCGATTTCTATCAAATGAAAACATTATGGTGTGTCCTCATCCACCTTATTCACCAGATCTGGCACTGTATGGCTTCTGGCTCTTCCCCAAAGTCCAAGTGATCATGAAAGATAAATGTTTTGAATCGATTCAAGACATTGAGGCAACCACAACAGCACAACAAAAGACACTCACAAAAGAGGACTTCCAGATCTGCTTCAGAAAGTGGCAAGAACAATGGAATAAGTGTGTTTGAAGTGAGGGGAAGTGTTTTGAGGGGGAATTAATGGCAATGTGTCTTTTATTGTAACAGAATTTTTAAAATTTAGACATTCACCATATAGTTTCATCACACCTCCTACAAAGAACTCCCTCAACTTAACAACAAAAAAGCAAACAGTCGGATTAAAAATTGGGCAAAGAACTTGAACACATATTTCTCCAAAAAACATACACAAATGGCCAAAAGCACATAAAAAGATATTCAGCATAACTAGTCATTAGGAAAATGCAAATCACAACCACAGTGACACACCACTTCACACCCATTAGGGTAGCTATTATCAAAGAAACAAACAAACAAGCAAATAAAACACGCTTTCCCCCCGAAAATAACAAGTGTTGGTGAGGATATGGAGAAATTGGAACACTGTGCACTGCTGGTGGGAATGTAAAATGGTGCAGCCATTGTGGAAACAGTATGGCAGTACCTTAAAAAATTAAATATGGAATCACTATATGATCTAGCAATACCACTTCTGGGTATATAGCCAAAAGAATTGAAAGCAGGGACTCAGATATTTGCATACCCATATTCATATCAGCTTTATGCACAGTAGCCAAAAGGTGGAAAAAACCCAAGTGTATATTGATAGATGAATGTATAAACAAAATGTGGTATACGAGGTGTGACAATAAAGTTCGTGAACTTGTTACACCGATGTTGCTAACATTTTTGATATCAGAGGGATTATTCATTATGAATTTGTACCAACTGGACAAACAGTTAGCCAAGTTTACTATTTGGAAGTGCTGAAAAGGCTGCATGAAAAGGTTAGGCGACCTGAACTTTTCACCAACAATTCATGGCTCTTGCATCACGACAGTGCACCAGCTCACACGGCACTGTCTGTGAGGAAGTTTTGAGCCAGTAAACAAATAACTGTATTGGAACACGCTCCCTCCTCATTGGATCTGGCCCCCAATGACTTCTTCCTTTACCTGGAGATAAAGGAAATATTGAAAGGAAGACATTTTGATGACATTCAGTACATCAAGGATAACACGACAATAGCTCTGATGGCCATTCCAGAAAAAGGGTTCCAAAATTGCTTTGAAGGGTGGACTAGGTGCTGGCATCAGTGCATAGTTTCCCAAGGGGAGTACTTTGAAGGTGACTGTGGTGATACTCAGCAATGAGGTATGTAGCACTTTTTCTAGGATGAACTCGCTAACTTAATTGTCAGACCTTGTAATTAAAAATTAAAAAGAAAAGGATGTTTTAATTTTCCTAAATCATTTTATAGGACTTGTGTAATCTTGACATCAACTCAGAAAAAGATAGCACAAAATAGAAAGCTGACGACTAATTTTACTTAGGAAATGAATGAAAAGAAATGCAAAATGAATCCAGGAATATATTAAGAAATAATAAATCAGATTAACAATAGTGTGATTTGTCATAGGAATGCAAGGATGAGCTCATGACATTAACAAATTAAAAAGGAAAAAATATGATAATCTCTATAGATGCAGAAAAAGCATAGGATAAAATTGTAAACTCATAACTTGATAGAGTATATAGCAAACAGCTGTAATAAATGTCATATTTAGTTGTAAAACATTTTAGCATTGGAATCATATACATGATAAAAATGCTTGCTAGTATTCTTAACTTTTTATTGGCAGTCTGGCCAAACCGATGATACAATGAAAGGAAAATGTCGTAAATGTTTAAAAGAAGGAGTCAGAATATTATTATTCATAGTCAGTATGATTTCATTACCATGGAAATCCAAGAAAATTAACTGGAACCCTATTAGAACAAATCAGCAAGTTTAGTAAAGAAATCTAAGATTGAGCTACATCAATAACTGTTCTTCAGCAATAAACAATATAGCAACAAATGACACAAACAAAAGCCAACCGAATCTGGTAGCCTATGGGGCAATGTCAAGCATTCTAGTGGCTGTAGACTTTTTATTTTTTCCTTTTTAGTTCCTTGGATGAGAAACACCTGGGTGTCCCAGTTGCTGGATGCCCAGACTCCTTCGGAAGAGTTTGGCTCACACCACCCAATCTTCGTCTACCCTCGCACCCACCCCCACTCAAAGAAACAGTGTGGAGGTGCTTTGCCTCAGTGGTGTAGGCATGCGGGGGAAAATGGTTTCTGGCCCAAAGGCTGTGTGTGTGTGTGTGTGTGTGTGTGTGTTTGGGGGTGTCAAGGTAGGGGGCAGTAGAGCTTGAAACCAGCACAAGGAGGGAGCAGTGCATGTGCAACCTCAAATCTGTAGCCTTCTCTTCAGGGGTGAGCCGTCTCTGGGTTCTGTTTTGCATGATGCCTCCTTATAGCTAAAGCCCCCAAACTGCTAGTATCCAAAAGTGAATGACTCATGATTACATGAGTAAATAAAAGCATTAACCATTAATAAAAGAATATGGTCTTATTTATATACTTTGACTATCATGGCTAATCACTTGTTTGTGCTAAGATGAACTGTTATACCCCAAACCATTAGATTTAATAAAAAAGTGATACAATATTTTTTCTTTCAAAAAAATGTGTCATCCTGGAACGATCAGAAGGAAGTAGAGAATAAAATGTATTTGAAAAAATAATGGTTAAAAGTTTCCAAACTTTGTGAAAACTATAAATCAATTGGGCCAAGGAGTACAAAGCATTCCAAGCAGAATAAACCCAAAGAAATCACTCTAAGGAATATCTTAAATATTTCCTGAAAACCAGTGATAAATACAAAATCTTAAAGGACTCTAAAGATAAAGGACACATTACTGTGTTTCCCTGAAAATAAGACCTAGCTGGACCATCAGCTCTAATGCGTCTTTTGGAGCAAAAATTAATATAAAACCTGATCTTATTTTACTATAATATAAGACTGGGTCTTATATAATATAATGTAATTAATATAATATAATATAATATAATATAATATAATATAATATAATATAATAAGATATGATACCAGGTATAATATAATACCGGGTCTTATATTAATTTTTGCTCCAAAAGACGTAGTAGAGCTGATGGTCCAGCTAGGTCTTATTTTTGGGGAAACACGGTATGTAGAATAAAACAGACGGGAAAGACTGAATGCTTCTCATCAGCCACATATAAGCCATAAGACAATGCAATGACATCCTAAGTACAGGATGAAAGGTAAAAAGTCAACCTGGAACACTAATCCATCAAAAATGTCCTTCAAATATTAAGGTGAAATAGATATTTTTTTCCACGAAAACAAAAGCCAAGATTATTTGTTGTGAGCAGACCTGTAATATAAGAAATATTAAAGTTTTATAGGTAGAAGGAAAATCATATATCAGTTGGAGACTTGGGCCTACACAAAGGAATGAAAAACACCAGAAATGCCAAGTATGTGAATAGATAAAATATTTTATTTCTCAGTTTCTTTCAAGAAAATTATCTTTAAAGAAAATTGACCATTTAAAGTTGAGAAATGACTCGTGATTCCACCAGTTTGAGTGAAGCAAACAGCTTCAACCTTGGTTTCTAAGTAGATCCTGTCATTTGTTGCAGAATACATTAGTGCAGATGAGTGCATAACTATCCAAATAATTTTGTATGGCCCAGGAATGTACATAGGAATGCATAATTCACTCCATAAAGTTAATACAGCAACTTTTTAATGGCCTTTATTATATAAAATGTTGACTTCAAACAATTTATATTAAGCTAGAACGCCACAGTCTCATAGAGCTAAGCTGAGAGTTCTTCCCATAGGCTCACTTTTAGTAATATATTAAGAAAATTTACACTCATTTCACTTCATTTGGGTTAATGTAAATTAAACCCAAATTCTTCATTTCTTTTTCTATTAAATATTAATTCCACTAGGTGGAGGCATTTGCTCAGTTTTGTGGTTCACACTAAAGAGAACTAAGGATCCAAGGATAGTAAGAAAGGGAGCAAGTCAAAGAGAAGACAGATAGCTTGCCCCAGGCCTGGTGCTTTGCATTGTATTTTGTTGGCATATGTATCCACATTGCTACACAGAGTGCAATATTTGCTTTTACTGTTTAGCAAAGAAAAGTAGCAAGTTTTCTAGGTTGGTAATTTATACATTTTTGGTTTTGTTCCAATAGTTTGAACTTTAAAATAGCTCCTATGGGTTGAATAGATGATTACGATGCACCTAAAGTTTCCTCATTTACTAATCCCATTTGACAGTTCTTACATTCAATAGCGATGTATTAAGTAAGGGCCTATAGCAATAAAATATATACCATTTTCACTATATTTCAAATTATTTCATATTAAGATAGTATAAGGACCATTATTACTATATAAATATTTTAATGTAATATTTTAGTCTTTATATTAGTAGCTTCAGGTAAATTGACATCTTCAAATGAAGGGGAAAAAATATTGTTTTTTGAATATGCGATGCAAGTGATAAAAATGTGTGAGACAATTCTTAAAGTAATTGAAATACAAAAGGTCCAACGGGTTGTGGGAAAAATTTCAATTGGAAGCTTTTTGTGGTCATCTTGGGTTTCTACTTTTCTGTTTTTATTGGTACCAACATTATATGGAAACAATATCTTTCTATTTAAATGAGAAACTCATCTGCCCTTTATTTTGTATTTGAAGTTATAGTGCTCTGTGTCATCAGTTAATTTACTTCATGGAAGTAAGTTTCCGAAATGGTGACTTATAAAAGCAGTCCAATTCTCTTTTTCTGTGATTGATTTTTTAAAAGTCTTTTTTGTATGAATACTATTGTCTCTAGTTTTATTGTTTTAAAGATACTCTATTAATTATCTACAGCTGTTTTCATAAATTGACTGAAAACACAATAGACTTTTGTCCTCTAATCCCTTAGAGAAAATGTAGTGATTGATGTTCTGTTTTCCTTCATCTTACATCCATGGGAAAGGGGTAACAAATCAGATGTTTATAGAAGTATAATATTGTTAGACATTTTTAGAATTTTAGACATCTTTAGACATTAAAATTTTTCATGTCTAATATATCTTGCCTCAGTTTTAAACAACAAATTTGATTTTCCATTTAAAATGGTTATTCAGTATGCATTGGATAAAATAAGCTGTCCTCAAATCGAACAATTGATTTTCTGTTTAGGATGAAGTCCTGGCCCGCCAGTTGGTGGAGCTAGGCTACCGAGGGACTGGAGAAGTGGTGAAAAGGGAAGATTTTGAAGCAAGGAAGGCAGCTATAGAGATTGCAAGGCTGGCCGAAAGAACTCAGAAAAAGTAAGTGTCCATGTTCCAAATCTAGATTTTACAGTATATTGTAGAGTCTCTAAAAATCCAACTCTGTTGGCTTTGCTGTAATTTAGAAACATTGGTTGAGCAATAGAACTTAGAACATCCTAAGTGTGTGTTCTGCAGATCAGGAACTGGAGGAACTGTGGTATGCTTGCAAGAATGTCACATGCAACGTTGAGCTACTAATTTAAGAAATATAAATACCAAATCATGGCCATTATACCAATAACGTCCTGTGAAAAATTCACTCAGTAATATTGGCTTTATGTATTTATATAGTAAAATTAGGAGTGACTTTTACCTTAGAATTCTTTGTACTTTTGAGGCCTAGAAACATTTGCATCATTTATGTTCTCACATTTTTGTAAACATTGATTCATTCAACTCTATTAACGATCGCTGGCTTTTGCTAATGTTATTAATATATGGTTATATGAGATACATTAAACATTATGAAAGAGGCGTACACCTAAAGTGAACTGTATCAAACTGATAAGACAGAAAAGACATGACAAAGTAATTATCTGTTTCCTTCTTAAAAATGAAGGCTAAAGTTGTAAATGTTGAACAGTATAATTACTTAGAAATTGGTATATTATACTTCGATAACATTTGAAAAAATACCCAGTAATTATTGGTAGAAATCTCCCATGTATTTGTTATGAAAGAAATAAGGTTCAGTAGTGTAATATGAATTGGTTCTGGGAATGTGCAATTTTAATTGATGGTTGTAGTGGTTATTGTGTTTTAGAGCCATAGGACATTGGAATTTAAAATACTGACATTTAGTAATATATTAGTTTTCTATTGCTGCCAGAGCACATTACTACAAACTCAGTGGCTTGAAATAACAGAAATGTGTTTATTCATAGTTCTGTAAGTCAGAAGTCAGAGTACAGTGGCTCAGATGGGTTCTCTGCTCAGTACATCAGGGGTTTGTAATCCTGGTGTTGGCTGGATTGATTTCCCTGGAGCCTCTGAGGGTGAATCTTTGTCTACACTCATTCAAGTTGCTGGCCAAATTCAGTTCCTTGTGATTGTAGAACTGAGGTGCCTTTCCTTGTCAGCTGTCATCTGGGGACTGATCTTTACTCCTACAAGTTGCCCACATTCCTTTTCATGCTTTCTGTGTAGTCTGGCTCCAGCAAGAGTGGGTCGAGATCTTCCTACCCTTCAAATCTGTCTGACTTTTCCCCTTCTGCAGCATCTTTCCTAACTCCACCCAGAGAAAGATCTCTCCTTTAAAGGGTTCATGTGATATCATACTGGGTCTATCTGCTAATCCAGGGTAATCACCCTATTTTAAGATCTGTAACCTCCATTATATCTGTAAAGTCTTTTTTGCCATGTAAAATAACACGTTCACAGGTTCTAGGGCTTAGGGCATGGGCATGCTTGGGGGGACATTCTGCTTAACACAAGTAATTTATGTAAAGCTTCAGTAATTTATTCAACACAGTTAGACTTGATTTCTAGTCTTAGAAAATTGAAATGATACAAAGTACATGTGTTCAATGTGAAATGACTTCTATAAAACATCAAGGGAGTCTTCTCTTTTTGTAGGTATCAACAAATGTTTATCAGTCAGAAGTAGAAAGATATTTGTGAGATTTTACAAGGAATTAATGTATATTCATGTTTTATTAGAGATGTATCCAATTTCATATCAAGGGGAGTTTGTCGTGTTTCAAGTGTAAATTCCATCCATGTTCATGTCCATGTTGCATTTGAGGATCAAAGTGGGTATTTATTCTATGGCCTAGTCTCATTAACTGGCCAGAGCTGGAAGTCATTAGGCTACTTAAATGCCAGTCGTGGGAGACTAATCCCCACCCAGAGCTGCTAGAATTGGAAGGCCCTTTCATCTGCAGATCTTCTCAGCCTGTCTCTGTAGTGCGTGGGCCCCATATGTTTCCTCTTGCCCCATGTGGGAGTCACTTTGCTCCCTTCTCTGCCAGGTCCATTGTCATGTTATTGACAGCAGGGCCAGCAGAGAGTGTCCTAGAGCCAAACATGTCCTGTGCCTATATTTGCTGGAGGATCACTTTGAAAATATGCATGAACATCTGCCTGCCTGCCAACTTGTCCCAACTTGGAACCACTTGATTCTGCTCTCAGGTTATCTTATATTAACTTCGCTAATGTGCAGGTGAGCAGCCCAAGTGGGTCACAGTCCTCTCCTCTAGCACCTGTTTCAGGAAGTGCTGGCACCTAAGAGTATGTCACTTATTTATAAGAGTTTCAGAAGGGAAGGAGTCTGAAGAGATGAAAGTTAAAGGTATTGAGAGGGGGGTAGTTTGATAAGTATTTTTCTGGAAGAAGGCATAAAGTGAAAAAAATTATTTTGGGTTTTTATTCAGCCATTCACTTCACAAATGCTCACAGACAACCATATTGCATTAGGCACTATGCTAGGTGCTGGGGATATGATAGAACAGAAGGCTTAGTCCCTGCTCTCAAGAAATTTGAGGGTTAGATGAATGAAAGACAGTTACATTGCTGGTGGGAATATAAAATGGAAAAACAGTTTGGCAGTTCTTCAAAAAGTTAAACATAGAGTTACCTTATGACCCATCAGTTCCTCTCCTAGGTATAGATATGTCCAAGGGAATTGAAAACACATGTCCACTTGAAAATTTGTGCACCAGTGATCATAGCAGCATTATTCATAGTATCCATAAAGTAAAACAACTAATACATGGATGAAAAAATATGGTATAGATAATATGGTAGAGTATTATTCGGCTATAAAAAGGAGTGAAGTACTGTTACATTCTACAACATGTATAAACCTTGAAAACATTAGGCTAAGTAATAGAAGCCAGACAAAAAGACTACGTATTGTATAGCTCCATTTATATAAAATGTCCAGAATAGGTAAATCCCTACAGATAGAGAATAGATTTGTGGTTACCACAGCTTGAAGAGAGGGTGAATGGAGAGTGACTCCTAACAGTTGTGGGGTTTCTTTTGGGGTGATAACATGTTCTGGAATTAGATATTGATGATGATTACGCAACTTTGTAAATATACTAGGGACCACTGACTTGTACACCTTAAAGTTTGAATTTTATGATATGTGAATTATATCTTAATAAAAAAAGCACTTACAACAGCAGATATATATGCTGTCCTAGGTGCTGTGGTGACACCCTGAAGTAGTACTACGTCAAGATTTGGGGGGATGTGAGGAACAGGGAAAGCTCCTCTTGAGGCATGACTGCTGAATTTACTCTTACAGGATAAGCAGGAGTTAACCAGACAAAGAGGGATGTGAAGATGGACACATCCCTTTGCCTCACTTCTAGGATAGATAAGCTCTCCTTATTTCACAAATCATTCTCCCTTCCTTTCTGTCTTAATTTGTACCCTTTCTCTTGCTAAGACTTTTCTTGTGCCAGCTAGCAGCCACTTGCTTCCATGTTTACTGAATGGCAGGTGGTGGGCGGGTTCTGCATTCTTCTCGCTCCCTCAACCTTTGCTTCAAAACCATTTCTGCTTCACTGTCATGTAAACCTCATCTCTCATCTCTTCCCCCTGAGATGCATGCCAGCTTGGTGTAATAGTCACAAGGCAGAGGCTATAAGGTTGGAAAGAGGGATGGGAATAGTTTAGTTGGTGGTCCTTTTTGTCAAGACAAAAGTATTCTTTCCCTTGGGGGCTGGCCATGGTGTTTAGTGAGGTAACCACCATCATAAGCGCAAGAGAATTTCTATTCGTAGTGAGAAGTCAGTGGATTTCCACAGGTGTTGGAGAGATGCACCTTGACTATTTGCAACTCAGATTGAATATCGGGTGTTTGGAGTGTAATTAGTACTTATACCTGAGTTGTCCCTCAGGCTGAACTCTCTCCTGGATGAGTTTGTAAGATCATCAGCCTCTTCACTTCGGGTGAGCTTATCTTTCTAGTAGATGAATTAGCCCCTCTTAAAACTGCTTCTGGGATAGTGACCTTATTTTACTGAAATGCAGCGTCTGAAACACAGATAGATGGAGTAAGTGGCGGCCCTGATGGAGCTGGTAATTGTACTGGTTGGCTATGGTCATCTTCTTGAGAGACTGATGAGCCTTTGGGAATTCCTGTAATGGTTCCCTGTACCAGCCTGACATGAGTCTCAGATGCTGAATATACAAGAATCCCTGTGATCTTTTTTTGCTTAAATGAAGAAGATATTTATGGTGATTTAGGGAAAGGTTCTTGTGTCCTTTAATCCTCCGGTATATCTGGAATGAAATGCTAAAGCTAGGCAAATCCCCAACCTTCCTTGTTCTAGCCATTCTAGTCAGTTTATCATCTGTCAACTACTTTCTGGCATGATTTGGAGTTTTCTTCAATTTATTTTTAAAAATAGGAGATGGAAATATCTATTAATTGATTATATATCCGATTTTAATTTTATGAGGATGAAGTTGGAGAAAAGACAAAAATTTGTTTCATGTAAAGTGACTTTATTCTATTCATTTCATGATCAGAAGTGAATACCATATATTCATACTTGTGAATTAAATGAATTTACGTAAGTTTAAAGGCTTCTGCTAGATTATATCTGATTTCTATGAAATGGTTTCAACTTTTTACTTTGCTTTAAAAATACTGTATTTTAAAAAAGTTATTCTCATATGTTTTGTAGGTCTCAAAGAAAAAACATGGAGTGGTAGCTTGTTGCAGATTTAGCTTCTCCAAGGAAGCAGACAGTGAGAGTTAAGAGTGCAAAAAGCTTGTTGGGGAAGTAACATTTGTGAAAAGAAAAGCGAGGAAACAGGACTAAGCAGGGTCAGAAGCTTGATGTCAAGGTTACAAAGACTCTATCGGCACACCGGCACACCAGAAAGCTCCAGAGTAAAGGTTGTCCATTAAAGGAGTCCCACCTTGGGTGAGGTGGTCAGGCCCTAGTACCCCTACTGTGTCCAGTTATTGCCTGGGGGCTGCTCCAAGGAAAGTGTGATTTCAGCTTGAAAGTTGTGGCAGAAAGGGTTAACAGCTGGAGGCTATCAGTTCAGCAAACTTCTCACTGCCATTCCAAGGGCCTTTCTCCAGAGATGTGTGAGTGATAGGGTCTCCTTGCCCCACCCCATGTGACACACAGATCCTCTTGGTACCTGCGGGGAGCAGCTCCTCCAGAGCACTGTTGGCCTCTCCCCGAGAGGAAACTCTGAAGAGGAAAGTTCGTGGGGTGACCTACAGCCCCCATCACTGCTGTTGGGTTGTGGGTCAGGACTGGTTCTCATCTCCTTTTTCCACTATCCGTTCTACATCCTCTTCCTGCAGCTACGTATCAACTCTCACGGTCTCATTCAGAAGAAGACCTGGTGATCCTACTCTCCTCAGGCTCTGGGTTGTGGCATTTGTCGTTCTCATTTAAAATGTCATAAGGGCACACCAAGAGGTGCCCGAGTACGTCACTCGAGTTTGTTGCACGTTACCCCCAGCCCCAGTCTGTAACAGCCATTCTATTTCTCCTGCTGGTCAGTATCAGTTCCTCTTCACAAGATGCTGTCCCCCTCTTCTTGCCTGCTGGTCCTTGGGCACAGGAAGCCCGGAGTGCCCATGTAGCAGCCAGTTAGACACTTGATGTTTTCCCTGGTGAGAGTGTCCTAAAGGATGGCACGTCATCCTTGAACTACGTCGCCTCTAAGCTGGCGATTCAGTGGTGCCTTCATTGCCCACCTGGTCCTGGGGTTCTGTGCACACTACTTATCTCCAGCGCCGTGGGCCTCATTCCTAGAGGGCTCACGGTGAGAGTTCCAGGCCCTAACCCCCATCTTACTGCCTGCTTTCTCAGGCTACTCCAGGTACAGTGTCTCACAGACTAGCGTCTCTGGGAAGCAGGCACAGAGATGGAGACAAGCATTCAAAATGTTAACCTGGAAGTGATAACATGAAAGGAAAAGGGTGGAAGCAGGGCTGGTCAAGGGGAGCTGTCAGACCTTACTGATCTCCTGGCAAAGTCTCTATCAGACCGATGGAGGGTCTGCAAAGCAAAGATTGCCTGTTAGAGGGGTACCCCACGTGGTGAAACATTCATTGTCTTGCTCAGTGGTTTGTGGAGGCCACCCTGAGAGCAACACGACATCTACTCAATTGCAGAGGCTGATCAAGAAACAGTTAACTGGAAGCTGTCACTTAATCTCTTCTCTGAAGCCAGGCAGCTTCCTTTATTTTTATAATTCATTTTTGAAAGTCAGATTTATTGAGTTTTTAAAGTGTTTCATTTGATGAGTTCTGACAAATATATACAGTGGTGAGCCCCCATAATCAGGATAAGAACATTTCTGTTACCCCAAAAAGTTTTCTCATGCCCCTTTGTATTGGTGCCTTCCTCCCAGCCTGGCAACCACTCATCTGATTTCTGTACCTAGACTTTTGCCTTTTCCAGGATGTCAGATAAACGGAATCATACAGTATGTAGCCATTTTTTTCCACTACATATAAGGCTTTTGAGACCATGTGGTTGCATATATGTATGGTTTGTTTATTGCTGAGTAATATTTCATTTAATGGATGCACAACAATTTCTGTATCCATCCATTTTCCAGTTGATGGGTAGACAATTGGTTGTTTCTAGTTTTTCTGATAAACCTGATGTAAATATTCATAAATAAATAGCTCTTTGTAAGGACAAATATTTCCATTTATCTTAGGTAAATACCCAAGACTGGGATTGCTGATTCACATGGCAGGTATATGTTTAATTATATAAGGAACTTTCAAAGGATTTTCCAAAGTGTCTGTATCATTTTACTTTCCCACTAGCAATGTATAAGAGTTCCAGTCATTCCACTTCCTTGACAACACACATGGTATTGTCAGTTTAAAAAATTTTATCCAGTATAGCAGGTGTAGTGGTATCTGATTACAGTTTTAATGTAATCCTACTGACTCCCTACTGACTAGGGATGCTGGTCATCTTGTCATGTGCTTATTTGCCATCTATCTCTCTCCTTTGGTGAATTATCTTCTTCTTATTGTTTATAAGCGCTCTTTATATAATTTGGTTACAACCTCTTTGCCAGATATACATTTTGTAAATATTTTGTCTCTGTGCATTTTTAAAAAAAATTTATTAGTGTCTTTCAAATAGTAGAAGATTTTAATTAGGATGAAGCCCAACTAACAGTTTTTCTTTATGGTTCAGGTTTTTTTTTTGTGAATATGCTAAGAATTATTTGAATATTCCAAGGTCACAAATATTTTTTCCTGTTATTTTCTTCTAGGACGTTTAGAGTTTTAGGTTTCATATGTAGTATAGAATCCATTTTGAGGTGTTTTTTTTTTTTTGGTATATTTTCCAAGATAAGAGTCAAGGGTTTTTGTTTTTAAATTTAGACTTGCAGTTGTCAGCACTATTTGTTGAGAGACTATCCTTTCCCCAGTGGATTTGAAGGTCCCTTTATCAGTAATCAATTGACCATATATGTATGGGTCTATTTCTTACGGATTTTCTATTCCATTCTATTGACCTGTGGGTCTACCATTATGTGAAAAACACATTGTCATTAGATTTTAAAAACAGATAACAGGAGTCCTCCAACATTGTTTTCATTATTTTTCTAAATTGTTTTATATCTTAGGTCCTTTGATTTTCAATATGAAGTCTGGAATAACCTTGTAACCTTCTACAAATAAGTCTGCCAGGATTTTGTTTACCTATATAGATTAATTTGGGGAGAATTACATGTTAAAATATTAAGTTTCTGCTGTATGAACACTATACGAATATCTCTCCATTTATTTAGATCATTTGTTATTTTTCTCTTTGCGATATTCTGTAGTTTTCAATGTACAAGTCTTACAAATGTTTTATTTGATCTATACCTAAGAATGTTGTCTTTTTAATGCTTATAAATGGTATTGTCTTTTGATCATTGATAGTATGTAAATATGAAACTGATTTCTCTATATTGCCCTTGTATATCACATGCTTTCTTAAACTTATTAGCTATAATAGCCTTTTTGTGTGTGTGATTTTGTATGTAGAAGAACATCAATAAAAACTTTTCTCTTTTACTAGTCTGTATGCTTTCCATTTGTTCTCTCCTTCATGCACTACATAGAACCTCCAAAATAATATTTAATAAAAGTGGAAAGAGTAGACATCCTTGCTTTTATTTCTCCAATGTTAAGGAAACATTCTCTCTTTAATTATTAAGTATAATGTTGATGTTAGCTATAGGTTTCTTGTAGATGCTCTTTTTAGGGTGAGGAAATTCTCTTCTATTCCTAGTTTCCTAAGAGGTTTCTTTTTCTTTTGTAAATGATGAACAGATGTTAGATTTTTTTTCAAGTGATATTTTTCTATTTATTGAAATGATCTTACGGTTTTTCACTTTTGGTCTGTTGATAAAGTGAAGTACATTGATTAATTTTCAAAAGTTTAACCACTCTTGCATTCATGGGATATTCAACTTCCTCATGTCATTCATATATATAGATTATAATTTATTATAATATATAATATATATAGTTTATGTTTATATTTATATATATTTATATATACAGACAGTGCCAAAAAATATATACACATTTTAAGAAACGAAAAAACTGTATTAAAATTGTAATAATATGCACCGGTAACAAAAGATGACTACAAGTCATATGTATACATTTTTTTGGCACCCTGGTATATGTATGTATATCTATATACATATATATGTATGTATACATATATATGTAAATATAATACATATATTAATAAATAAATATATATATGTATGAGGTGTGACAAAAATATAGTGGCTGTTTAAATTAAAAAGTATTTATTACAGTAAAAGACACATTGCCATCAATCCCCCTTCAAAGACCCCACACTCACTTCAAACCCACTTATCCCATCATCCTTGCCACTTTCTGAACCAGTTCTGGAAGTTTTCTTTAGTTGTGCTGTCATGGCTCCCTTGATATCCTGAATCATTTTGACCTTGGGGAAGAGCCAGAAGTCGCATGGTGCCAGATCTGGTGAATAAGGTGGAGGAGGACACACTGTAATGTTTTTATTTGATAGAAATTGCCATACCAGAAACGATGTATGCCACAGAGCGTTGTCATAATGGAGGATGATTTATGGCACACTTTAAAACACATGTTCACTTAACCTTAGCTCACACCTGACTGATTGCACCGAATAAGTTGAAACTTGTCACACACTGTTACTAAGGTTCAGCATGCCGCTTCCCGTATTGAAGATCCCTGCCTTTCTGTTGTATGGCACTTGGCAGCAGCATTCGCCATATTTTGTTATCACAACGGAAAGGCTCCATGTCACACATCGCTTCTGGTATGGCAGTTTCTGTTAAATAAACACATTTATGGTGTGTCCTCATCCGTCTTATTCACTGGAGCTGGCACTGTATGACTTCTGGCTCTTTCCCAAAGTCAAAATGACCCTGAAGGAAAAGGTTTTGAATCTATTCAGGACATCGAAGCAGCCACGTCAGTGCAACTAAAGACACTCATGAAAGAAGACTTCCAGAACTGCTTCAGAAAGTGGTGCGCATTCAGAAATGATGCGCTGAGTTTGAAGCGAGGGGGGATATTTTGAGGGGGATTAACGGCAATGTGTCTTTTACTGTAATAAATATTTTAAATTTAAACATTCGCCATAGTTTATGATCGATCACACATATGCACACACACGCGCACACACACACACATTTGATGTTGCTAACCTTTTTTGATATCAGAGGGATTATTCATTATGAATATGTATCAACTGGACAAACAGTTAACCAAGTCTACTATTTGGAAGTGCTGAAAAAGCTGCAAGAAAAAGACAAAAACAACCTGAACTTTTCTCCAATTCATGGCTCTTGCATCATGACAATACACCAGCTCACATGGCACTGTCTGTGAGGGAGTTTTTAGCCAGTAAACAAATGACTGTACTGGAACATCCTCCCTACTCACCTGATCTGGCCTACAATGACTTCTTTATTTACCCGAAGATAAAGGAAATATTGAAGACATTTTGATGACATTCAGGACATCAACGGTAATATGACAACTGTGATGTCCGTTCCAGAAAAAGAGTTCCAAAATTGCTTTGAAGGGTGGACTAGGAGCTGGCATCAGTGCATAGCTTCCCAAGGGGAGTACTTTGAAGGTGACCACAGTGATATTCAGCAATGAGATATGTTGTACTTTTTCTAGGATGAGTTCGTGATTGTCTGACTATATGTAATATATATATAACATATATATATATATATATGTTACATATATATTACATATACATATATATGTAGTATATACACACACACATACACACATATTATATATTTGGATTTAATTTGCCAATGTTTTCTTCAGTATGTTTACTTCCACTTTGCTTGTAATATCTTTTTCTCATTTCATATAAGGGTGATTTTTGTCTCATAAAATGCTTTGCACAGTTTTACTTGATCATCCAAACATTCTGGAAATAATTTGTGTAGAATTGATATTATTTCTTCCTTAATTGTTTGGTAGAGGTTACCAGTAAAACCTTCTAACCCTGAAGTTTTCTTTGTGAGAAGGCTGCTAACTACAAATTTAATTCCTTAAATAGATATTAGGGAAATTCAGATTATTTCTTTCTTTCTTAATAAGCTTTTGTAGTTTGCATCTTTCAAATAATTTATTAATTTCACTTGTGTATCAAATATGTAAGCATAAAGTCATTAATAATATTTTGTTATATCATTTTAATATAGGTAGAATCTGTAAGGAGGTTCCCTCTTTCATTCCTCATATTAATAAGTTGATCTTAATCTAAATATAGAGGATTACTAATTTTATTGACCTTTTCAAAGAACCAGCCTTGGGCTTTAATGATTTTCTGTAGAATTTTTCTGTTTTCTATTTTATTTCTGCTCTTATCTTTATTTCCTTCAGATTGCATTGGGTTTAGTCTATTCTTTTTCTAGTGTCTCTAAGGTAGAATCTTAGATACTGTTTTTATATCTTTCTTCTTTTCTAATATACTAATATATAACTTTAAAATATATAACTTTAAAGTTTCTAATATATAATTTAAAGTTATATATTCCTCTCTCAGCAGAGTCTTAGTGGATTTCAGAAATTTTGATGTTTGCTTTGATTTTTATTCAATTTGAAAGTTTTAAAAATTTTCCTTGCGACCCATGCGTTATTTTGAAGTTGTTGTTTAACTTCCAAATATTACAGATTTTAAAAATAACTTTTTGGGGACTTTCTTACAATCTCTCAAACATTCACAAACCCCCAACAAGCAGCATGCAGCCTTGCCATGCCCTGTCTGTACCTCTTGCTGAGCAGTCCGAAGCCTCGCACTGGTGGCAGCCTGCCTCTGATCAAGGCTTGGCCTCTACCAAGAGCCTCCCACACCAGCACTGATGGCGGCCATCTTTGGAACACTTTGTGGCTCATGCCAGGTGGCTCTGTGCAGGGTATAGGCAGCAGGTGAACTTGGCCTGGTATGGATCCCCTCTCAGGAGGCTCTGAGCTGGCACTCCCAGTGGCCGGCTATGGACCATGCCAGAGTGTCACCCGGACATCTCCACAGATGACACACTGGAAGGGCAGACTGTGCAGGCACCAGATTCCTGATAAAGTGAGTCCTGCTCCGTAAGGTCAGTCCCTGCACAACAGCTCCTCCACTGTAGTCATAGCCAGTCCTCACAACAAATCAGCCCAAAGGTCAATCCCTCTCATTGATGTGAAAACAACAACCAAAGCTCCACTACAATAAGATGGCACACACAACCCACACAAGGGACACACTTGTAGAACCTAGCTCAGGTGACAAGGGAGACTGCACTACTGCGACCCACAGGGCACCTACTACATAAGGCAAGTCTACTAAGATTGGGAGACATAACAGCTCTACTTAATACACAGAAACAAACACAGGGAGGCAGCCAAAATAGGGAGACAAAGAAACAGTTCCAAATGAAAGAACAGAAGAAAGTTCCAGAAAAAGAAATAAACAAAAGAGAAATAAACAAGCAATCTACCAGATGCATAGTTCAAAACACTGGTTATGAGGATGCTCAGTGATCTCAGTGAGAACTTCAACAAAGAGATAGGAAACATAAAAATGGAGATAGAAAACATAAAAAAGAACCAGTCTGAAATGAAGAATACAAGAACTGACATAAAGAATACCTTAGAGGGACTCAACAGTAGATTACATGAAACATAGGATCGAATCAGCAAATTAGAAGATAAGGTAGCAGAAAACACCTAATTAGAACATCAAAGAGAATCAAAAAAAATGAGAATAGTTTAAGGGGTCTTTGAGAAAACATCAAATGTACCAACATTTGCATCATAGGGGTGCCAGAACAGAAGAGAGACAGAGGGAGGAATTGAAAACCTATTTGAAGAAATAATCGTGGAAAACCCAAAGAGGCCCACACCATAAGGCACATCATAATTAAAATGCCAAAGGTTAAAGACAGGGAGAATCTTAAAAGCAGTAAGAGGAAAACAGTTAAGTTTACCTACAAGGGAGCTCCTCTAAGACTGTTAGCTGATTTCTCAACAGAAACTTTGCAGGCCAGAAGGTATTGGCATGCAATAGTCAAAGTGATGAAAAGCAAGGGCCTACAACCACGATTACCCAGCAAAGCAAAGCTATCATTTAGAATCGAAGCTGTGCTTCGATTCTAAATGAGTTTCCCAGACAAGAAAAAGCTAAAGATATTCATCACCACCAAACCAGTATTATAAGAAATGTTAAAGGGACTTCTTTAAGAAGAAGAAGAAAAAAGATAAAAAATATGAATAATAAAATGGCAATAACTACATATCTATCAACAATTACTTTAAATGTAAATGGATTAAATACTCCAATCAAAAGACAGAGCGTGGCTGAATGGATAAGAAAACAAGAGCCTTACACATGCTGCCTACAAGAGACTCACTTTAGATTGAAAGACAGACTGAAAGGAAAGGGATGAAAAAAGATATTTCATGAAAATGGAAATGAAAAATAAAGCTGGGCTAGCAATACTTATTCCAGAAAACATAGACTTTAAGACAAAGGCTATAACAAGAGACAAAGAAGGACCTAGTAATCCCACTTCTGGGTATTTATCTGAAAAATCTAAAACACTACTTCAAAAGGCCATGTGCATCCATATGTTCATTGCAGCATTATTTACAATAGTCAAGATAAAGAGGCAACTTGGGTGTCCATCAATGGATGAATGGATAAAGAAGATGTGGTATATACATACAATGGAATATTACTCCACCATAAAAAAGTATTAAATCTTGCCATCTGCAACAACATGGGTGGACCTAGAGGGCATTGTGCTGAGTGGAGTAAGTGAGATACAGAAGAACAAATGCCATATGATTTCACTTATATGTGGAAGCTAAAGAACAAAATAAACAAATAGAACAGAAACAAACTCACAGATACAGAGAACATTTTGATGGTTGCCAGATGGGAGAAGGGTTGGGGGGATGGGTGGAAAAGGTGAAGTGATTAAGAAGTACAGATTGGTAGTTACAAAATAGTCATGGGGATGTAAAGTATAGCATAGGGAATATTGTCAATTAATATTGTAATAATTATGTATGGTGTCAAATGGGTACTAGATTTATCGGGGTGATAGCTTCATAAGTTATATAAATGTCTAATCACTATGTTGTACACCTGAAACTAATCTAATATTGTATGTCAACTGTAATTGAAAAATAAAAAAAATAAAAAGAATCTTTTTGATTTCTAGTGAAATTGTTTTCAAAATATAATATATTCTATATAATTTCATTCTTTTAACATTTATTGAGATCTGTTTCCCCAGAATATGGTCTATGTTGATGAATGTTCCAGGTGCACTTAAAAGTAATGTGTATTGTGCTCTTTTACGTGGAGTGTTCTGAAAAAGTCAATTAGGTCAAGTTGCTTGATTGTGTTTTCAGGCTTTCTCATTTTGTGTTCTACCTGTTCTGTCAATTCCTTAGGGATGAATGTTGTCAACTACAAATGGATTTTTCTGTGCATGTTTTCAGTTTTATCTATTTTTGCTTTTTGCATTTTGATGCTCAAACGTTAGATGCATACATTTCATAATTTTTATGTTTACTTGAAGAAGTGTCTCTATCATTTATTTCATAACTCCTTTTCCCCGGTAATATATTCCTTTTTCAGAAGTTTGCTTCTTTTATATTCATATAATCACTTGAGCTTTTAAATAGTATTTGCATGGTATATTTTCAATCTTTTACTTTTAACTTACCTATATTTACATATTTATGGTGGGTTTCTTATAGACAGCATATATTTAATCTTGCTTTTTAATTCAGTCTTCAAGCACTGCTTTTTTTTCTGGTATATTTTAGCCGTTTATGTCTTTGTAATTATATACATGATTTAAATCTGTCATCTTTTTTAAAAAAAATTTTTAATTGGAGAATATTGGGGACCAGTGTGTTTTTCCAGGGTGCATCAACTCCAAGTCGTCCTTCAATCTAGTTGTGGAGGGCGCAGCGCAACTCCAAGTCCAGTCGACATTTTCAATCTTAGTTGCAGGGGGCGCAGCCCACCATCTCATGCGGGAATTGAATCGGCAACCTTGTTGTTAAGAGCTCGCGCTCTAACCAATTGAGCCATCCCACTGCCCCTAAATCTGTCATCTTGTTATCTGTTTTCTGTTTGTCCAATTTGGCCTTTTCCTGCCTTCCTTTAAATCTAGTTTTCTAAAATGATTCAACTTTCATAATTGACTTATTTATACTTCTTTAAACTTTCATTTTTTTAGTGATTCCTCTTTCAAAAAATAGTGTTTGCTATAGAGTTTGTAATATTCATCTTTAGCTTATTATAGCCTACTTTCAAATAATGCAACCCCTTCAGATAATGGGTAAGAATTTTACCCCAGTTCTATTCATTCTTCCTGTGTTCTATCCTTGTTATACACTATCTCTAAGTGCGTTATAAATTCTACAATGCAGTGTTAATATTTCACTTAAGATTCTCATCTTTTAAAATAATTTAAAGTAAAAATATATTCTTTTACATTTACCCTCATTTTATCAATTTTGGTACTCTTAATTTCTTTGGGTAGATCAAAATTTCTCTTTTGGAGAGCAGCTCTTCTAACTGAATAACTTCTTTTAACCTTTCTTATGTGCATGTCTGCTAGCAATTAATTTCCTCACCTATCATTTGTTGACAAAAGTATTTTGCCTTTATTTTTGAAAGATATTATTGCTGGGTATAGAATTCAGGTTTCAGATCTACCTTCAACTATCAGTAATCCCTGTACATCTGTGCCTTGGGGATGGGGGTGGGCTTTCTCTCTGTCCATGCTCTTGCTCTTTTCTCAGCAGTAGCGCAGCTCTGTATCTGTCATATGACTAAAATTTAATGTAGAATAAATAGTCTGTTGACTTAGTTTTTGTTCTGGCAGTTGCCATTTTCTGTTTCTTTAGCTTGATCAAGATAATCATCTTTTATGCTTTCATCTAAAAGGATGAATCATTTCTACTTCTTAGAATTGTAGGGAGTAAGTACTACAAGTGATGCCTTTTATTCTACACATATAAAAAGCAGTTTAATTAGTTTACTAATTATAAGATCAGTGTCTTCCAACCTCTTACATTTGTACATCCAGTTAAATAAGCGTGAATATTATCAGCTGAAATTCTCTCTTCATAAGTTCTTTTCTATTTTGTTTTTTTATGAATAAATTGGTTTGGTTTAATGTTTATTAGAATTATACCTCTTGTAAATAAATGTTTATGTGGAATTTGTTATTGAGAAATTTCAAGTGCAACACTTTCCAAATGAGATCTATGTACGAAAATTCTGTACTGAGCTATTCTTTCATGTATTTAAGTGTGTGTGTAAATCATAAGATTATTTCAGATATACTCACTGAGTCTGAAAATTATATATTGATAAATGCTCGTTATCAACTAGTTGGATATTGTGACAAAACTGAAGTTTCCCCTTCTTCCCTCTCCCTCTTTCCCTTTCTCTCATTTTCCTTTTCACTCTTTCTCCAGCAAGCAAAGCAAGTAATTAGATATTATCGATCATTTCAAGGAACATCATTGTCTGTCTGTCTGTCTATCTATCTATCTGTCTGTCTGTCTATTATCTATCTATCTATCTATCTATCTATCTATCTATCTATCTATCTATCATCAAGAAATGTACCATTGACCCTTGTACAACATGGGTTTGAACTGTGTGGGTCCACTTGTATGCAGATTTTTTTAGTAAATTCAGTAAATGTGTATTTTCTTCCTTACAATTTTCTTAATAATTTTCTCTAGCATATTTATTGTAAGAATACAATACATAGTACAATATATAGTACAAAATAGGTGTTAATTACTGTTTGTGTTATCGCTAAGGCCTAGTCAATAGGCTATTAGTAGTTAAGTTTTTGGAGAATCAAAAGTTGTACATGGATTTTCGAATGCATGGAGTGTTGGTGCTTCTAACCCCCATGTTGTTCAAAGTTCAACTATATCTTTATTATTACTCTTTTGTTGAATACTTATATGAACATGCTCATAAGTGCAATTCTAACTCAGAAAATGAATGGACCCATTGCTTAGATGAATTGATTATTTTTGTATTTAACATATTGTTATCATTGCCACCTTTAGTTATAGATCTTAGCCTCTTTGAGCTTAAAATAAATCTAAGAAGAGTCAAAGAAAAAACTATGTAGGCAAAATCCAATACTGATGATAGTTCAGTAAATGATTAATCAAAAAGGAGATAAAATTCACATGATTTGAAAAGTTATAGCCCTTTTCTTCAGAATATTATTCAGATTGTTTCTTTTTTGTTCTTAATTTAGCTTTTGGCTTCAATTTGTTGATTCATTCAGTAGTCATTCATAATCTCTTTGTAGGCAAATTCAAGGATCTCTTCTCAGATTTATCAGACTTGCTTGACCTCTGCTGATGCCTTTAACAGCAATTTGGGATTATCAGTTTCTTGAAATGCTCCCTTCCTTTGACTTATTACCTTATAACTTCTCATTTTTCTTTTGTGTTTGCAGTTGTCTGCTATCTTTGCTGTATCTTCTTCTCCTTTCTCAGTAACTTGGATCTCTCCCAAAGGACAGTCCTTAGTTTTTTCACCTTTTTTATATTCCATGTTTTTCATATCTCAACTACTTTTATGTTTTCAGTTCTCCTGAGTCTGATCTCCAATTCTGACCTCTCTCCTGGGCTTTTAGCTCCATTTCTGTTTTTTAATATTAAGTTGTCACACCAATAATAAAATAACCCCCCGCCCCCCCCAAAAAAAATAGTCTCATTATTTTTCTCTTACAGATCTGCTTCCCACAGAAAAATACCATTTCTTTATGCTGGTAATACTATCTTTTTTTAATCTAAGCTTTCTATTTTAGGATATCTTCAAAATCTACTTGATGAGCAATTCTAAAAGGCAATTAACAATGGATTCTTGTTGACTTTTTTCTTTATACTTGCTCCTACAGTCATACATTTATCACTCTTGTTCTACATTGCTAATCTGGTTTTTCTTCCAATCAACTTGGTTTATTTCAATTTCTTACCTGACGGTTCAGTCGCAATTTTCTTCATCCTCTAATACCATGCTGCTAGATCATGCTTCTGTTAAACAGCTTTCAATACATCTTCTTCCTTCCATCCTTTCCTCTTTTCATTCCTTCCTCTTTCTATCAACTGTCTAAATATGCATCCCTCCTAAAGAATTTGAGGTAGTTTACAAGGGACATGTGAATATCTCATGGCAATAAGATTTTAAATGGTGGAGAAAAGGACAAGTAAAGGTTGTATAAATGCAATGAAACTGAGGTAGAGGTTAGTGTCCCAAATGTATGCCAGATTTGGGCAGATAATTCAGAGTGAAATATTTACATTACATAATTCATTATGTCTACCTGGAACAACAGAATCACCGACCAGAACTATAGCTATTTCTGGTTCTAACTGCTGTAGGGGAGGATAAATTTTCCTTTACTGTCTTAGGGTCCCTGGATAGGTTTGAAAATTAAACTGAAACACAGATTACCAAAAGAAAAGGATATAATTGTATGTAAGTTTTATGTGACACAGGAGCCTTCAGGAGGAAATAAAGACCCAAATAAACAGACCTGAGTATTTTATGCTAGGTTTGATAAAGACTGCACAGTTGTGGAGGAAGATGAGAGGTTAAGGAGGTAATTATAGTAAACTGGGGGAAACTGAGCAAGGCTTGTTTGTTCAGATTCTTCTTGGTGTCCCTTTGTCTTTGGAGATAAGGATATTCCTTTCCTTTGGATATAGGGAGGTCTCCTCTTACATTAGGGTTTTATAACCTGTTTTAAGGAAGAAGGATGAGCAGGGAGGAGGTCAGAGTGAACCTCTTGCTTCTCTTAACATATTCAGTATGCCAAGGTGCTACATTTTGGGGTAGTGCATCCTAACCCCATTAAAGCTGAGATATTTTTTCCCTCTAAGGAGTCACGTAATGAGAACCTAGTATAGCAGAGTGAACAATAATACCACCACCAACATTTTACAGTGATAATACCAAGTTTACAGAAAAAGGATTTCACTCTTGCCCTATAGGATCAATAGGAAATTTTATCCTTTACACTTAAAACCCTATCAAATTACCTAATTTTTTCTATTATAGTTTATCTGTTATTGCTATTTATTAAGCAAATATGTTGAGCAACTGTCTTAAATTAATATTAGCCATCAGAAATGTTTCAGTGTGCTCTTGTGTTCATTCAAATTATTCTGTCTGTTTTTGCTGGTTTTCTTTCCCTGATTAGAATTCAAGAAGACAGAGATTTTTGTCTCAAGAATTGACATTGCTCTTTTGCTGTTTTGTATATCTACTTGGTTCTGCTCTGGTGAGACATTCAGTATAATATAGTAGACGATCTTAGCAAGGTTTTCATAAAATAGTGAGTTTATAAGGCTCAAGAGACCTTGGATCTGACTGACTTCGATTTTTATTCAAAATGTCCTACCTACGGTAGCTAGTACTGTTTTCTTCCCAAGAATTGTTTTCTATTTTTATGTTTTTCCTTATCCATTCCCTACAATCTCCCTACCGAATACACACACACACAAACACACACACACACACACACACACACACACACACACACGTTCTACTCCCTGTTAATCATCTTTTCTACTACCCAGATGACCAGGATATGGACTATAAAGAATTCCTACTAGATGTAGGGACATATATTCTACATTTCTAGTGAGGATTATGCTGAGAATTACAATGAAAGCACAATTATTCAGTAGTTTCTATATTACTCATAAATTTTTGAGTGATGTTGATTTTAGAAAACCAATTTTCACTTCATAAAGAATCTTGCATTCGTTTAGCAATGTTTCCTTCACAATCTATGGATGAAACTCAAGTTGCACTATTGGTGCCTGCCTGAGAACTCATCTTGTCTGCATTTTTAACTAATGTGTTCTTCTGGATGCTGCGTGACCTTGAAAGAAATGCACTGGCTGCATACCCATTCTAAGAGATGAGAGAAACAACACCAGTCTAGTGATCAGTCAGGACAAAAAGTTTCATGCACGATTTGGGAGATGTGATGAAGGAAATTATTCAGAAAAGTTAATACCTGAACCAAGAACGTTGAAGATATTTGTTTGCCAAAGCACAGTCAATGTCATGCTTCCCTCTCCCTTTTGAAGGACCTCGGGAGCATAGAGTTGAGTTCATTGTGCTCTTCATTGCACAGCGGGCTGTTACCATGAGTCGCTGCTAGGCTCCTCTATAATGAAAAAAAATTTATTTTTTTAAATATTTTCCTTCTTTATCCTTTCATTTTCAGTTGCATTTCTCTTCTTCCTCACACACCTGCCTTAGAAAGTTTAATTTATTTCCCTTGCTTTTTTCCTTTCATATATTTAATTAAACATATGCTTTCTAGAAAAATCATATTTAAATTTTTATAGAAATGTGAATTGTGCCATGTATACTATACTCCTTATAATTTTCTAGTACATTGTTTGAGGAAGTGGGGTTTCAATGTAGGTAATCATATCATTTGTAAATAATGGTATTTGAATTTCTTCTCTCAATCATTTTGCTTAGTTTCTTTTTCTTTTTGCTTTTTTATTGACCTTGTAAAACACTCCAGCATGTAGGTGAATGGAAGTGTTGATAGTGGGCTTTCTTATGTTGTTCTTGATTTTAAAAGGATAGTATCTACTGTTTCTCTGCTTATTGTGTGTGTGTGTGTGTGTGTGTGTGTGTGTTTGACATGGAAATTTCTAATACTAAACTATCCTTGCATTCTTGGGATAAGCTCAACTTAGTCGTGTTTGTTGTGTTTATTATCTTTATTATTCATTGTTAGATTAAATTAGATAATAATAACTTATCTGATACGTCTCTTGGGTTTTTTATACCAATCTTATCTGCTAATCACTTTTACCTCAAATCACCATAACAGACAACTCTTCTGTTCAGGGCTTTACCTTCTAACCATCTACCCACCCCGGCCTCCTATTCACTTCTGGGGTTAAATCAGTCTTTTATAAGCCCATTTTAAGAGTCTAAGGATTTACTAAAACGAACTCAATTTTAATAGCTCTGGTCCCATACTCACAGAATGAAAAAACAAGACAATCCCCAGTGGTTTCTAAATCTGTAGTCTAGTCAAGAAACTTGTGGCCAGAGTGAACAAAAACCAAAGCAGAAGCTCAATAGAATCTGAGGAATGAAGAATAAGTGGAATACATTTTGGTTTTAGCTGTGCCTGGGTATCAGGGATGAGTAGAAAGAAAAGACTTTGGCAGAAAATGTATTTTTGAGGAGAAAGGCTTGATTCTGTCCTTGAAGAATCAAGGCCTGTGGTCTGGGTAACTCAGATTCTGGTATCACGTTGGCTGAATTAGTTAGAGCCATTTTTACTTTATGCCTTCAGTGTTTAGGTGCTAACAGAAATAGCTAACATTATTGAACACATACTAAAATCCAGACATTTAGTACTAAAATGCGTTTATTAGTACTAATTTAATTTTATGGATGATGAAATTGAGGCACAGAGACGCTAAGAAACATGCCTAAAATCCTTCAGCTACTACATAGCTGAAGATTTAAATCCAGGCAGAGTGGCTCTAGAGCCCTTAGTGGTTTTCTAGTTTAAGAATTTATTACCAGAGAGATTTTAAAACATTTTCTAAGGACCCTGCCGTACATGAGAAGCTTCTAGTTTATGTTTAATGAGTCTTAATTTGATGACTACAGATTATTAGATAAAAAAGACATGAAGTGATTTAAATAAACCTGTGGCAGGTAGCTTTTTGCTGTTTTTACCAATTTAAATGAAGTTTTAAAACTAAATTCAAGCCCATAAAACTCATTTTATATCAATTCACTGAATTAGTCATTTATAATATAATAATAATTATTGTTAAAAATCTGTTAATTCCTTTAACTCCTCATTACTATATTTATGATAATCAGTTAACACAGAAATGGTATATGATTAAGCCTGGAGAACCTGAAAAAATGTTTATGTTTTACACATGTATTTACACATATATGCACATACATACACGGTCTCTCTATCTCTCTCTGTCTCTCTCTGTCTCTCTCTCTTCACTTTCTCTCCCTCTCTTTTAATGTGTTTAGAGTCATGATTGAGGGAAAATAAGAAAACAGCAATAGATATTTTCCACAATACTACATTGCTCTAGAGTTTTTCAGCATATTCAGTTAATATGCTTAGTTGACAAATTCTTTTTCTTGTTTGTTTTAATTTTTATTTAATGGGGAAAATTAAAAATATAACCACAAAACCACATATTTGATCTAAGAGGATGGGAAAAACCACTATGATGGTCTTTTGCTCCCTTTAGAGTTAGAAACATTCATTTTTAGTAATCAATGGGTGGGTAATATGGAAGAGTATCAGGAGATAGGTAAACAGGATTTATTCATATTTCTCATGAGTCACTTCAGTACATCATAACATCAAACACTTCTGTTTGCCCTAAACATATTCTCAAGGGTAATTGTAAACATCTATTGGGACAATAAAATATGTGTTATATACATTGCATTTCAGATCTATAACAGTCGGATAATGAGTTCTAAAAATGTGTACTGTTAATTTTATTAGCATCAATATTAATTTTAGAAATGGGTTATATGCACTAAGTTCTTTCTAGTGTACATAATCTTACTAGTTGAATTATCCCACTCAAGATGATTGTAAGTGATCTGTTTACTATGTTTCCCTTTTTTAATTTAAGTGTTGAAACAATTTCCAGATATGAGCTAATTTCTTGATTTTACTTACACATTCTAAAAACCACAGATTTTCTTTTATACCAGAGGGTTTCTTTTTGGTTTGTTCGTTTTTGCTATAAGGTTAAAGGAATTTATGGTACATCCTTGAAATGAGTTATCATTATAAAATTAGTAGATTTTTAAAATTAAAATTTAATTTCTGTGTTTTTTGGACTGTTATGATTTTTTCATTTTCTACTTTATGTATTCTCTTTCTCTTTATGTCCATCGGTCTACAGACATGTATTTAGATACATAAACTTCCATGGGAGTATGAGAATGAATAGACAGTAGATTGATCTGAGTGTATTTTGTGTATAATAATAATAAGTAGTATCGTAACTATCATTTGCTGATATGTTCCAGGCGCTGTAGAGCATTTTACATGTTTTAACTTGTTTAATGTTCACAACCACCTTGGTGGATATAAGCAATGTTATCTCCATTTTACAGATGGAAAACTAAGTACATAGAGTTTACATGTAAGTTTAAACAACAAGTAAGGGGCAGAAGGAGGATGAAAGGTCAAGTAGTTTGGTGTTAGAGCCTGTTTACTGCACTCCCTCGTCCAATATAATGAAATACGGCATTGACTACCATATCTTCAGAACATATCCTATACATTATTCTATATATTTTCAATCATGTAAGTCATATGACTGTGCAAATATTAAAGTGAAACCATAAGCACTGAGTGCTACCTGATAATATTGGGTTTTGAAAGGAAGTCTTAAAATACAGGTTTATCTTTATCAGGATCCAAGTAGCTTGCTTCATTCACTCTAAGTAGTAACTTGGGCAATAGAGCTTTTTGATGACTAAACATTCATGTCTTTAATATGTTTACTTTAACACAATATTAAATCAGTTCTGAAAAGGTGCAGGTGTGTTTGGGTAGCTTTTCCCTCTTAAGTAGTGATTTTGTAACATTAGCAAAAATGTTTTTGCACCTGGATTTGGACAGCGATAACAAACTTTCTCAGCCTAAGAATAAATTTGGACTCCTTTAAAACTTTTCTGTGATTTCAAAATATTCTAATTCTGAATAGTTTTGGAAAAGCCCACAGCAATAAATAAATACAATTTGTTTACATAGGTGCAACAAAACATTCCCTTTTAGTAGGGATTGTTGCTGTTTGTAACAAGTTAATAATCTTCCAGAAAAGGGGCTGGAGTAAACACAATGATTTGTTGGTGGACTTCAAGGCTGTTATGCATACGGTAGGTTTAGAATGACTCTGCTATTTTCCATCATTTTCCTTTTCTTTTTATCTATATTAACGGATAGTTTTGATGTTTTTCTTTGTGAACATGAATCTTGTTCTTGACGTAGACTCTGCACTGGATGTCCTTTTTGTTTGGAAAATTCTTCACCCTGATGGATCCTTGTGTTGGTTGCTTCCTTTTTGTCATTCAGACCTCAGTGCATATGTCACCTCTTAACAGAGGTAGCCCCAGACCATTAATCTAAACCAGCCAACCAGTCACTTGTCACAATATTGCTCTATTTTATTTTTCTCTGAGGTCTTATTACCTGATAAGTTTTTGTTTGCATTGATTGATTGATAGAATATGCAGTCTTTCTCCTCAGCTACGTGTAAGCAGGTATCTTTTTTCTCTTGCTCACCACTCTCATCAGAGTCAATTCCAGTGCCTGATAAATAGTAGGTTCTCAACAGCTAGTTAAACAAATGACTTTCTGATTCAGCACCTGAGAGTTCCAGTTTGCTGCATGTGTCATGGACAAGGCAGAAGTAGTAAGATATTTGTCATTCAATTTGCAACACGACGTTTATCCAACATTGACAGTGGAGTTCTAGGTATGGCCCCCGTTGTCTGTCCTGAGTTCAGTGACTTAACTCATGCAATTTTAACCTACATTATTTAAAATAATTACATCACCAAAATCTATACCTACGTATACCTTTTAAAAACTTACTTCTATGTGTAATTATACAATTAGGCAAATTGT
The DNA here is from genome assembly GCF_004115265.2 of Rhinolophus ferrumequinum. Lineage (NCBI taxonomy): Eukaryota > Metazoa > Chordata > Mammalia > Chiroptera > Rhinolophidae > Rhinolophus > Rhinolophus ferrumequinum. The sequence goes on from NC_046288.1 coordinate 35,785,160, forward strand.
TCCTAAGTTAGATTGGCTGGTCAGTGGTTATGTAGCAAATGTAAGTAAGTAAATATATATATATATATATATATATATATATATATATATATACACATACACACATGTATATATATATATGTATATATATATTACAAATTTTATATTTGTGGTATAAATACATTATATAAAATTTATCATTTTAACCATTTTAAGTGTACAGTTCAGTAATGTTACATGTATTCACAATATTGTGCAACCAATATCCAGAACTACTTCATCTTGCAAAACTGAAACTCTGTACCTGTTAAATGAAACTCCCTATTTCCCCCTGCCCGTCTCCTGGCAACCACCATTCTACTTTCTGTCTCTATGAATTTGACTATTCTAGATAGCTCACATAAGTGGAATCATACAGTATTGTATATTTTGTGACTGGTTTATTTCACTTACCATAATTTCCTCAAGGTTCATCCATGTTGTAGCACATGTCAGAATTTCCTTAGTGATTTTCTGAATAGCTTATTATTTTTGTTCACTTTAGAGCCTTTTCTCAGCTCCTGAAAAAATATTAACTATATCTCTAATAATAGTTATTCATGATATCAGCTCATATGCTTTTTTATTAGCTGATCAAAAACTGTCACATTATGGGTGGTATTTTTTCACTATATCTACCCATCAGGATATGCCATGTCTTAACTGAAACATAACAAAGGTAACATCACACACAAGATCCAAGAGGAATGTTTTTTGATAGACATAGGGATGACAACATATTTAACATTTAGCACACATTATTTAATGGACCCTGTACATTTGCTTCCAAAATGTCAAAAGGCCTAGTTCAGCACTCTTAAATCTCAGGTAGAGGTATGTGGTGTTGGTTGTTTTAAGGTTTGCATTTCTCAGTAAGTTTCAGATTCATACTCCATCCATTTTAAATCAAACTGATAGGTGTCATTCACATTTATTAGTATGTGAAAAGAAAAAACTTTTCAAAATCCAATACTTGTGAAACCCTTCACATAGTATGCACTTACGATGATCTATTATGTTAAAACTATGAATGAACATCTCATGTGGTTCCCACAACACTCTTGAAAGATAAGTGCACTTATCTCCGTGATATCGGTGATGATAATGAGGCACAGAGAGGTTCAGTTACTTACCCTAATAGCTGCTTTAGTGGCAGATGTCTGTATGTTTCCAAAGTCTGTGCAATACCACATCTAGATGATTTCATAGGGGAAAACATAAACAACAATAGCAAAATTTTATATTACCCTACGTTAATATTTTGAAAATCAGAGTGAATTTGCTGTACTCTCTAACGATAGAGTAACGAGACTAAGTAAACTGGTGTATCACTAAGATGAAATACAGCAGAATGTTTAAAATTATCAGTATGGTGATAGTGTCAATGAATGGAAAAAGAGCTTTAAAAAATGAATAGGACACTAATAAGAACATACAGAGTACGGCCCTGACTCCTCCAACCCGAGGTGTATCAGTTTTGTATTGCTGTGAAAATTCTGCATTAAAAATGACCTAAAACTTAGTGGCTTAACAAAACAATCAGTAATTCAGCTCACAAGTGTATGGATTGGATGGGCTCAGTCTTTGGATGGGCTGCTATGAAACTGGCTTAGATGATCTTTGCTGGGCTTGTTCCTGAGTCTGTGATCATTTGGTGAGTTTTCCGGGGCTGCCTGGTCTGGGATGGCATTGGCTGGGATGAAAGAGTTCTGTGCCGTATGATCTCTTAACATCCAGGAGTGTGAGGGAGTAAGTGTGGGTCCTGGACATGTTCTTCTGGCAGAGGTATGGGTCTAAGGGAGAGAGACCCAGACTTCAAACCGGCACACTCATTTCTGTACCATTCTGTTCACCACAGCAAGACACAAGGCCAGTCCAGATTCAAGGGGTGGACAAATAGGCACCATCTTTTGATAAAAGAAGGTGCAAAATTATATTGCATAGGGTGTGGATATAGGGAGAGGTGTATGAAGGACCGAGCCCATTTTTGTAAAATTGCAGTCATTTATACAATCACGAATTAACCAACATCCTGAGTTCTGCCATCATCATTCTCTTGCTTTCCTTTTTAATATAATTTTATATCTATGTGTTTCTCAAAAGTAAATTTTTAAATTTTAGTTGTTTTGAGTTTACAAAGAGATTATATTGCTATATGTTCTCTTTTCGGGCTTGCTTTTTCACATAATATTTTGTTACTAAGAATCATTCATGTTGTTACGTGTTGCTATAGTTTATTTTTGTCTCTGTACAGCATTGTACTGATTGTATCACCACTGAATTTTAAACATTCTTGGTGGTGGGGATTGGGATTGCTTATAGATTGTGCTATTGCGAGCAGAGCTGCTAATGGACATGTCTCCTAATGCACATATGCGAGAGTTTCTCCTAGACAAATGCCACACACGGGAGTATATCAGCTGCAGTTTATGTGAGTGTTTAACCTTACTTCCAGAGTAGTTGAATCAATTTGCCTTCCTATTACAGAATAATAAAATATCTTTTGACTCTACATCCCATGAAATACTTGTATGATCAGAATTTGTTTTTATTTCTGTTTTATTTTTGCCATTCAAATAGTTTTAAAGTGGCTTCTCATTGTAGTTTTGATTTGTGTTTCCTAATCACTAGAAATATTGAATTGGAAATCCCTTCGTATGTTTATTGGCCATATACTCGTATGTTTCCTTTTGGGCAAAAGCCTGTTTATGTCTTTTGTCTATTTTTTGCTGGGTTATTTGTGATTTTTTTCCTTACTTGTAGGAACATTTTATTTATGCTCATTTCAGTTTTATATACTTTAGGCAGCTTCTCCCAGTTTGTAGTTTGTCTTCTCCCCTAATGTAAGGTGTCTTTTGACAATCAGAATATGAAATGAGCTTGAGTATGAGGTTACGCGTTTGCATTTTGCGTCGTCCTCTCTTCCACACATGCCCTCGATTGTGTAGTGCTGTTTGAAGGAATGGTTAAAAATGGCAGATACCCAGAAGAGGCCCTGAAGAGATGGGGGAAATGAGAAAAATATCCCGTTTTTTAAAACTGAATTTCTGAAATGAAACGTGCTGTTTTTCTTCAAATTATTGTGATACTTTCTTTTTACATGTTTCAGTTTTAGCATTCCTAAACAATAAATGCTTAAGTAATGTCTGAAAAATAGAAACAACTGATGAACATGTGTTAAGGAACTATATAATTCTGGCTTAATGTGTTTATGAAATTAGAATTTGTACATAGTTAGGTATCTTCATGAAGGTAAAGAGAAAAAGAAAAAAACATGAGAAATTTCAGTTGGTTTTAAGTATAGTTATTCATAATAGTTTAAAATAAAAATAATAGAGTTACTGGCAGCTCTAAAACCCTCAGAAATGTATCCCTTGATAAATATATTCAAATATTTAAACCAAGCAGATATAAAAAAATGTATATTTAATGTTTATTTTTATAAAGTGGATTGTAGATTAAAATGGTAAAACTCATACCAGATTTAAAATGTAGTGAGGACTCACCATTTTCACAAATGTATTGATAAATTCTTCTTTAAATTTTAATCTTTTTCATTTGTTTTGTTTTGTTTGTTTACAGGATATTCCTGTAAAATCTGTCAGATTATGTCATTTTTACGTTCGAAGAAAATGGACTTCTGCATACATGCAAAGAGAACATGTTTCTAAAATGCTATCAAGATGTAAATGTTGATGGTTATTTTGTGGATTGTATGAATTTTGATTTTGCTTTTACAGCTTTTCTAGTTTAGCTTTAATAGAAGGTAGACAAATATTCTGAAGCTGTGTGCTTCTAAATTTGTTCCTTACTGACAGGAAGGGATTATTTGAAGCACCTGAAATCTGATATGAGTCCTGGAGAAAGGTACCACAAGATGATAGTATATATGATTACAAAGCAAAGAGGATTAGAAAGAGCAATATATTTTTGGAAAAAAGGGAAGCACACTACTTGGAATGTTTTATCGAGAGAGGGATACAGAAGTGAAAAGTAATCCTTCTGCTTTATTTGGCATTATTGCTGTGTTCGATTTCGGTCTTTGCATTTGGCCAAGAATATATGGAGACTCTGGAGAAGGTCCAGCGAAGATCAGCAGAAGTGATGTAAGAAATGGGGACTAGTTCCTAAGAGACGGCTCAGTGGGATCAGAACTGTTTAACTTGGAGAAGGGAAGACTAAGGGGTGATTTAACTGTCTTCAAGTATTTGAAAGGTTATTATATGGAAGATGCAGAACAGATGTTCTTTTCTTCCACAGGAGACCAAATAAAATGAAATACTTTTAAATTGTACCCAGAGAAAAGTTCAGTTGGTCATAAAGATGGACATAACTGTAAAGAAGGAATTATACATTGAAACAGGTAACTGAGGGATATGGGGAAATTCAACCCTTAGAAAACTTTAAAACTAGGGACAGTCATCTGCCTTGGATGCTTTGTCTCTCCACCTCAGTGCAGGGAACTACCCTGTATCTCTTTTTGAAACTCTTCTAACTCAAATTCTATGCACATTGTTTCCACTCTTGTGGAGTTACCTGGGAGACAGTCAGTTAGTATTTATCCAAGGATAGAAGCTAGGATTCAGCACAAGTAGAGATCAAAGGACCTAGTGTTCTGATTACCTCTGATCTCCTCCTAACTCCATAAGAATTAGTGACTGGACCAGTGAGAAGAGAGTATTTCTTCCCTGTTCATTTGTAGACTTGTCATATATGTGATCTTTCTTTTTTGAGCTTTCTGAATCAGGAATAATTCAGGACATTATACTTGCTTATGTTATATGAAAGGGCAGGCATTGCACCAAATTATCTCAATCACAGGAAGGTGGTATGTTTCTTCTTTCACAGATAAGGAAACTGAGACAGAATATTTAGTTATTAGCTTAAGGTCCTTCAATGAATTAGTGACAAAGGCAGAATTCAAACCTTGGCCTTCTTGTCTCTTTTTTTCTAAGGAGAAGTTTTCGGCATTTAGAAGGATTCTCCACTGATACCGCCAGATTTTGTTAGTGTTAGGAATTAGAATGAGCTCAAAAATGATAATCTACATTGGGAAAGCATACGGAAATACGTCTTGAATGAATGAGGACCAGGTTTGGGGTAAAATGTGGGGATGCTTTGGGATATGTGTCGTGATTAAATTTTCCCCTGTCACCCTGGTATGTAACCAGGGATGATTATTTCCTTTGGCCATTTGATTCATAATTAAGACAATTGAACAGTGGCCCCATGAATCATAAAAGCTTTACAGTTCAAATAAGCTTTGGAGTTTGAGCATCTAGAGTTCCCAAAGGCATGAGTGACATGGGATATTGAAAACTTCTACAGTCGAGTTAAACACAAAATGATAATATACCTATTTTAGAGGAAATTTAAATAAATAGCAATTTATAATTTGGTGCTTAATTTGCTCATTCTTAACTGTCCTCATGTAGTTTTATTGTTGCCCAAAGTTTGATTAGAGTTAAATTAATCTGAATCTTTGTATTTCTAGTAAAAAAGAAATATTTCTGGGAATATCCAGATAGATAAAAGGGATATATAAACAATCTATTTTTAAGTAAAAATTAGCAATTAACCTGCTACAACATGTATCTTGCTTTTAGAAAAATGGTACCTTTCTTATATATTTATTCAATGAAAATTTTAAGAACCTGGGACTACGTATTATGCATTCTTACTTTGTTTAGGTAATAGAAATTTGAATTCTTTCACCAGGTTTTGCTTTTGTTTTGTTGCTACGATATCATCTGATCCTTGGGAAAGCTTATCAGGCAGAGGTGTTAAGAGCCCTTGAATGTTATTTTCTAGGATAAGATTTCTCTTTGCCCAATTTCTCTTTGCATTCCATAATTTAGACTTCATTTAACTTCACCATATAGGGAAAGAGAGAACAGTTAGATATTGATATAATAATACTAGATAACATTTATTGAATACTTATTGCCAGGGCCCACCGAGGGCATTGTCTGTGCTGTGTTCTGGTTGGTAGCTTGCTTTCTGTGTGACAGGTATTAAGCTAAATGCTCTGTAGGTATTATCTCATCTAATCCTCATAATCATCTTATGCTTTCAGGGGCTTTCATTGGGCCCCTTTTATGGAATAAGAAACTGAGTCACAGTGAGGTTAAGTAACTTACCCAGGTCACTCAGAGAGTAAATGCAAGAGTTAGGATTCATACCCAGGCAATTTTGTGACAATACTTTGAGCCTCATGCTGTGTTGCCTCTCTATTTGTGACCACTTGCCTGTGCAAAATCTCATAGTGGGTCATTTCAACAGTCCCAAGTTTTCTGCACCTTATTTCTAATTAATAGTCCAAATCAACAGGTCTTTTTGCTTATTAAGCACTAATCATAAAAACTTTGCAACTTAAATATGTTTGTTATAAGGTGCTACTAAATGAATGTGTTTTGCATGACACACTTGGGGATAAAAGTAAGCACAAAAAAGCCTCTTTCATTAAGGAACTTAGAGGTCAGAGAGGAGAATAACACATAAATTCAACTAAATATATTGCATAGAGCGGGATGTGCTAACTGGTACAAGAGAAGTATAAACAACATATTCCAGAAGCATAGAGGAGGAAGAGATTCATTCTGATTTGCCAAGTATGGTGCATTGGACCTTGCTTTAGGGAGAGAGAGGCTAAAGGATTTGTATGAAATGGGGTAACTATGAAACACGTGGGCACAGACAATGTGCAGTATGGGAAATAGGGGCATTCTTTCCAGCAGCTTTGTCCCATTGAGGATTCTGGGGAATGCAGCAACATGTAGATGTACGAGTATACCTCAATTGTTTGCTGGATTATGCACACAAAGGAATGGCATCTTGACACACACACATATCCACTCATCTGTCTAGTCACTCTTTTATCAAATCTTTGGTTAAAGTAATCTCAGTTAAGTGGGGTGATAGTGGTCTTGTCAACCTCAAGAAGATTTAAAATGGAGTATTAAAGTGTTCAAGAGTCAAAATTATTGCATTAATATTTGTATGTTAAGGAAGAATCTACCCATATTTAGTATTATATTTGTTTAGACTGAGTAAATTTCAGTCTTTTGGAATAATGGCCTAGTAACTTTAAACTGAAATGTGTAATTGAGCAATTGGTTTCAACTTGTGATTTAAAAAATTTTTTTAAAGTTAAATTTATTGGGGGTAACATTGGTTAATGACATCATATAATTTTCAGGTAAACAACATTATAATTTGACATCTGTTGTACTCTATTGCATGCTCACCACCCAAACTCTAGTTTCCTTCTGTTACCATATATTTGACCCCCTTTACCTATTTTGCTCTCCCCCACCTCCTTTGCCCTCTGGTAACCACCATTCTTGTCTATATCTATGAGTTTGTTGTCTTAGTTTGTTTGTTATTTTTGTTTTAAATCCCACAAAAGAATGAAAGCATATGGTTTTTGTCCTTTTCTGTCTGACTTATTTCACTTAGCATAATCTCAAGATTCGTTCATGTTGTTGCAAATGGCAGTATTTTAATATTTGTATTGCTGAGTAGTATTACATTATGCACACACACACACACACACACATACACACACCCCACTTCTTTTTCCAGTCAACCAATGCTTAGGTTATTTTCATGTCTTAGCTATTATAAATAATGCTGCAATGAACATAAGGGTACATTTATCTTTACAAATAAGTTTTTTCAGGTAAATATTCAGAAAAGGAATTCTCTGGGTCATAGGGTAGTTCTATTCTTAATTTCTTTTTTTTTTATTCTTAATTTTTTGAGGAACCTCTGTACTGTTTTCCATAGTGGCTGCACTAATTTACATTCTCACCCACAGTGTATGAGAGTTAACTTTTCACCACACCCTCTCCAATACTTGTTATTTATTGTCTTTTTGATAATAACCTTTCTAACAGGTGTGAGGTGATATCTCATTGTGGTTTTGACAACTTGTGATTTTATATATAAATGTTTCTAAATATATATATTGTACTGGAACATTTAAGAGAACTTAAGATTGCCCTTTTTATATGTTTAATGTATAAAAATTACATAAGTACTTTGGAAAGCTTTTTTTCTCAATAAGACAATTGAAGTATTTTAAAAGGAAACAGTATATTGAATTTATGAATGCATTTTAACATGTTTGAAGGTATTTAACTTTGTAAATAGAACCTAAGGTCTATCAGAATGCTTAAATAGACTTAAAAATTTCTACACTATAACTAAGGTTTATCGGCAGAATTTAAAGGCTAGAGAAGAAGGTGATTTGAATCTGAATCATGTTATTTGCATTCCAAAGCCATCTGTGTAGTGGCATTAATAACATGGGTCAAATTCTAATTGGAATGGGTTTAAAAGAAACAATGGGAGGAGTGGAACTGGACCCCATTCTAACATGTGCATGGAGGCTTTCCCACACCAACAAGCAATTGTAGGACAACAACAAGGTATCTGAGAATGCAGCTCAATTCTGGCACTATCTATTTGGAGATAGGATCGTATTCCACAGGTAAAGGGCTCAGACCTACAAGATCACCCTCCACTTCAGACACCAATCACAAGCCTATCTTGTTACCTGTGCTTCTGACCAACTGGCTACAAATTGTAGGTTCCAAGGATCTCCTCCAATTCCGGATGCCAATTGCAAGTCCAGGTTGTTACCTGTACTCTAACCGATTGGCTGTAAGTCAGAGGTTTCCATGATCCCTTCCTTGGGTTCTGTTAATTTGCCAGCATGCCTCACAGAACTCAGGAAAACACATTAACTCAGTTGATTACCAATTTAGAATAAAGAATATTACAAGATATGAATCAGCAGCCAGATGAAGAATCAAAGCTAGATGAACAGCATAGGGCAAGGTCCCAAACAAAGGAGCTTCCATTGTCGTGGAGTTTGGGGCCTGACATGGTGGTAAGTGGAAGCGTTCTGGTTGTCCAACTTGGAACCTCTTGAAAAGGACCTGCACAGGTCCTTTGGAGTTTTTATGCAGGCTTCATTACGTAGTCATGATTGACCAAAAGTCACTGGCCATTGGCTATGGATTCAACCTCAAGCTCCTCTCCCCTTCCTGGAAATCGGGGGTGGGGGGTCGAGGGGGTGGGGGCGGTGGGGTGGGACCAAAAGTTCCAACCCTCTAATCATGCACATGGTTGGCTCCATTGGCAACCAGTCCTCACCCTTAGGTGCTTTCCAAAAGTCACCTTATTAACATAACAAAAGACCTCTGCTGCTCCCGGAAATTCCAAAGGTATTAGGAGTTCTGTGCCAGAAACAGGGCGAAGACCAAACATATATTTCTTATTATAAATCACAGTATCACCGGCATCAAGCATAGATCCAAGTACAGACTCAGACATTAGGGTTGTTATTTGGGCATTGATGTAATGCTCTCTGCAGCTTTGAAGTCTCATCCTTAGATAATTGTGCAAGCAGCAGGCATTTCTGAGACGGACCAGAGTGGAAGATAGCAAGACTGTGTGTGCTCACCTGTGACACTGCCTAGGGTGGGATTCAGGAGCTGGAGATGTTTTCAGCTGTGCAGACAGAGGTAACACCTGCCAATGAGCTTATCACATATGGTAAAACCCTGTTTGTACCTACAAACTGGCACTCAATGCAAGTAAAAAAGGAGGAAGGACAATCTGCGACAATGAAAGGGCCAAGCAACTGGAGGAGCTGCGGAGAGTGGATGCCTTAGAGAGTCTGGAGGAAAGAAACAGAAGCCCATTTTTGAGCTAGGTCTCAGGAGGCATCAGAACCCAGGGATTCAAAAGTCAGGAATGAAGTTTACTTTCTCTGTCTCTCCAGTCTCATGGTCACTTATTTCTGCTTTTGTCTGCATGTCTGTCATTTTTTTCCCAGTCTTTAACTACAAACCTGCTTCTCTGTTTCTCTGTGATTGTGCCACAAAATGACTGTTGCAGCCTTATATGCCTCTCTGTTCAAGCAATCAGAAACTGATAAAAGTTGTGAGTCACAATTGCAAATTTCCAGGAGAAAAAAATGTGATTGACCCACCAATCACTTCTGACTAAGGGAGCAGAATCTATTGTCCACTGTCCTCTTAACAAGCATAAATATCTTCTCTGAAAGGGACATCCAGTTGTCTTGGAGTGGGTTGTGAGGTGCATGCAAGAAATATCTGGGCATTACTGGTGTCGTGGGACATGTCTGGAAAAGGCAACTAGAGAAAAATATTATCCCAAATCTAATTGAAAAATAGAAACCAATTCAAAACTTTTTCCAGAATGTGAAAGGATTTTTACATAGTTCGAAAGTAGGTTTTTATCAAGTTTAAGGAATAAAATGAAACACAGTAATTAGGTCAATGATTTTCAAAGTTTTTTTTTTCTTTCCTTCAGCAGAATCTTTTTACAAATGAAATCTCATGTGCAACCCCAAGATAAAACAGATGCAGATGGAATACTGTGCCTAAAGCATTGTCAAGGGGCATGGAACCCTCCTTGCCCCTTCCTCTGAAGGATATATTTTATATCCTAATAGTTTCCATCTTCTCTTTCTAGCTCTCGCCCCCACCCACAGCATCCACATGAAACTACTCTTGGGGTGCCTTAAAGGAATCCCATCTTAACTGACATATTTATTTCAATGATAGTACTCTTTATTTTGGCGTGTGTATTTTACGTGAGTGGTTTCCTATATGTTCGTGTTAAGGACCATGAAAAATGAGACTTGGCCTTTTTGGTTCACCATTGTGATCACCCCTACCAACCCAGACCACTGGCTGGAACACCGATGTGCTGAGGCAATAATTGTATTGAATGAGTATAGATAAATTAAGAACATTTTAAAGACAGAGTTGATAGCAATTTGGGAAAATACATTTACCATTCCATCACAAACTTGTTTACTACCTCAAGAGCTCAGCATTAGGCTCTCTAGGCATTCCGTTATTCTCCCGTCAAGTTTCTGTACATAGAATAAAAATCTACATGTATGGTAACAATATAATGTTATACTGCTGTTTAATCTGACGGCAAACAACAGAACAATTGTAAGAGCCAGACTTTGGGCTATTTCAATATCCCTGTAAAAAGGGGAAAATAAATAACTACGCAACAGTATTCAAAGAGCACTGTGTTATCTAATATGGTTTATAAAACAAGTAAATTTCTGTAATCGTCAAAGGAAACAGCCATACGATTTGAAAATTTTGAATGTTTTGATGCTGATTTTTTTTTTTTTTTTTTACTGAAGTGGTACTCCATGCCGTTAAGTTGTAACAAATTCCAAACTCACACTTCCTTGTCACCTCAGTTTAATAATCCAATAAATGACAAAAAAGACAAAACAATGAAAATAGCATCATAGAGCACAGCAGCTTTGTCTGGCTCTCTCTAGATAAAATCTTCAGTTTTTTCATAGTTTTACCTAGAAATCCAGCTGTAGAATCCAACTGAATCCATTTCAGCTAATAATTTATTTTGATTTTTAACTTCATGGTCTGTCTCAACGGAAAGAGTCTTTATAGCAGTTACTTTGTTTCTTAAACTTTCGGGGAGTCTCTCATTGTCCTCTTCCCAGGCTCCATATCCACGATTAGCATAGCCTCGTTCCCATGGTTGCCAGGAGGGACTCCTTCATCCAGGCCTGGATGCCTCATCCTGCCAGAGGAGGGAGTGAAAAGGTGGGCGGAGTCGGCAGGATGGGGCCAGGGGTCACCTGGACTGTGTGTTAGGAACCGGGCCGGCAAACACCAGCTTCTTTCCCCAAAGTGCCGTCACATCAGTGGAGTGTCTCTGTTGGCTTTTTGAAGAAACATTCTTTTCTCCAAAAGTTGCTGAAAGCAGCTTAATTGTCATTAGTATAAATGCCAGAAAACCAGCTGATACCCATGTTTTAGGAACCCTCACACCCAAGGGTTATTAAAAAGTTATGTCAGAAACATTTTAATTATGGGATGTCTTCATGATGGTCCATTTGATGTGGCTATTTAACATTGTGGGTTGGTTGCATATGTTAAGACTCCATGTTCTGATTGTAATTTACTTCATACAGATTTTATTTTCATTTTATTTATTTTTTTGGGGGGGTTAGGTTTTTGACAAACTACCTACTGTCCTTTCTTTGAAGGTTTGTAATTTAGGCCATGTAGCTGAAAATATGTTAAAAAACAAGCCATAGATAATTAGAATCTCACCATAGGTGTAAATGATAGAGTTATTTATTTGTATAAAATTGTAAATCTATACATTTTTGCCCATCAGAAATAAAAGAAAAATAGCACGTTTCTTCATGACATTTTAAGATCTTTCCATAAACTTTATCCAAAGTAGATAACGTGTAAAGATATTTTATAAATTACATCATTCTGTTATAATTTTTGACTTGGAGATTAATTTATAACAAGCTTCCATTTGTAGATGTTAAAGCCTGCGGATTTAGGAAAAGGAAAAGGGAAGCACTCGGGTAGGAGTTCTATCACAGCAGCTTATCAGCAGTAAAATAGCCGCATCATGGGACGGGGTACCGCGGATAAATGCTCTGATGCTGTAGTGATTTTTTCCTCTAGGCGGTAGTCAGTGTTTTTTTCTTTTTTTTCTCCCCCATTTTGACGATAATAGGTCATTTTTACTATTTACAGAAGGATTAATTTCACATTTGGATGGCGATTTGAAATCCAATTGTATTTCATATTCCATTACATAAGAGTGTTTCCAGTTCTTCCCACCCAAGATGCAGGGTGAAGCATTGGGATGTACGGAGGTTTTCACAAGGGAGTGGTTATGATGCGCCCCAGAGTTCTATGGCTCTCAACGTAGATTTTTATGCTCTGCCTTCTTCTCTGGTTTTGCTTCTCTCTACTCAAAACCCTTTAACAGCTTCCCTTCACCCACTGCGCCCTTCGCCTCACATGGGCCTTGGACTGCCCTGCTCCTTGCCTTTTCATATTCCTTTGTTTGTTCATTTAGTGAATAACTATGTGTTGAAGCCTGCTCTGTGCCAGGCACAGCTTGGTTCTTCTCACTAAAATTACCTCTTTCTTAATCTCCTCGTGTGTAATCCTATCCATTATTCAAAGCCCCACTGAAACACTTCTTGAAGCTGTCCTTGATATACCTTAATAGCCCAATTTGCATTTCCTCTGGGAGCTCATGACAAATACTGTATTATCTATATTTTTCTAATGACAAGTCACATTCAGTTTTGCATTATCTTTACTTATGTAAGGCTTTTAGAATATCTATTAGATTTTAGTCTCCTTGCGGACACACATTATGTTTTAGTCCCACTGCTTCCCCAAAAATCCCTAGCATGGTACTTTGTAGATTGTCATAAGCATTTGTGGAATAAATAACTAAATTTTAAACCAGCTTAAATTTAAATTTATTTCTATGTTGAAGAATTAGGAAACCAATATATCTAGTACTTTATGACATTTTGTGGTCTTGGTACAGCAGCTTTTTAAATAATTAGCACTTACTGATTATTTATCTTATATTCCCATGAATATTTATTTCCCTCTGTCTTGTCTTCCCCTTACTTACGTTTCGATAAGAAAGATAAGTAGGAAAAAAAAAGAAAAAAAAAGCTATAGAAAACAATTCAACGTAGGCCAAATCAAGTTTTTTTTTTTTTTAATTTATTTTTAATTTATTGGGGTGACAATTGTTAGTAGAATTACATAGATTTCAGTTGTGCAATTCTGTATCACATCATCCATAAATCACACTGTGTGTTCACCACCCAGAGCAAATCAAGTTTTGAACCTGGGTTTCCCAAACTCCTTGAAGAGGGAAACTCCATGGATGGACTTTATATAGTCTGGGAACTCCACGATATTATATTCAAATCTTGTTGTGTGTGAGTCAGTAGTTTTTATCCAATTCTTTAAGGTATCTTTTACACAAAAACAAAACAAAACAAAACACCAACTTCAAAAAACCCACTGTTCTAATTAGTCTTCATCCTTCTACTTTATTCGGATATTTCAAAAAATGTCACTATATATGAAAGACTTTGTAAAATTAATTTCTATATGTAAGTTAATTTTAGAGATTATGGTTGTCAGCAAAGCTCCATGCAATAGACAGTCATTTGGTATAGCTCGGTAAAAGACCATTCATTGGTAAGACTTGGAGAAGTGAATGTCAAGGTTGGTTCTCCACATCACCAGCCCCCGCCCATCTTAATAAGATGAAATACAAAAATGTGAAGTCAATAACCCTAACGGCTGGTATGAAGTTATGAAAGAGCATGTTATTTGTTACCTAAATACTAAAAGAGAGTGAAAAATGCTACATTGCTTAAATCTGGCCAAGGCTTGAGGAAACAGATAATGCAATGAATGACTTTGGAATGACACTCTCATTGCACTAAGTCTGTCTCATAACTTTCCACTATGACGCAGTGTCCTATAAAGTTTTTGGTATTACATACCTGATGGGAAACAGGCCTCTATAGTTTAGGAAATAAATAGTTTTTCCACTTACTAATCTAAAAAGCATTCTTTTTTCTGATGCTACCCAAATTAAAAAAAAAAAAAAAATCAGCTCAGCCATCCACAACATGGTAGCGAGCTGCATCTTTAACTGCATCTCCCAGGATGTTCACACATGGTTCCTAAGTTCCATATAAATGAGATGTTTTGCAGGGTCTTACACGTTTCAACTTCCTGCTTTTCCTCATCCTGTTGTTTTGTCCTTAAATAGAATTAACTTAATTATTCTGCCAGTTATTATTGAGGAAGTATCCTGGGCCAGGACTGAGTAGCATGGATTAAATGATGAGTAAGATATAGTCTTCAGGAAGCCAGTCCTGGCCTGGCCATGTAGATAATTAAGTAGAATAAAGTATTAGTAGATGATCGATATGTTTGTACAGTATACACATACAATACAAGTATCCAGGCAGAAAAAATAGTTTTTTTACATGAAAATCTATATAAGTTAGTCCTCACAGTCATTTCTGCAAAACCCAAATTCCCATCTATATGTAAAGAACAATGTAAATATGCACATATGCTGAAGTTTGGAAAGCATTTTTACTTATGTGCCCTTCTTGAAAACATTATTTTAAGAAGTACTATATGGTAAACTAATATTTGACGAGGGAGCCAAGAATACCCAATGGAGAAATGATAGTTTCTTCCATAAATGGTGCTGGGAAAATTGGATATTCACGTGCAAAAAATGAAACTAGACTGATCTTACACCACTCACAAAAAATGAACTCAGATGATTAAAGACTTAAATGTAAGACCAGAAACCATAAAACTCGTAGGAGAAAACAGGAAAAAACCCCCTTGAGGTCTGCACAATGATTTTTGGATATGAAAACTAAAGCACGAGTGAAAAAATAAAATAAAAATAAACAAGTGGGACTACATGCAACTGAAAAGCTTCTAAGGGAGCAAAAGAAACGGTTATCAAAATGAAAAGGCAACCTGTGGAATGGGGAGAAATACTTGCAAATCATGTATCTGATACAGGGTTAATATCCGAAATATATGAAGAACTCATATAACTCAATAGCAAAGAGCAAATAATCTAGTGACAAATTGGACAAAGGATCTGAATAGACATTTTTCCAAAATGGGATGTGAATGGCCAACAGAACATGAAAAGATACTCAACATCACCAATCATTAGGGAGATGCAAATCAAAGCCACCGTGAGATGCTACCTCATGCCTGTTAGGATGGCTATCATCAAAAAGACAAGAAATAACAAATGTCAGTGAGGATGTGGAGAAAGGGGAACCCTTGTGTACTGTTGTTGAGATTGGAAATTGGTATGGCCACTATGGAAAACAATATGGCAGTTCCTCAAAACATTAAAGATAGAACTACCATATGATCCACCAGTTCTACTTCTGGGAATATATCCAAAGGAAACAAAAACACTTATGTCAAAGAGATATATCTGTACCCCCCTGTTCAATGCAGTGTTATTTACAATAGGCAAGATGGAGAACCAACCTAAATGTTTATCAACAAATGAATGGATAAAGAAAAGTGGTACATGCATATTGTCAGAAAGAGGGGAGGATTTTCCGCACACACTTCTTAAGTTCTTCTGGCTGGACTAATAATAAAATCAACACAGATTAAATTAACAGGAGAAAAAACAATTAATACGTGCACACAGGAGAATCACAAATAATGGTCAGAAATGAAGAACTAGTCAGCCAGCATTTTATACTTTTTTTGTATGAGGAAACAATAAATTTGTGAAGAATTGACAGGACAAAGAAAAATTTTGTGCTCATTAGAAAGGAATCTAAGCAAGATTTGGGTATTCATTAGTGAGGAATCTAAACAAAGTTTGGTCTTGAGTAGTAAATTAAGAAAGAGACAACAAGGTTTGTTTATATAAGCTCTTGGGCCCTGGATCTCTCGGTTCTAGTGATAAGGATGTATCAGGGCACCTTGTAGAGTGGAGATTTATTTCCTGTACTCCAGGAGACAAGGGAAGGTTAACGTGCCCTTCTAATACTGGCTGTTTGTCAAGTAACTTAATTCAATTAACAGTATGCCATTGTGGGATATTTGGGGGTGGTTTGCCCTGGGCCCCAACAAGATACAGTAGAATATTGTTGAGCAATAAAAAAAAAGGAAATCCTGCCATTAATGACAACGTGGGTGGACCTTGATGGCATTATGCTAAGTGAAATAAATCAGACAAAGACCAAATACTGTGTGATCTCACTTACATGTGGAATGTAAAAAAAGAAAACAAACTCATAGAAAAAGGGATCAGATTTGTGTTACTAGAGATGGGGGTGTAGGGAGAGGGGAAATTGAAGGAAGGTGGTCAAAGATACAGGCTTCCAGTTGTAAGATAAATAAGTACTGGGGATGTAATGTACAACATGATGACTATAGTTAACACTGCTGTATAGTGTATTTGAAAGTTAGTAAGAAAGTAAATCCTAAGACTTCTCATCACAAGGAAAACAAAACCATTTTCTCGTTTTCCTTTTTTTGTGTCTATATGAGATGATGGATGGTAACTAAACTTATTATGGTAATCATTTCACAATATATATAAGTCAAGCCATTGTACTGTATACCTTAAACTTTTATAAGTCTGTATGTCAATTATATCTCACTTTCCTGTGTGCTTTGGGTGAGACTTGCTTTTGTGGTTATCAATACAGCACAGTGTCATCCTTTGAGAGCCATTGCACACCGGCATTCATGGGTGGCACCAGGGATGAGGCATCTTCCTAAGAAATGATGAACTCAGCATGAAAGAACTGGTATTAGAGAAGTGCAGAGGCATTTTGTAGTGTTTCAATACAAACAAGTTCCAAAGAACCATGACATGGCATTATGCATTCTCATAGCATTGGTACTTTTTCCTTGATGAAAGGGGTAGGAAATTAACCAAGAATAGCACACTTGATGATAAAGAAAATGAAGAGATAGTTCCTGGACCTGTTTAAGAAGAGCTGTTACCTAGACATTAGGACAAATCATTGCATGCATTCACTGGACAATAAAAAAAAAAACACTTAAATACCTGTTCTCTAACCATTATACTGAATTGTCATCAGTCTCTAGATATGAGTTTTTTAAATGCATTATTTCATCAAATAGTTTATATAGACAGCGGCCCTGCACACACTGGAGGCAGCCCATTGAGAATCAACACTTGGTCCAGAAAGAATTGTGCCATCTGTTTCCTAGAGACTGTTTGGCTCCCATCTACCTGTCGATGACAATACCCCTTTAGTGGTCTGAGGACTTACAAGCTATTCAAAACACGGTATGGCCATGGACACTTAAAGAGGCGGTTAATGTATGGGAAGGAATGCCCTCCCTTCCACTGTAGAACTAAACAAAATGAAACCATTTGGAAATCTCTGCCGAATCTGTGACATCCTTGTTTCAACAGTCACAATCACATAACAACTGAAAAGGGTTTTGAGAAACTTCAAAGTAAACTAAATTCTACAACAAAGTCCATGTAGAACATGACATTAAATTAAGTAGGTAAATAACGGTAGCAAGAAGATAGGATTATATGGTAAAAAGGAATTTTATTTTAACTTGTTTTTAAGAATTTAAATTTCGTAACAAATTGTGTGAGAACAGTATTATATGTATACGTTTGCACATGTGTTTTAAGTATTTATCTGTTAGAAAAGTATGAAATCACAAGATGTGTGGGATTTCCCTTAAAATATTTGAGGGACAGAGAAAAATGAGAGATGATAGGTAAAATGATTTACAAAAACATTGATAATTGTGGACCCTGGGTGCTGGGTGGTTGGGGGACTTAATATACTGCTCTCATTCTTTGCGTGTTTAAATTTCTAAATTAAAAAAAAAAGATTTAAACAAATCTGTTGACGTAGAATAGTGTCAGGCATTGGAAAGACATTCTACAAGTCTTTACTGTCTCAATGTACCTCTTTCCTTGTCTTTGAATTTTTGTAGCACTTTGTATTATTCTGGATAGCCAGTGTATAGTATGCTTTATAATAGTAATTGGATTGTAAGCTGTACTTAGTATACCTATTTATTAATCATTTTTTTATGTCTTGCAAAGTCAAGTCCATAATTTCTCACATTTTTTTTTCCACACTGTATACCCAACACATGTGGTAGGCTCTCAATAAAAGTTTGTTGAATGAATAATAGATGTTTAATACATACCTGCTGAATTGAAAGGGATAACTGTGTAACAAATGACACTGTCGACTGAAAAATAATATTGACTAGGTGTTTCATCACCAAAATGGATTTAGGGAAAAAGAACGGGTTGCAACCCAGTGCATGCAGACATGGCAAGCCACATGACACTCTGGCCTCTGTGCCAAGATGGAGGGTTATTTATAGAAGGGAAAAGGAAGTTAAGGGAAGGGGAAGTTAGAATCACAGAGTTCTATTATAAACATAGAGTTCTTCCTGTAGGGTTTTCCTGTGTAGAGTTCTAGTGATTACATAGAGTGCGAGAACTTCCCTAAGCCTGAGTTCCTCTTACGTAGAGACCTTTCCAGCTGATTATTTAAAGTTCCAATTCGTCTTTATCAACATGGAGCAAATTCTTACTGCTTGCTCCTGGTAACTATTTCTTCATTGGGTTATGATAAAAAATATTTTTCCTTTCTAATTAATACATTTATTACTACACATAAATTTCTGAGAGCAAGGTATATTTGGGGATACCTTTACTAGATCATGGATTTTTCTCATCCCTTCCTTTCCTTGGGAAAGGACTGATTCAGGCTTCTGTGAAGATAATGTTTAGTGTTATTTCTTGTTACAGTGTCTGTTCCTAGGTCTTTTCATTTAGAATCTTTGTAAACACAGGTGTATAAATAGAATGGTCTTCAAGGAAAGGAACCTTACCCTTAGTAAGCCTCTGAACAGTTGTGTTCTGCACCTGTAGTAATAAAATTTGAAAGAGATAATGTATTGAATTTTAATCACATGTTACCTTGTTCCATATTCACTGTTTAGAAACATTTCCTTTATTGTGGACTTGTTAGTAAAAGGGTGGTGTTGCCAATTAAGCCACTGAATGGCCTGGGGAGTGATTTGACACTGGGGAATGATTATAGTGTTGTGTAAAAATAGCAGTCTTAGGTTAAAGTGAAAAAGTCTGGTAAACAAGCTCACTGAAAGCTGATCTCAGTAGCAATGCTTCCTGTTTATAAATTTATAGATTAAGTTGGATTTTTCTCTAAACACATGGAAAAAGATCATTTAGTCAACAGCTATATATATTAAAAATGTTATAGCATCAGTATATTTAATAAAATTGACCAATGAAGGGGAGTAGAATTTGCCACCCCCAAAATATTCCTCTTTGGCATAAGGATTATCTTGAACTGGTTACTTTTTTTTTTTTAAATACATTTTATTGGGGAATTTTGGGGAACAGTGTGTTTCTCCAGGGCCCATCAGCTCCAAGTCGTTGTCCTTCAATCTGGTTGTGGAGGGCACAGCTCAGCTCCAAGTCCAGTCGCTGTTTTCAATCTTTAGTTGCCGGGGGCATAGTCCACCAGCCCATGGAGGGAATTGAACCCACAACGTTGCTGTTGAGAGCTCCCACTCTAACCAACTGAGCCATCTGGCGGCCACAAACTGGTTACTTTTTAAGAAACAGCAGAGATAGGCAAAGCTCTGAAAACCTCCCAGAGGGACCGTTTTGTAAGGTACATTTCCATTTGTAAGGGAAATCTCCATTGTATGGGTGTCTCTCTCTCTCTGTAACCAGAAGAGGAGGAGAATTAAATCTGTAGAAACTCTTATCAGTGGAGGAGGCAATGAATGACCTAGGTCTGTACAACAACTGGACCCGCATTTGCTGTGCTTGCCTGATAACCTCCCATCACTGACATCTCCATCCCAACATATTCTTTTGTCTTTAGCTTGAAAAGGTGTTTAATGCAGTGGCTTAGGCCATTTCTGGGAGTTACTGAGTTTTCCTGGGTCTCTCCCTCCTATCCAGGAAGTATCTGTGATACTCAACTGTATTTGTTTTCTCCTGTTAATCTGTTTTTTATTACAGAGTGTGGGGGTGGGGGTGGGGGAGGGGGGATGATCTCAGCCAAGACTCTGGAGGGGTTGAGGAAAAATTATTCTTCCTCCCCTACAGCAGCACCAAAGATAGTTTAACAAGAGCTCCTAGAGTTTTTAGTTTGACTTTTTAGAAACATTATTCTGACATTTAACATGTTGACTGTTTCCACATTTATTTACCTGAACATATTCAGTGCTTGTTTAATACAGATTATTTCAGTTATTTTTAAAAGGGATTTAGGAAAGGAAAGCCAATGTTAATCTTATTTCTATTTACTGGAGTTTTTTTTTTGTTTTTTTTTTTTTTTTTAAATATGACCTTTATATTTTATTTTGTATGTTTTTTTGGAAGGCTCTGGATATTTTCTTTATATTGGGATGTGGAGTTCCCTAACAATTTCCTAAAAGGTGGACAATATACAAAGATGAAAGAGTATCTGCTGTTCTTCATCCTCCTAGGGGGGAAAATAAGTGAATCTAAAAGCTAGAATATGTAAATTTAGTTTACATATATGTTAGAAGTTAGGTTATATAAATCAGAATTCTCAGAGATTGAGCATAGCATAGGGTGGATTTCCCAGACTTACCTGTTCACAAGAATCTTCTGGGAGGGTACTTGCTAAAGTAGATTTTTGGGTCCTCCATGCCTGCTGAGTCAGAATCTGTTACAGAACAGAAAGAGTTTGTCCACTGGGCTCTAGCAGAGCCAAACACTAAACACCGAGAATTGCAGTGGAGAAATATTGGCTATTTTACTGATGAATGGTGCCATCCAGAAGAACGGGAAGCTAATGCTCAAAACCCCGATGGTGTGTAGATTACAGGTTCTATAGCGCAAAATCACAAGTCACCATGGGCTAGGGGTTCGGGGTCGTGTTGGGAGCTCACTGGTTGGAGGTGAGGGAAGTAACGCATCGTTTCCTCAGGCCTTGAGGACAGTTCTGAGGTCTGTTCCAGAGTCCCTCTTTGTCTGGTCTCATGGCAAAGTAGCCAGGGGGTGGTTCTACCTTAGGGCTCAGGAACTAAAACATAATTTAGGTCAAGATGTTATCTTTAGCCTGCAGAGGTTCAGACCCTGTGACCATCAGTCATGTCTGGGCTATTACCCTGTTTCCCCGGAAATAAGACCTAGCTGAACTATCATCTCTAATGCGTCTTTTGGAACAAAAAATATAAGACCCAGTATATATAATATTATATAATATTATATTATACCCGGTATTTTATATTATATTATATTATATTATATTATATTATATTATATTATATTATATTATACCCAGTCTTATAGTAAAATAGGACCAGGTCTTATATTAATTTTTGCTTCAAAAGGCACAATAGAGCTGATGGTCCGGCTAGGTCTTATTTTTGGGGAAACACGGTATCTTCTGCTGCCTTGGGAGTTGGTGACAGGAGTTGGTAATTTTCAGGGAAAAGGCTAGGTCTCTAAGGGAGGGAGAGAGAGAGAGAGAGACAGAGAGAGAGAGAGAGAGAGAGAGAGAGAGAGAGAGAGAGAGATGATTTCTAGACCTAGGATTTAAAACTAAATATAATCAAAGTCATAAGGACCCTCGGTTTCAAATCTCCAGGGGGAGGGGCCTGGAGTGTTTGTTAAACATATTAATAGAAACGTTGAGTAGTGGTTAAGAGCAGGTATTTGGGCCTAGAATAGCTAAGTTAGAATCTTGATTTCACCACTTCTTAACAGGCTATCCATGGAGGAAGGTATTAATAGCTCCAAACCTCAGTTTTCTCATATATAAATTGGGGGCAATGGTAAAATGTACCGAGAGTTGCTGTATGGATTAAATGAGATGGTAAACTATGTTAACTAGGATGAGTAATGTGAGCCTTAATTTTTCATTGATGAAATAGTAACTTTCAAGATAGGTGGGTTGGGTAGAAACTGTCCAAGTACCATCACTTCTGCACTGCTAGGGTAGAAAAATTAGTTGCAGGGGGCACAGCTTAATCCCTTTGGATTAATACAGATTTGTAGACTTTCCTTCAATCCTTTACCCCACCACTTAAAGGAAGAGCCACTGCCTATTTTAACGACACTGAGATCAGCCAATCCTGCCCCTAGAATGCTGTGTTTGTCTCTGAATCCATTTTTAATATGATGCTCTTGTTGGAGAGCCCAAGGGCAAGTGAGGACTTCATCTAGTTTACAGAACTGGATTTGTGCCTTCTTGCTATAAATGTTTATACATCTGGAAGAATTCATTGTGAAGCTAACTTTGTTTTTCACATATTTTGGTAGTGAGTTGTAGAGAAGGATGCTTTTACCACTCACTGGCCCTTAATCATTAGTGGCTACTAAGCAAGAAATACTGAGAAAAGTAAATGTGACCAATTTTGACTGACCATTGTTAAAAGATGAACTGAGGCATATTAAACATTTTAAGAGTGTATCTGAGCAAAAATTGATTTGAATTGGGCAGTGCCAAACCAGAAGTGGTTAGATTAGGAGCACTCTGCTGATAGAACCAAGGGAACAGCTTATATAGAGAAGGTGTATAAGCAAAGAAAGGAGATTATTTGATTTGCTGTAGCTTAAAGCCGAGTTGACTGTGATTGGTTGTCCTTAGCGTTTTGGTTTCACAACCCTGAGGCATTTACACGCTTAGATTTTGGTTTGCTTGTCTAGACCACCCCAGCATTAGTGTCACCTTAGTCTAATGACCACCTTGTTTAATTAATTTGTTAAAACACCACACAAGTTTATGTCAATTCACAAAGACCTGCTAGTTCCCTTGCATCTTTTAAAGCTTGAAGTTCAAAATCTTAGGGAGCTGAGTATTCTTTTCTAGTCATTGATATTATGATCTGGTGTCCATTCTAATATGTCTGCCCTCGTGACTCACTGGATATAAAATATATATATATTTAGAATAGCACCCTTGCTGTAGAAGATCAGCAAACACTTAAAAAACATACTTTTATTTTTTGCTTTCTTTCTGTACGGTATTGCATTGCTGGAAGAAGACAGGAAATACAATAAGCTAGAAGCATGGAATTGGACTGGGTCTTTGGAAGAAAAGTTGTTGAAGCAAAATTCAGAGATAAAACTCAGAAAACATTGAGACTGTTGATGGAGCTGAATATAGAAAACTGTTCATGTATTAATTCCACAAGCATCTCTTAATTTTTTGTTGTTAATAGAGGCTGTTAACATTCTTATTGTTCTTTATGTAACTGTTTTCGAATTAAAATCTTTATTTCAAGATACTTGTAGATTCATTTGCAGTTGAAGAAATGATACAAAAATCCTATGTACCTTTTACCCAACCTCCCTCAATGGTAACATTTTATAAACATTTCAGAAAGTCATAGACATGATATTGACATTAATACAGTCAAGCTGCAGAGCATCTCTGTCACCACAAGGATCCCCCGTGGTGACAGCTACGCCTACTTCCTCTCAGCTAAGCTCCCTCCTTAATAACCCTTGACAACCTCTAAGGTGTTCTTCATTTCCATAATTTTGTCATTTCAAGAACATTTTATAATTGGGATACTACAATATGTAATCTTTGGTATTGGCTGTTTTTTTCTTTTTTCCCCACTCAGCATAATTCTCTGGAGCATCATTGAGGTTTTGTGTGTATCAAAAGTTCATTCCTTTTTATTGCTTAGTAGTTATTCACAGTATGGATGTACCACACTTTATTTAATAATTTACCCATTGAAGGATATCTGGGTTGTTTTGGCTATTATGAATAAAGTTGTTATATATATTGAAGTAACTGTTTTTTTGTGTTTTTTTTTTTTTTTTTTTTTTTTTTTTTTTTTTTTTTTTGTGAACGCAAGGTTTTATTCCTCTGGGATAATTGCCCTGGAGTGCAATTGCTCGGTCATATGGTAGTTACATTTCAGTTTTATAAGCATGCACCAGACTTTTTAGAGTGCTGGTACTATTTTACATTTCCAGCAAAGTGTGAGTGATCCAGAGTCTCTGCATCCTCACCAGCATGTGAGGGTGTTACTAGTTTTTATTTTAGCCATTCTCATAGGTGTATAATGATATCTCATTGTGGTTTTAAGGAATTCTACTGGTTAATGATGCTGGACATCTTTTCACGTGCCTTTTTGCCATCTGAATATCCTTTTCATTGACATATCTTTTGCCCACTTTCTAATTGAAATTTTTGGTTTTTTTCTTACTCTTGAGTTTTGAGAGTTCTTTATGTATTCTAGATACTAGTCCCTTGACCGATATGTGGTTTGTAAATGTTTTCTTCTAGACTGTAATTTGTCTTTTCTATGCTTATCATATGGTTTTTTCAGAGCAAATGGTTTTACTTTCGATAACTTCCAGTTTATCATTTTTTTTTCATTTTATGGATTGTGCTTTTGGTGGCAAGTCTAAGAACACTTTGCCTAATCCTAGTTTACCAAGATTTTATCCTGGTTTTTTTTTTTTTCCTTAAAAGTTTTATATTTTAATCTGTGATCAATTTTGAGCTAATTTTTGTATAAGGAATGAGACTTAGGTCAAGTTTCATTATTTTGGTTTACGGATGTCTTCTTGTCCAGCATTGTTTTGAAGGAGATCAAAATTTTGTCACCCCAAAATGTGCCTTTTGGGATATTGATTTTAAACTGGTTATTAAGAAACAAAGGTCTCAGAACCTTTGACCCTCCCCATTCCTGCAGAAGAGATTCAGGTGGAAAAACCTGCTTCAGGAAGGGAATCTTAGCATACCCATCTTAGCCTATTTGAATTTACTATGATAGACAAGGATCCATGAAAAACCTGTTCTGCTAGATTACCCTTTGTGTCCCATTGTGTCTTTTTCATCTACTTGTGAGTTGCCTGCTTTCCCTTCAAAATCCCAGACCCCTGCCTTCCTCCTTTTTTGTGCAAAATGGCATATGATCCTCAACTACCGAGTGCCTCTTCGGGTATATCATATGGCACCCCAAAATGTACATTTGTATAAACAAACTTTGCACATTTTCTTCTGTTAATGTGACTCTGTTAATTTGATTATTAGCTCAGCTAGAAGAATTTAGAAGGTGGAAAGGGAGTTATTTTGTTACTCCCCCACATTTTATTGAAAATATGATATTTTTTGCATTGAATTGCTTTTGCATGTCTGTCAAAAATCAATTGCACTTATTTGTGTGGGCCCATTCTGGGTTCTCTATTCTGTTCCAATTTCATTGATTTCTGCTCTTTACTTTTTCCATCCTTCTAATTGCTTAGGGTTTATTTTGCTCTTCTATTTCTAGGTTCTTGAATTAGTGATTTGAGAATTATCCTCTTTCCTGTTGCATTCAGTTCACTCTATAAATTTCTCTCTCAGCACTACGTTAGCAGTCTCCCACAAATTGATATATTGAATTTTCATTTTCATTCCATTCAATGTATTTTTAAATTTCCCTGAGACTTCCTTTTTTGTCCATTTATTATTTAGAAGTTTAGGTCCTAAGTGTTTTTAGATTTTTCCATTATCTTTTTTTCTAGTTTAATTCCCTTATTGGAGAACACATTACTTATGATTTCAGTTCTTTTAAATTGTTGAGATTTGTTTTATGACCCAGAATATAGTCTATCTTGGTATGTATTCCTTTGGCACTTGAAAAAAATGTGTATTCTGCTGTTGTTGGGTGGAATGTTCTATAAATGTTGAGATTCTCTTGGTTGATGGTGGTGTTAAGTTCCTCTATATCCATGCTGATTTTCTGTCTGGTTGTTTTATCAATTTTTGAGAGAAGGGTGTTGAAGTCTCCAACTATACGTTTGAATTTACTTATTTTTTTTCAGTGTTAGCAGGTTGGAGTTCACATAATTCGCATCTCCTATTTGGTACACAACTCATTTAGGATTGTTATGTCTTTTTGGTTAGTTTATTCTTTTAATGCTAGATAATGTGTCTCTGTTTCTGGTATTTTTGTTTGCTTTAAAGTATATTTTACCCCATATAAATATAGCCATTTCTGTTTTCCTTTGATTAACGTTTACATGATGCATTGTTTTCCATCCTTCTACTTCCATTACTGACCTATATTGTTATATTTGAAGTGAGTTTCTTGCAGACAGTGTATAATTAGTCCATGGTGTTTAATTCACTCTGCCAATCTCTGTCTTTTAATTGGTATATTTAGGCTATTTACATATAATATCTGTATTGATATGTTAAGGTTTGTCTGCCATTTTATTTTTTGTTTTTTTCTGTTTTGTTTTTTCTGTCTTCCTGTGTATTTCTTGAACTTTTTTTTAGAACTTCATTTAGATTTGTTTATGTTGTTTGAGTGTGTCTTTTTGCATAGCTTTTTTTAGTTGTTGCTCTAGATATTAATTATACATACATAATTTATTGTAATCTACTGGTATAATCATTTTTTTTTTTTTAGTTTGAGTAAAATATAGAAACCTTACCTACCTTTTCATCATTTTATTTTCCTTTGTTTATAAGTAATTGTCCTAAATATCTGCTCTATATCCGACAGTGTTATAACTTTTGCTTCAACCATCAGTTACCTAATACTGATTTACCTCTTCTGTGCTTTATTCTGGCTTAATTACCATTCAGCTACCCCACTTACTACTTTTAAAATAGAAATCAGAGGTAAAGTGCTGTAGATGGGGTAATACCCATGCCACTCAGCTGATTTCAGGAACTGTAAAATAATCACCATCCTCAGTAGGGCTGGGTATGGGAGTAGGGTCATGTTTAGTCAGGAGCAGAGCTGTATTTTAGTTCTTATCATTTTTTCCCCATAATGTTTCTTATTTTGTTTGTGTTATGAACTGTAAGAAATTTGGTGTTCTTAACCGAGGAAGTACACAATGTGTTTCAAAAACAAATATAACATTTCAAAAAATAGTTTCTATTTTTTGAAAACTTTATCCTTGCTTCAGGTTTCCTGCTACACAGAGTGTCTGTACAAATTAGAGGACAGCTATTGGACAATACTCCCATGGAGGAAGAATTGTTCAAAGGTGCCATTTTTCAGGGCTGTTGCAGCCCCATAATATGCAGGCTGAATTTTCTACCTTCACACTCTCAGCAGTCACTCTTTCCTGGGCTCAAACTGCCTCACTCTCACCTGTGACCCTGTGCCCTACTACTTTGAATTCTCTCAGGTTATTCAGAGATAACACTTCTAATGAAGTACTATGCAAAATTATTTGTTTGGTTCTAAAGAAATTTTCTAAGACATCTGCTCAGATATATTGTTTTTCTTTTATTCTGGTATCTTGGTTTCTTTCCAGAGGAATAAAATTTGATTTCCATTCAAATGGATTTTGAATGGAAATTTCCATTCAAGTAGATTTTTTTCATTCAAAATTCAGTATTAATAAAAGTAATTGTAGTTCTTACCATGCTCATCATAAGTAATTTTCAACAACAGTTATCGGTATTTTGAGGAAAAGGGGACTTCATGGTCAAAAGAAGTTGAGAAAATGCTACACAATCATCTCATTTTGTATGTTTATGTAATAAAAACTCTCAAAAGTTGCGTAGTAAAGAAATACAGGCTTAACTTTGTTCAATCTAGCATTTAACTATGTAATTCTACATAATTAAATAACCAAGATCATTGAACCACATAATTTTTCTCCAGTATATTTTGTTGTACTTTGCATATCAACAATGAATTACTTAGTCTATTACTACCTATTAAAACCAATTTTAGCTTGGAAAAAATAAATGAAAGTAATTTATTTGATTCCTACAATGGGTGGGGTTTTATACTGGGCACTGATGTAATGAATCTTTCCTGGCCATTTAAAGATAATAACAAATGTGTAACTTTACTGTCATCTCCGCTATAGGAAGTTTTCTTAATCTGCATCCCATGGACCTTTCCAGGTTTCAGTGACGGGCATGAACAGCCCCAAAATTAGGTATGGGCTTTGGTATAGAATGTCCACATTACTGTAGAGAGGGCTCATTGTTTTAAAATTAGATCTTCAAAGAATTATGTGACCCCCCCCAAACAATTAAGACCCACTGTTCTATAGGAGGTAGTTGTTTTTCCTTGCGCAAATCAAGATGCTGCATTAAACAGCAATTTAGGTATCTAAACAAGTTAGGAAGATGCATTATAATATATTGATGAAGGCAGTTAGGATATTTTATTTCAACTACCTGTAATGCATAGGATTTGTATAAAAGGGCATGGGATGTTATGCTTTTCATTTTTAAAATATTTAGTAGCAGATTCAAACTTGATTTTTCATTATTGCTATAGATCCTTGATGTGTTTATTTTTTAAAAATTTATTAAATCACAAATGGTTATTAAATAGCTACTATTTACTACATTTTATATGCTATGAAAATGAGGGGAAGAATCATCAGGTGATTTTAAGAGATAGCTGTTCATTTGAACTTTACATTTCTCAAAAGGTCATTAGTAAAGCTAATATGCCAGATAGCAAGCCACTGCAGAAGCTCGTGGCCCAGTAAAAATAAAAACAAAAGAAATTGAAGAAGTGTGTTTTTGGCAGAGTTTGTTGAGCAGCCCTGCAACTTAGATCTCTGCTCTCATTACTTAGGATGTTTATTATGTTGTTCCCTGGCTCTGTTAAAGTTCTTCCCATTAATGACTTTCCTTTTATTTCTAGTTTGAGTCTTAATTCTACCAAATTTCTACTTTTGTTCTACTATTATCCGTATCCATCCAATATCTTGCGATAAAAGTTCTATTCTACATTGAAAACAGGCAAGGCCTATTATTTATCTGTATTTCATATAGTGATGTAGGCAGGATTTAGGTCACAAGGTATAATTTTAATATCTGCATTGGAATGGGGTATGACGGGGTGCAAAATCTAAAACCTTGAACTTAATAGCATCACATTTTAACTAGCTGAATTAATTACTCTAAGAAAATAATGTACAAATGCCGTAACATATGAAGAAAATGTTTCCTTGGGAGAAAAAAATGAACTAATTATGGTAAAAATATTTCGGCAGAAACAACACTGCATTCTTTGAACGTGAAATCATGAATAGAGGTAAACTAATATTTCCAGAATTATTGACACTCTATACACAATGTGCATATTTTTCTTGGCCTTAAACATTTTTTTCCACTAAATCAGATTCATTGCATTTGGCAAGATTTCCAGAAAGATCATGAGGTTATTTGTGGGATGAGTATTTGACAAGTTCACATAATGTACAGTTCAGAGTTCAAAGTTGAAGTCACAGTACTGTTTTTCTTGACAAGAATTCTCTCTGGCAAAGAGCCTAGGAAAATTCTGGTAGGTTTCCATGCATCCTACCCAATATTCAACTAATATAAAATCAGTCATCAGCTGGGACTAACTAATTGCTTTAGAGTTACTTGTCTGAGTAAGATGACTCTTTATTAGCCTTGTTGAAACAATAGGGTACATTTAATTGGAAGACTCAAGTACTTTTTTTGCCTAAAATTTGGTGAGAAAGTATAAATTTTGTATCTTTGAGATACAAAATTTGTATCTTTGAGAATATAAAATACCTTGGACAGCATTATTATTGGTAAAATAGAGTTATAGACATACTATAACTATAAATCTGTATATCTCAGTGTAAAATCTTAAGTAGGAACCTCCCAGAAATGTCTGTGCTTTAACTTTATTTAATGACATGTTACTGTTGTATTTTTACTATGCAATCAACATTCACCACTTGTTAATTTATTTTGGTGGCTATGGTGCTGAAATTGTATATCATTTTGAAGTACAAATTCTGCTTTATGAAAAGCTTATGTCACATTGATAGTACAGACTTATATTGGTTATTATAGTATGAGTGTAAAATTTTATTTTTAAGAGCATGAACAAGTATGAAAAGTTAAATAACTAGTATGATTTTAATGGAGTTCTTTATTGTCTTTTAATAGAATTAAATATTGTTTTTTTGAAAGAAGTTGATTCAGGATTAAAGATTATAATTTGTAATGTGTCACTGTAAAACATTATGTAAAATGGCCTTATTTGTAAATGTGCAAGGTTTAGGTAAAAGAAATAATCTGGATGCTAAAGTGGAAATTAGAAATGCAGATATTTATGTTTTATTTCCAGATTTTCTTTCCTATATACTTTCATTCTCTTGGCCTTATTTATTTAGATTTTTTTAAATTTTTCAATTATAGTTGGCATACAATATTATATTAGTTTCAGGTGTACAACATAATGATTAGACATTTATATAATTTACGAAGTGATCACCCTGGTAAATCTAATACCCATCTGACACCATACAGTTATTACAATATTTTTGAGTATATTCCCTATGCACTGTATGGCTATTTTGTAGCTACCAATTTGTACTTCTTAATCTCTTCCCCTTTTCACCTGTCCCTCCAACACCCTTCCCATCTGGCAACTATCAAAATGTTCTCTGTCTTTATGAGTTTGTTTCTGTTTTGTTTGTTCATTTATTTTGATTTTTAGATTCCACATATAAGTGAGATCATATGGTATTTGTCTTTCTGTGTCTGACTTATTTCACTTAGCATAATACCCTCTAGGTCCATTCATGTTGTTGCAGATGGCAAGATTTCATTCTTTTTTATGGCTGAGTAATAATACATTGTATGTATGTACCACTTTTTTATCCATTCATCTGTTAATGGACACTCAGGTTGCTTCCATATCTTGGCTATTGTTAATAACGATGCAGTGAACATATGGGTGCATATGGCCCTTTGAACTAGTGTTTTGGGTTTCTTCAGATAAATACCCAGAAGCAGAGTTATTGGGTCCTTCTTTGTCTCTTGTTATAACCTTTGTTTTAAAGTATGTTTTGTCTGATATAAGTCTTACTACACTTTCCATTTCCATTTGCATGAAATATCGTTGTCCATCACTTTACTTTCAGTCTGTGTGTGTCTTTCAACTTGAAGTGAGTCTCTTGCAGCAACATGTAAGGGTCTTGTTTTCTTATCCATTTAGCCATTTGATGTCTTTTAATTGGAGCATTTAATCTATACTTAAAGGAATTGTTGATAGATATGTAGTTATTGCCATTTTATTATTCATATTTTTAATCTTTTTTTTTTTTTTTTCCTTCATCATTCTCTTAAAGAAGTCCCTTTAACATTCCTTGTAATACTGGTTTGGTGGTGATGAAGTCCTTCAGTTTTTTCTTGTCTGGTAAGCTCTTTATCTGTCCTTCAATTCTAAATGATAGTTTTGTTGGGTAGAGTAATCTTGGTTGTAGGTACTTGCTTTTTATCACTGAATAATTCCTGCCAGTCCCTTTGGCCTGCAAAGTTTTTGTTGAGAAATCAGCTAACAATCTTATGTGAGCTCCTTTGTGGGTAACTAACTGCCTTTTTCTTGTGCTTTTAAAATTCTCTGTTTGTTTTTAATCTTTGTCATTTTAATTTTGATGTGTCTTGGTGTCGGTGTCTTTGGATTCACCTTGTTTGGAGCACTATGCACTTTCTGGGCTTGTATGTCTATTTCCTTTATCAGGTTAAGGAAATTTTCCATCATTATTTCTTCAAATAGGGTTTCAATTCTTTGCTTTACCTCTTCTCCTTCTGGTTCTCCTGTGATATGAATGGTGTTATGTTGGATGTTGTCCCAGGGGCTCCTTAAACTAGCCTCTTATTTATTGATTCTTTTTTCTTTTAGCTGTTCTGATTGGGTGTTTTCTGCTACCTTTTCTTCCAAATTGCTGATTCAGTCTTCTGCTTCATTTAATCTCCTCTTGATTCCCTTTAATGTATTCTTTATTTCAATTATTGCATTCCTCATTTCTAACTGGTTCTTTTTGTGTTTTTCTATCTCTACTTTTATGTTTACTATCTCACTGTTAAAGTTCTCATCGAAATCATTGAGCATTCGTATGACCAGTATTTTGAACTCTGCTTCTGATAGATTTCTTCTGTCTATTTTTTTTTTTCCCTGCAGCTTTGTTTTTTTCTTTCATTTGGTATATGTTTCTTTTTCTCCTTATTTTGGCTGCTTCCCTGTGTTTGTTTCTATGTATTAGGTAGGGCTGCTATGACTCCCAGACTTAGAACAGTGGCCTTATGTAGTAGGTATTTTGGGGGGGCCCAGTGATGCAGTATCTCTGGTCACCTGATATGAGTGTTGCAAATGTGTCCTTGTGAGGGTTGTGTGCCTTCTTGTTGTAATTGAACCTTGATTGCTGTTGGCTTGTTAGTGGGAGGGATTGACCCTCAGAATGACTGGTGTGAGGAATGGCTGTGACTACAATGGAGGAGCTGTTGTGCAGGGGCTGACCCTATGGTGCAGGATTCACTTTAGCAAGGCTCTGGTGCCTGCCAAATCTGCCTTTGGATGTGTTGTTTGTGCATGTGGTTGGATGGTGCTCTTGTGTGGTCTGAAGCTGGCAACCAGGTGTGTTTTTTCGGAGGCCTTTATGGAGGGGTGCTGGTGTAGGTAAAATTCAGACGCTGCTTATGCCCTGCCCAGGGCCACTTGTTATGAGCTACAAAGTGATCTACATATTTTTACCACTTGTGCTGAGCTTGGAGATGCCTGAAAAAGGCTAAGCTGCAGTCCAAGGCCAGCTACCACTAATCCAGGTTAGGGACTGCTTAGCAAGAGGTACAGGGCCCTCTGAGGCTCGAAGCTGCTTGTTTATGGTTTATGGACCCGTGAGAGATTTTAGGAGAGTCTGCAGCATGAGCCAAGACAGGATGTTTATATGGAAAAATCCCTGGAAGAGGCTTGAGTCGGCCTGCACCTTGGGTGGAGCGGGGTCTCAGGAATCACCAAGGTGGGGCTATTTGTGTTAGCTAGGTTTATGCAGACTCAGGTATGACGCCCGCTTGGGTGGTGGGAGGGCTCAATAAAGAAAAAATGGCTTCTTCCAGCACTTTTGTCTGGGAGAAATGTGCCCCTCCAACCCTCAGTCTGAAGCCAGACAGTTCAGTTCCTACCCATGTCCCTTGTGCCTTTTGAACTGCTGACCCAGTGCTTGATCTCAGAACCATTGAGTCCATCAGGAAGCAAGCCTGTTTGTAGACTTTTTAAGAGGACGCCCTCCATCTCACTTAGGCACAATCTCTGCTGCTTTTCACAGCCAGAAGTAATGGGGACTTCTCTCCCTGGCACAGGAACCCTGGGCTGGGGAGCCTAATGTGGGGTTAGGACCCCTTGCTCCTCTGGGGGTACCTCTGCAGCTGAGATATCCCTCCCAATTTTTACCTGCCACATGTGGGTGTAGGACCAGCCTATTCCTCACCTTCACCCCTTCTACCAGTGTTGAAATGGTTTCTGTATATCCTTAGTTGTAGGACATTTGTTCAGCTAGACTTCAGGTGATTCTCAATGATAGTTGTTCTGTAGTTGAGTTGTAATTGATGTGGTTGTGGGAGGAGGCAAGCACAAAGCACAGCCTTTACTTAATCCACCATCTTGACTGGAAGCCTCTGCATTTTGTATTTAAATTGTTACCATCTAGAACCTGAAGCTTTATAGCAAAGTCCTATATTTTTTCATTTAATAATATTTATAGTTTACCATCATAAAACATTTTCAATTTTATTTAATTTAGGTTTTTATATTTATACTCATAACTGAGGTTTATTTACTAATATAAATTTATTGAACATGATTTATGTGTCAGGCACTATTGTCCCTCAGAATCATTAATGACTAAGATAGAAAAAAAATAGGAAGCAGCAAATGGTGTTTACCTTACAGCAGAAGAAAGGACAATAAACAAAACAAACACATCCAATGATCAATTCTCAGTCCTCATCTTCTTTGACTTCCAGCGGCATTCCATACAGCTGATCTTTTCATCTACCTTGCAACACTTTCTTCACTTAGCTTTGCGATTTTCCCAGGTTTTCTTCTTTGGCTGTTCATTCTGCATTTCTTTTGCTGGTTCCTCCTCATCTTCTCAACTTAATATTAAAATGCTCCAGACCTGTCCTTGAACTTCTGCTTGTCTTCTTTGCATCCTTAATGATTGTTTTTATTAGTATGGCTTTAAATACACTCGCTACTCATTAGTTTCCAACTCAGACCTCTCCCCTGATGTCCAGATTCATTAATGAATTGTTTGTTCCATTTATCTTCTTGAATGTCTAATACACATAAACTCCTGATTGTCCCTCCTCAATCAACTTATCCTTCAGGCTTTTCCATTTCAGTAAGTGATAACCTCTGCCTAAAATCTAAGTGTTATCATTCACTTCTGCTTCTCTCCCAATACAACTCTAATTCATTGTCTTTTTTTCTTCCAGTTTTCTAGTCATTTTATTCAGAATTGTGTGTTTGTTTCCTGAATCAATAAACACTATACGAAACAATGTAAAAATGGCTACCGTTTTTTTCTCCCCTGCTTCTCCCACCTGGGGACAATCCCCTGGGCCACCTAATTCAGGGGTTCTCCCTCCAGATTTGGTCCAGCAAATGAGTTTGAGTGACATTATAGCCCCCTTGAATAATTTTCAGAGGAATTTGACTGGGGTGGGGAGAGCCTCTGGGGTTTGGAGGTTGACTAGGGAAGTGGGTTAGTGTTTTTAGGAGAAGAGACGGCACCTGGGGCAAGAGCCTTCTGCAAAGAAAAGGGTGTCTAAATTTTCACGATTCCTTCTTTGCCTCAAAAAGTGACATTTATTCAAAAAAAAAAAAAAGAAGGAAAAAATGATATGATGTCCATCCCTTGGCTCCCTTCCCTCCCTCCTCCTCAGCCCAAGGACTGAACTCTGGCTAGGGTGAAATGGCAGGCCAGCTCCTCTCAGATGAGGTCAGCAAAATTGAGCAGCATCTCCTCAATGGAGGTGTTGTAGAAGGTCTCAATATCTCGAAGAGTCCTCTTGTCTTCTTCTGTCACCATGTTAATAGCCACACCCTTACGGCCAAAACGTCCACCGTGACTGATACCCTTTGTTTCCCAACTACAGCCATTCTAGCCTCCTTGCTGTTCTTACTCCAGATATGATCCAGCCTCAGTCTTTTGCTGGAAATCTCCTCTCTCAGATATTCTTATGGATCATTCCCTCACATCCTTCAGGTTTCTTCCCAAACTCACTTCAGTGAGACCTTCTGTGACGAATCCATTTAAACATTAACCCCTTTTCCCCACAATCACTGTTTCTTCTTTATGTTACATGCTAAGTTTTTCTTTATTACATTTATCCTTGTCTAACATACTATATATTTTACTTGATTTGCACTCATTGCTGACTTTTCTGCCATTAGAATGTGAGCACCATGGCAGGAATTTTCATCTGTTTTGTTCAGTATCCAAAATGGTACCTGGCATTCAGTATGTCCTTAGTGGAATGTAGGGCTCCAGCAGCAGAACCACAGCTATGCAGGGTTTCCCGCCCTCCCTCCCTTCCTTCCAGCCTTCTCCCCTCCTTCTCCTGTCCCCTCCCCCTCCTCCATTTTTCTTAACAGACTTTGGGAAGCTACAGAGTTAGGGCCAATTTTCTATTTCTAGCTCTCTGTTTAGATTGGCAGCTACAGATATTTGGAAAATCTGTCTAGTCTTTCTGAAGAGTTGGCTGCCTGGACATTGTAGAGAAACCTCTTTTTCTTCAGGATCATAACCCATCAACCTACAATTTGAATTCTGGTTGCAGCTCAGTACCCATTGAATGCCATTGACATGTAGTTGCAAAAGTTCTTCTGTTTTGAGAATGGCTTGTTCCTGCAGTGAGTATTCCAGTTCAGCCTTCCTGCAGTGAGTATTCCAGTTCAGCCTTCCAGTGGGGCTATGGATGGCCCTCCTTTACTTCCCATGATACTATACTACATTCGCAGAATCATTTATTGTTCTTCATGGCAGCGAATTGTAAGATCATGAGGGTAGGAACATTGTTTGAACATCAAGGCTGGGAACAGTGCCTGTTTCACCAAAGAACACAATAAATACTTGTTGAGTAAAGGAAGGAAAGTATAAATCTATATAGAAAAATCTAAAGGCAAATAAAAATGGAACCTTTTATGATGATAAAATATTGGAAATCAGCACTTTATTATTGCTTTCATCCATGTTATTTCTAAATAAAAATCTGTAGTTTGGGGTACAAAGTTTCCAGTTCTTATACAATGTATGCCTATTTTTAAAATATATTTTTATGCATGTTGATTAGAATCTGAGGTTGAATGGAGGGGAATAACTTTGCTTAGCTTTCCATCTTTCCCAGAATATTTTCATCAATATTTATTTTTAATATAAAGTATTTATCACTTTCATTACTCATTTTATATGCCCGATAGAATGCTAAATGACTTTGTCCACTCTTAAAAGAACAAAAATTTACTCTCATCAAGGGGACTGTAAAAAATATCTGTTCTTGATGGCATGGCAGATATTGAGCAATATTTTCGTGCACCTATTATCCTTAATTTATTTTGTACAATGTTAACTCCCAAATTTGCAAAACTATAGAGAAAAAAAGAGTTATACAAGGTTAAAGATGTGTGATTTCTCCTAAGGTGTACTTTGTGGAAACAATATGGATGTATCATGTACCTGAGTGATTAAACCAAGCATTTTATATATGTGTGTAGATAAGTAATGTCCCTTAATGTGCAGACAGCCTTCTAAGTAATATATCCCAATATCTATAGCTGTATATTCCTAAAAATTATCTGTGGTGATAGCTAAATGTTGCTTCTAAGAATGGAAAGATGGAAGAGAGAAACATTGGTGGAAAAATGAGAATACCTTAAAAAAAATACTACTTTAAGTCTCCTTTCATCAATTTCTCAAAACTATAAATGAATTATTTTATTCTTCATGTAAAAGCACAAATGGCTTTGATGGTTGTAAACAGATAATTCACTTATTTGTCGTTGACTAAATTACTTGAAAAACGTTCCATTGTAAGCAAATAATTATGTCACAATTTCATGCTAAATGTTTAATTACTTTTTCTAAAATCTTATGTATGGAGTATTTGGTTACCAATTTGGTATTATCATGTTTCCCCAAAAATAAGACCTAGCTGGACCATCAGCTCTAATGCATCTTTTGGAGTAAAAATTAATATAAGACCCAGTATTATATTATATTATATTATATTATATTATATTATATTATATTATATTATATTATATTATATTATATTATATCGTATTATACCCGGTATGATATGATATGACATGATATGATATGATATTATATTGGGTCTTATATTATACTGGGTCTTATATTATTGTACAATAAGACCAGGTCTTATATTACTTTTGCTCCAAAAGACACATTAGAGATGATGGTCTGGCTAGGTCTTATTTTCGGGGAAACATGGTATATAAAAATTACGTAAATAACAATTAATTCATTTGCCCTTGGAGTAACTTTCTTATTCAGAGCAAATTAAAAAGAGGATATCTAATTTTTGTATTTTATTTGAAATTATAAAATTATTTTAAGAACACGTTTGTTAAAATTAAAATTTATTGGGGTGACAGTGGTCAACAAAACTACATAGGTTTCAAGTATACAATTCTATAATGCATCATCTATATATTGCATTATGTTTGAACACATTTTTTAAATTTAGAAAAGTGTTATTTTCTGTGCATGCATTGGAAATTTTGTTGAAAATTTCTTGATAATATTTATTATTTATGTCATTATCATATTAATTATTTATGTGTCCTTATTTTATACCTTTATTAGATGTATTTAACACATTGTGTCACCAGTATCATTAAGTAAAATGCTACCAACTTCTTCCATTATGGGAACATATGTCATACTTTTTGTTTTTAATCTCTTTGATGTCTAACACAGTTATGGCCTTTTAGAAAGTGCTCAGTACGTATTTGTTAATTGGTTAGTTCATTCATTCTTTCATTCAACAACTATTTATCAAATGCTTATTATGTAAAAGTAAACTGTAAGTTTACATCTATTTATACCAAAATTTATATTTTGGATGTTATACCTTGTAAAATATTCTATAAGTATTATTAGACCAGCAGCTGTTCTTAAAATAAGGTTCTAGTGAACTTAGTTTTTATTGTTATACAAGTAAATATTGCTTCACAGTACCCCAAAATGTTAGATCAAAATAAATAATGTCACTTGTCTTAAGGTTATAGCAGGACTATTATTGGTTCATTAATATCCAAGCGCCCCTTTTCCTAAAATGAAAGGACTCTTATTTTATAGCAGGACATGTAGCTACAGAATAAAAATTGCATTTCCCAAGCTCCCTTGGAAGTGATGTGTATAGCTTCCAGACATTTCTTAAAGGGAGGAAGTTTGCCCCACTGCCACCTTTTTCACATCCTGGTGCTTTGCAAAGTGTTTGTGGTAATAAATTATCTTGCACCATGTGGATAAGAGCAATATCTCAGAGATGACAGAAATACATGATAGAAAGAGCCTGGGTTCCCCATAAGAGCTCTGAACTACCACATCCAGACTGTAATATGAAATTACTAAACCTAATTTTTTTATGTACTGCATTTGAATCTCTGTTACACATCCCAAACCGACATCCTAACTAAAACAGAATTTGAAACCAGATGTGGGATGCATAAAGTGGTATAACCTAGATATGTGGCATAATATATTTATCAGGAGGCAGGAGGCAGACACACAGATATTGGAAGCTAAAAGCTCATTGATCCCTGATATGCTGAAGCAAAGCATTGATATAATTGTTGCTTGCATTATTTTAGAAGGCAGACCACATGATAACTGACGCCATAAATAACATTTGGGGGAATCATAGGAAAGCTGCAAAATGTTGAGGTGGGTTGGCTGCTTCATGCTCTTCCAGCAAAATCCTGTGACAGAGATTAACTCATGCTAGAGTTAGCCAGTCTGCAAGCAGGGTAGAAAGGAATACAGTTCTGTTAAGAAAGTCTCTTTATGTCAAGCTAGCAAAATAATGACACTGATAGTCCTATCATTTGAGGCCTTGAAAGGTTGAAAAAGTCAACTCCTTCTTTATTCCAAACCAAAGCAATTGTAATTGATAGCTTCAAAGCCACTGCCTTAGTAGGAGATAAACTCAATGCCCTGCCAGATTTAGGAACCAGACCAGAGGCAAAATCAAATTAAGAGTATTGATTTTCCACCCAAACAAAATGATTCAGATAGCCTGGATGTAGCTTCCATCCAGAGGGGGGCTAAGCAAAGCACACAGTGTAATGAGGAAAAGACAAGCATCTTCAGGCTTAAAGACTACATCTAGATTAGATCTTTGGCTATGGTTACCTACATATGGAACTAATCCAAAACAAATTGCCTGGAAGCTTGCTAAGGTTTTGAGGGAATTGTATGGGTAAAGAACAACAACACGCCTGCAAAAGACTAATTATTTAACCCCTTAGGAAATCCCGGGGCTGCCAAATCTGGACCAGCAAAGACATTGCAGTCTCTAAGAAGAGCAATCTTTGTAATAATTACTTGATTCATGTTAAAGGAGGACAAAAGATAGAGAACCACTTTGCTAAGGGCTTTGGAAGAAAATGTACATTTCTTCCCAGAAAGCAGAATCAGTGGCTGTCAGATGAGACTAACCAAGGGCCTTGCCTTATTTTTGGATCAGGGAATATTTGTAATTCCTATCTAGTCGGATTTGATTATTGCTATGACCCAGTGACTGACCCCTCCTTGCTGAGCAGGGGCAATTTAGTTTTCCATATCTACTTTCTTCATAAGCTTTGAGTATTGAGGGTATTGGGGACAGATAAACTTATGTTTTAGTTTATAGGGTACTAAACCACGAGGTTCCACATCCATGCTTACTGGAAAGGGCTCTACGTCACCCAGAAAGGAGAGACTTTTAACTGGATACAGTAACCAACGGGGCTTTGGAATTTTCTCCCTTGTGGAAGTGATCAATATATTCTATGTGAAAGAGAGAGGTTATGATGAATATTTGGGTTGCCACATGAATAGGCGAAGACAAATAATGCTAGTTGTACTGAAATTTTTGTTCTTTCTTCCTTTAACAGAGATATAGCCCCTGATTTTTAGCTATGTGCAGGGTTGCCCAAAATAAAGTAACTTTTCTTACCTTCTTTGCAGTTAGATGTGGCCACATGACTAACATATGGCCAATGGGATGTAAGGAGACTTGGCACATGCAAAATCCAGGATGTTTTCAAAAGGAAAGTATATTGCATTTCTGTCATTCTTTCTCCATCCCATTTTTTGGAACAAGGGTAAGATAGTGAACTATCTTGGAAAGATGAGGCTGATTTTGGGGGAGGGCAGAGCCACAAGATAGAACGAGCTTTTGTGCTTGGGTAACTTTGTGTGGCAGAGCCACCATCCCAGCCCTGTATTGCCTGCCTCAAGACCATAGCACAAGGGAGAAATGATCTTTTGTCATATTGAGAGTGTTGCTATGTTGGGTTTTGTATCAGTCAGCTATTACGACATACCAAACAATATAAAAATCTCACTGGCATAAAAATAAGCATTTATTTTTTTGCTAGTGGTTTTATGGGTTGGTGGAACAGCTATGTTTTATACTTGAGGTAATCTGGTAAATTCTGCTTCACATATCTCTTATTCTTCTTCTGGGACCATATGCCTAGCCAGAGTGTGTATACAGAGGGTGCCAAAAAATGTATACACATTTTAAGAGAGGAAAAAACTGTTAAAATTGTAATACTCAATATATACCGATAACAAAAGATGAATACAAGTTACATTTGACTTCTGCAGTTACAAGAAGTGCTGAAAGTGGTTACCATTAGTGTAATTTTAATACAGTTTTTTTCCTTTCTTAAAATATGTGTTCATTTTTTTTGGCACCCTCTGTATTGCTGGTAGCTAAGAGTTATGATAGCCAGATAAATAAATAAACTATCCTACATAAATGTTATGCACTTATGAATATCATTTAGATGAAAGAGAAGTTGAATGATGTTTCTAAGGTGTATTGAGTGGAAATAAATGACTATCATTATTAATACTAGTGTACGTGCATTCATAATGA
Source organism: Rhinolophus ferrumequinum (assembly GCF_004115265.2). Classification (NCBI taxonomy): domain Eukaryota; kingdom Metazoa; phylum Chordata; class Mammalia; order Chiroptera; family Rhinolophidae; genus Rhinolophus; species Rhinolophus ferrumequinum. Next base: position 35,826,522 of record NC_046288.1, read on the forward strand.
TATCTATACAAAATCCTGTCATGTTGGCATCATTCTAACTGCAAAAAGTCTGGGATTTTACCCTACTTGCACACTAATAAATTCGCCTGCTGTAGTTTTATAGATGATGGCAGGAGACCAAGACTCCTGGGTCAGAGATGAAGGACAGTTTATTATTCACAGCATTCAGAGCAACCAGAGTATACACATTTTTTGCTCCTGTTCTCCAAGCCCCAATTCACAGGAACACAAAGAAGGCGAGTTGGTATGTGCACACTCAGTGGGTTGCATTACAGGAGAAGAATCCTGAGCACAAAGAGCCCGATTTTCTTTCTTTAATGGCAGTAAGCATGCTCCAGAGGAGAGACACCGTCTCTACCTTACAAAGTTGTTAGCAAACCTGCTTTTCACTCTAGAGTTAAACACTACGTCTTACAAGGCTGTTCACTCTACAAATATACTTGAAAAAGATATTCTGGAATAAAGGACAGTCAGTATCTCTGCTAGCAACACATGTAGAGATGAGAGACCCATGGAGATTGTCTCCCAAACTGCTCTTGCCAGAAAGTCATTAGCAACATTCTAATTTTTGTTCTAATGGCCACTTTTGTCTAGTTGTCTAACTTGATCTCTTACAGATTACAGCACTATTGTCATTTTTCTTGTTTTGATTTTAGTTACATATTTTTCCATACGATTTCTTCTTACTCATTTGACTTTTTATTCATTCTTTCCTTCATTCATCAAGTATGTCTTGAGCAGTATGTTCCAGATAGTCTTGTAGGCTCTGAGAAGTAAAAAATACAGAAAAAGAGCCTCTGCTTTCATGAAGCTTGCTGGCTACTTGGGGAAGTTACATAATAAATAAGATAAATAAATAAAATAACATGTTAAATGGTGGCAAGTACTAAGGAGAAAATTAACGTAGGAAAAAAGAATAGGGGAAGATTGCATTTTGAGAACAAAGACTAAGAAGGTAAATTTTGATTAAAAATCTGAAGGGAGTGAGAAAACCTTGAAGCTATTTAGGGCAAGATGGATGGGAGAGGTCTAGGAAAAGCCAAGAGGAAATGTAAGGCCCTTAGCCTGGCGTGGGCCTCCTGTGTCTGAGGAATTGTAGGAAGGCTACTGTTGCTTATGTGTTTCATGTCCAGTTTCCAAAGGTCATCCCAATGCTGATAATATGAATTCAATTAGTTTTTCCTCTACATACTTATGGTTTAATGTGTGTGTGTGTGTGTGTGTGTGTGTGTGTGTGTGTTACATGCTTCATCCATTTGTAAATGTTAAGATAGAGAATTTTCCAAAAGGTTATCAGTTTTTCTAAGATAATTTATTGAGTAGTCTTTTCCTTTCTCCACTGGTTTGAAATGTTACCTTTGTCCTAAAATAAATTTTTAATCTGAATTAGGTTTTCACTTATTTTTTCACTTTCTTGTTCCATTGATCTGTTTCTCTATTTGGTTTTTAAAAATTCATTGGCAAGCTATTTTAATTATTATGACTTCTCTTTTTAGAAATTCTACTTTCCCCTTTATTTTTCCAATTGAAATGTACAATCCGTATGTCCAATTTTAATATCTTCTAGGTATTTTAATTTGTATTGCATTTGATAGATGATAGATTTGGCAAGTGTATTATATTGAGTCATTCCATACAAGAATGTGTTTTGTTTGTTTATTTATTTAAATATTCTTTTGTGTTCCTTAATAGATATTTAAAGTATAATAATGTGTTTTTGGTTTGGGGGTTTATATTTAGGTCTTTCTTCTTTTCAATTTGTATTTTAAGTGGAATTATTTTTTATTTTATAATTCTCTGTTTAGAAAAGCTGTCTAATATTATATATTAATTTTGTAATTTGCTACCATGTAAGATAGTTTTTCAGTCAGTTCTTTTGGGTTGTCTTGGAATGAACTGTATAATTTGCAATTATTTAAAATTTTGTTCTCCCTTCCAACATTTATATGATTTATTTCTTTCTATTGTCTACTTTTTTGATTAGTACATTGAGAATAATATCAAATTATAGTGATAATCCTGGGAATCTTTATCTTGTTACTCTAAAGAGAATGTGTTTCGTGTGTCGTAATTAAGTGTAACGAGGATATTTGTTTTGAGTCACATATTTTTATCGAGTTAAGAAAATACCTACTTCTGTGCTACTGTTACTGAACTGAATGGAATGTGGGTCCATCCACCTGATGTGCAGCAAAGCCAAACACTGAACATCGAGATTTGCAAGGGAAAAATTAAAGCAGTTTTATTTACAGGGTGCCAAGCAGGGAGAATGGGAGGCTATTGCTTGAAATCTGAACTCCCTGATGGCTTTTAATCAAGGGTTTTTAATGGCAAAGATTGAGGGTGCAGGTTTTGACTGGAGAGGTTTGGAATGGAGCCATTTATGGTAAGATATGGTAAGAGGCTTCAGCACTGGATCTTCCTGCGTAAGAGACACTTCACTTCTGAATGAGAATGTTCCGGTGTTCAAGTTCTCATCATGTCCTGCTCTTTTGGTTCTGTGATAGGGCAGAACTTTGGTTCTGGCTGCCACTGGTCAGAGGTCAGAGTTCTCTTCTGTGCATGCTTCAGCTTCGTGACTTGCGGTGTGGGTCTGTTGTCTCTAAAAGGCAACTCAGTGTCTTATTAGAAGCAGGATAAGACCATTTGGAGCTGGTTTTGCCATTACACTACTGAGAGTTTAAAGATTCAAGGATGGAAGATGAATTTTGTTAAATATACTGTGTTGATTTTTGATTTTTGAGATCATGTGATGTTCTTAGATGTAGTGAATAGGGCTTATTACACTAATAAACTTCGCATTTCCGAGTCATCATTGTATTCCAAAGATGTATGTTTATGAATATAGTGTTAATTTGTCATCTTTTAAAAATTTTCAAGTCTTACATTCTTTAACTCTGCTGGAAGTTTTAAATGGCGTCCCTCCCTTCAGTGTGTGTGTTGCAGGTTGGACTTCCCAGGAGGAAGACTTTGAAGTAGAGATGAGTAGGCTGGTCGTGTACGAGGGAGGGAATCACTCGAGAGCAGTGCTGTGGAAGGGAGGATAAGGAAGCGGGAACGGGCAGAGGGAGAGGTGAAGGTGTGGTGTGGATCGGGGAAGTCCGTGGCCTACCCTTTGTGGGGTCTTGAAGTTGTCCATAGTTGTGTGTTTTGTGGGGAGGGCCATGGCTTTTCAGATTTTTCAAAGGATTTTGTGATCCAAAAGAAAGATTAAGCATGAGAGTGAAGAAAATTTTCCTTTTATATAGCTTCACTCTATAAAATCAATCACCAAGTTCTGTTCATTTTACTGTGGGGGTTCAGAACAAGCTACCCCAAGATGTGTCTCAGGGCTATGCACAACATTATTTTATGCCACAGGCAACTGAGACCTTCAGGCTCAAGAGAAACTTCTGTTCCCCCTTAACTGTCAACAAAAATTTAAATTAAGAGCCTGGCTCATGATGAGTTATCACCAGAAATAACTTTTTACCTACCTATGTAGCAGGGCAAACTACTAATTACCAAACATGTGTTTTCCCTGCAATTGCCTTGTGAAGTCCCAAGATGTATTACTTCATCCCCTGCTCAGAATGTCTTATATACTACAATTTCCCTTTTTGTCTCTGAACTTTGCATGTATGTGGGGTGTCTGACTCTCATATATGTGGGGCTCCCATACATACATATATAATTAAACTTGGTCATTTTCTCTTACTAATCTGTTTCATGTGTATTTGATTATTGAACCAGCTAAAAGGAACTTGACAGTGAGGAAAGTCTGTTCCTCCCCAATACTACTTGCTGTTTTTTTTTTCCCTGTGAATAACCTCATCTCCTTTAATTAGACACTTACACTCTCTTATGTTACTTAGTGAGCACAGTTTTATTGACATCAGTTAATAAACTTCTTTCAGTTTTAACATTATCCTCCCACTGTACACACTCCCCCTTTTTTTCTTCATCTTCTTTTTTTTTAAACATGGAATCTCTACGAATTTGCGTGTCATCCTTGCTCAGGGGCCATGCTAATCTTCTCTGTATTGTTCTAATTTTAGTATATGTGCTGCCGAAGCAAGCATCCTTCCCCTTTTCATAGTCCATCTTCTACACTCTTGCCAGTGTAAACCGAAAAAAAAAAATGTTTAGGCTGCAATGAAGAATAAAAACATTTATTTGAGGAAGGGATTCTAATCTGGGAGACACAGATTCAGGTAGCAACTCAAACAATGCTCTGCAGAAGACAAAGAAAACCAGAGCTTATAAGGGAAAAAAAACACCATATTGCAACAAAAGAAACTTTTCTTATTGGCTATCTATAAGATGTCTAGTTAAAAAAAGATTGGTCAGGTCTTGGTGGTGAGACTCTGAGCTAAGCAATTTCCAGGATGTTTTTCTATGGCAAGCACAGAAGTGCAAGAGTTCCAACCTCATTTAGGTCCTTTATGTGAATGAAGGATGCTGGCTGGTGAAATGTTTTGGCCACTTTCAAGGTGATGGTCTGGATGACATCGTAAGGAGGAAGGTAAAGTTCAGGATGTAGTTTCAAGGCTGGTTCAAAATTTTAAAAGTTCATAAGTGGGAAAAGCATAAAGCAAACTTCTTCATGGCCTCCTGACTCCATTTTGGTTCTCTTGACATAAATGACTCTATATTGGCAATTTCCATTCATACCGGTTTAATCTTTTTAGAGTGCAAATTATACCCGGATATTCCTGTAATTCAATTATACCACTGGCTTATCCTGGTGAGTTCTAGCTCCTTATTATGGCATACAAAGCTCTTCACAATCTAATGTTTATTGATCTCTGTAGCTTCACCTGCTGTCACTCAACCCTCATATTTTAGGTACGCAGTAGGGTGGATTTATATACCTGCTATGTATATTGTAGTTTTGTCCATCCTATTCTCTTTGCTTGGATTGCCCCACAGTCTTGCAGATTTTATTTCTTCCCAAACAAAGTGTTTTTTCATCTGGGTGATCTCTTCACTTCTAATACTTCTTTTATGTGGTACATGTCAGATGCTGAGTGTTTGCTGGTGAAAGTGTTAAAAAAAAAATCCGAGGAGCTGTATTGTTGACTGGTGATTCAGTATTACTCATGGCATTTAAGAATGTATAGGTCCTCAAAAAAAAAAAAAAAGAATGTCTAGGTCCTCTGTCATTCATCTGATCGCAAACTCTAATCATCATTCTATTAATACAATAAGAAGTTTATTGGAGGTATTAAAAAGAAATATGGTTGGTTGAGTTTACCTTTGAGATGCTATTTAATAGTATTTAGTGGTAAATATACATTTGTAATTATTATAATATAAACATGACATTGAATATTTAAGATAATTTTCTTTTAACCTGAATGTTTAAAAAAAAGTCTTTACCTTGTCAAGAGGTTCCAGATCCTGACTCTGAAAATTTATGCAATCACCGACACCTATGGCTGGTAACACAATGAGTGTCCTGCTGTGTTTAGGTGTTAGTGACATTGAACATAATAGAGAAATCACATCTCTGGACTCAGTTTTAACAGTTAGCAGACTTTATTTTCAGCTTTATGTAATTCTTAGAATCAAGTTACAGTTTAAAAAATTTATTATGTTAATGAAATTATGACATTCACTATAAAAACTTACCAAACATACTTTGAAAGGAGAGTTCTTGGTGCTCTGGGCTTTGCATATATAACAATTGTGAGGCAGTTACAGATCCTGGGGCAGAAACATATCCTAGGTGATCATCTACTCTCGTCTCCACACTAGTAGAACTAAATTAAAAGCATCAGGCAGAGTAGCTTTATGTATCTTTTTGGAGATTTAGGTCAAGACAAGAAATTCCACATTTTTCTTGGGTGCACTCTACAAATTATACCAATCCTATTGCAGATGGTCTTATTTCCCACGGGGGCAAAGATGTACCCCCTGCATTTTTGTGCTTTGTTTTGATTTTTAGTCAAAGTTTGCGTAGTGACGTGGGACTGTCCCCTCACTTTTTTACCTGTCTGATTATGAGTTGTCATAATATTTATCAATAAAATTCTTTGTTGTGTGGATACAAGTAAAACATTCAGTTTTTCTTAAGAATTATTTTGCTCTGAATTTTCATATTGAAATGGTTTCATTCTTAATTTTATTATTATTTTTATTACTCACCTATTGTTAGTATTCGTCTAATAAGACAGAATTATTTTGTTAATTATTTCTGTCTTCATTCTTGTTTTTAAAATTTCCTTATTGGCTATTGATGTTAGCAATTAGCCAAGTCTGATTCTTGATGGAATTACATAATTTTTTGATATAGAGGTAGAAAAGTTTTATTTCTAAAAACAAATGACTGAAAATAATTTAATTTATTAAGGAACATTATTTGTCCTACTGGATTCAGAAATTGATTTTTATAAAACATTTAAAATTATGATTATGAGTGATAATTATGTTTTTTAATTTTCCAGAATTATATGAACTTGAATAAAATAATTTGTCAGTATTTTCTATTTTGCTAACATATGCTTACTTTTCAAGTTTTCAATGCATTTTGTCATATAATTTCTAAAAATGCCAACACCTACAAAACACTGACAAACTAATTGTCTGAAGATAAGAGGCCTATACTCTCAAGTAGTTTACATTTAATTCAATATTTGTAGATACTGATTTTTCACCAAAATGTATAATTTCTTTCTCAAAGCTGGAAAGATATCTGATTCACAAGGTATACTACCTTGTCACTAATTGAGCAACTTAATGGAAAACACCTCAAATGGCTTTTTTGTGCCCTAATAATTTCTCTCTTCCTTTGTCTAAATGTCTTATTTGCCTGGAAAATATATGCAGTAGAACAGTGGCGTGAAGTAAGCTATGTTGGCACCAAGAAAAAAAATATTTTGGGATTGCTTGTAATAGTGTCAGATCAGCCCAAGAACCTAGTTTCAGAATTAATCGCTAAAGTCAGAAAACAAAACACCTCACATAACTTGAAACCTTTTCTTTTACCAGTCTATATGAAAACTTATCTAACTGTATTTAATACCAAATTAGAGAAGATAATAGAAAAGTTTCCTTTTCAAATAATGCTATAAGTAAATAGATTGATTTCATATCAAATATGAGAGACAACATGAATCCAGATGAGTACACCAAAAAGTTTTCATTGCAAATTTATGATTCTACAGAAATAGTAACTATATGAACTTAGTATCAAAATGCTTAGAATTCCTGAAGAGAAATGATTGGAGGAATATTATTTGTTCCAAAGAAACTCTTAATTGAACTAATGAGAATAAAATGTTCAAAGTGATAAAGTAACACTTGAAACAAAATACTAGGTATCTTTATTTTGCACTGATGGGTATCTTTTTGCACTGATGGTTAGGTTAGGTTGCAGGTAAGTATACAAAATTTATATCAAGAGTTCTTTTTAAACCCTGGAATTCAGAAATACATTATTTAATTAACATTTGAGATGTTTGCATATGTCAATGTTTATTCATAGAGCAACATTCCACAATAAAAGATGTTATAAAAATGGTGAGTATAATAGAAATCTGAAATGTTTAAATACCATTTTCAAATTTATTAAAAGAAATATGATCAGAACACTACTTCATATTGAAGTGCATTGGTTGCCCAGGGAGAGTTAGGCAAGAGTTTATAAAATAATTGATTAAGTGTGTGTGTGTGTACCACATCTTCTTTATTTGTTGATGGACACTTAGGTTGTTTCCGTATCTTGGCTAATGTAAATGATGCAATAAATATAGGGGTACATATAATCTTTTTGGATTAGTGTTTTTGTATACTGGGATAAATAGCCAGAAGTGGGATAGCTGGGTCGTGTGGAAATTCTATTTTTAATTTTTTGAGGATTCTCCATACTGATGTCCATAGTGACTATACTAGGTAACATTCTCACCATGGTTCCCTTTTCTCCACATTCTCTCCAACGCTTATTTCTTGTCTTTTTCGTAATAGCCATTCTAACAAGTGCAATGTGATAACTCAAATTGTGTTTTTGCTTTGCATTTCCCTGATAATTAGTTGAACATCTTGTCATGTGCCTGTTTAAGTACAATCAGGTATAATGTAAGTATAATGTTGGCCATCTCTGTGTCTTCTTTGGAAAAATGTGTGTTGAGCACTTCTGCCTATTTTGTAATCAGGTTGGTTTTATGTTGTTGAGTTATGTGAGTTCTTTATATATTTTGGATGTTAACCCCTTATCAGATGTATGATTTGCAAATATTTTCTCCCATTCAGTAGGTTGGTTTTTGTTTTGTTGGTTTCCTTCGCTATGCAGAAACTTTTTAGTTTGATGTACTCCCATTTGTTTATTTTGTTTTTGTTTTCCTTGCCTTTGGAGTCATATTAAAAAAAACAAAAACATCATTTCGACTGATGTCCAGGAACTCACCTCCTTGTAATTTTATGGTTTCAGCTCTTACGTTAAACTCCTTAATCCATTTTGAGTTTATTTTTGTTATGGTGTAAGATAGTGGTCTAGTTTCATTCTTTTGCATGTGACAATGCAGTTTTTCCAACACCATTTTTTGAAGATACTGTCCTTTCTTCATGGTGTGTTCTTGGCTCCTTTGTTGTAAATTGTCCATATATGTGTGGGTTTAATTCTTGACTGTCAATTCTATTCCACTGATCTGTGTGTCTGTTTTTATGCCAATACCATACTATTTTGATTACTCTAGCTTTGTGGTATATTTTGAAATAAGGCAGCACGATGCCTCCAGCTTTGTCTCTAGGTTGCTTTGATTATTTGAGATCTCTTGTGGCAAATTTTAGTAGTATTTGTTCTAGTTTTGTGAAAAATACTGCTGGAATTTTGATAGGGATTGCATTGAATCTGTAGATTGCTTTGAGTAATATGGGCATTTTAACAGTACTTAATTCTTCCTATCCATGAGCATGGACTGTCTTTCTATTTATTTGTGTCTCCTTCAATTTCTTTCATTGGTATTTTATAGTTTTTAGTGTACAGGTCTTTCACCATCTTGGTTAAATTTATTCTTTGGTATTTTATTCTTTTTGATGCAATTGTGAATGGGGCTGTTTTATTAATTTCTCTTTCTGATGGTTTGTTATTAGTATATAGAAATGTCATAGATTTCTGTGTATTGATTTTTGTATTGTGCTACTTTACTGAATTTATTTATTAGTTCTAACAGTTTTTTCATGTTTTTTTATTGGGGAGGGTTTTATATATAGTATCATGTCATCTACATATAGTGAGTAATTCGGATACCTTTAATTACTTTTTGTTGCCTATTTGCTGTGGCTCGGACTTCCAATATATGTTTAAAAAATGTGGTAGAGTCAGCATTCTTTTGTTGTTTCTGATCTTAGAGGCAAAACTTTCAGATTTTTTCTGTTGAGTATGATGTTAACCATCCGTTTGTTACATATGGCCTATATTATGTTGAGGTATATTCTCTCTATAATCATTTTGTTGAATGTTTTCATCATAAATCGATGTTGAATATTGTCAGCTGCTTTTTCTGTATCTATTGAGATGATCATGATTTTTATCTTTCATTTTGTTAATCACATTGATTTGCAGATGTAGGACCATCCCTACATCCCTAGAAGAAATCCCATTTGATAATGGTGCACAATCCTTTTAATGTACTGTTGAATTCAGTTTGCTAATATTTTGTTGAGGATTTTTGCATCTATGTTCATCAGTGCTATTGACGTGTAATTTTCTTCTTATGTCATGTCCTCATCTGATTTTGGTATCAGGGTAATGCTGGCCTCCTAAAATGAATTTGGAAGCATATCCTCCTCTTCAGTTCTTTGGAAGAGCTTGAGAAGGTTAGGTATTAAATTTTATTTGAATGTTTGTTAGAATTCACCAGTGATGCCTTCTGATCCTGGATTTTTGTGTTTTTGGAAGTTTTTGATTACTGATTCAATTTTCTTGCTAGTAATCAGTCTATCCATATTTTCTATTTCTTTATGATTTGATCTTGGAAGATTGTATGTTTCTAAGTATTTACTTCTTTTAGGTTGTCTAATTTGTTCGCTTATAATTGTACATTATGGTCTCTTATGATTCTTTGCATTTCTGTGGTATGAATTGTAACTTCTCCTCTTTCATATCTGATTTTGTTTATTAGAGCCCTATCTTTTTTTTCTTGGTTAGTCTAAATAAAAGTTTTTCCTTTTTTTTTTTTTTCAAAGAACCAGCTCTTGGTTTCACTAATCTTTTTTATTGTCTTCTTGGTTTCTGTTTTGTTTATTCCTCTCAACTTTATTATTTCCTTTCTTTTACTACTTTGGGCTTTGTTCTTCTTTGTTTTTTGTTTTGTTTTGTTTTTTGTATCTATGTATTGAAATATTTTTTCTTTGGTTTATGCAACTACCTATTGTTTTTTCAGTGGCATGTTTAATCTCCACATTTTTGTGTGTTTTTCTTGTTGTTGATTTCTAGTGTCATATCATTTTGGTTAGATAAAATGCTTGATAAGATTTCAATTTTCTTGAATTTATTGAGATTTGTTTTGTGTCCTAACATGATATATCCTAGAGAATGTTCCATGGCACTTGAGAAGAATGTGTATTCTGTTACTTTTGGATGAAATGTTTTGAATATATCTATTAAGTACATCTAGTCTAATGTGTCATTTAAGGCCAATGTTTCTATATTTTTTGTCTCCATGATTAATCCATTGATGTAAGTGGGTTGTTAGTCATCTACTATTATTGTAAAATTTCAGTTTCTCCCTTTATATCATTTAATATTTTCTTTATATGTCTTAGTGCACCTATATTGGCTACATATGTATTTATAAATGTTATGTCTTCTTACTGGATTGACCTCTTTCTTTGTTTTTCATTATTACAGTCTTTGTTTTGTATGTTATGAGTAGAGCTACATTAGCTTTCTTTGTATTCGCATTTGCATGGAATATCTTCCTCCATTCCATCACTTTTAGTCTGTGGATGTCCTTACTTCTGAAGTGTCTTGTAGACAGCATATAGGCAGGTCCTTTTTTTTTTTTTTTTTTTTTTAAATCTATTCAGCCATTCTGCATCTTTTGATTGGAAAGTTTAGTCCATTTACATTTAAAGTAATTATTGATAGGTTTGTGCTTATTGCCATTTGTTAAGGGTTTGCTGGGTGTTTTTATAGTTTCTCTCTTCTTCCTTTTCTCTCTTCCCTTGGGTTTTATGGCTTTCTTTAGGTTGTATTTGGATTTCATTTTTATTTTATTTTTTGTATTTACCATAAGTGTTTGCTTTGTCATTATCATGAAGTTCACATACAATTTCTTATGAATATAATGGTTTAAGTTGATAGTGCCTTAAATTTGAACATATTCCAAATTTTATATCCCCGTTTAATATTTTTGGTATCACATTTTCATCTTTTTATTTATGCATTATTTAACTAATTATTGTAGTTTTAGTGACTAATTTTACAATTTTTTTGTCTTTAGACTTCATACTTACATTATAAGTGATTGATCCACTACCTTTACTATATATTTACAATTTCCAGTGAGATTTTTAAAAATTTTGAATGTTTTCTTGTTAATTAGTGCCATTTCTTTGCAGTCTAGAGATGTCCCTTTAACATTTTTGTTCAGCCAGTTTTGTGGAGATGCACTTTCTTAGTTTTTTGCTTTTCTGGAAAACTTAAACTTTCCTTCAATTCTGAATGATAACCTTGATAGGTAGAGAATTCTTGTTTGAAAGTTTTTCTTTTGAATACTTTGAATTTGTCATGCCACTCTTAATTGGCTTTCAAAGTTCTGATGAAAAATTTGCACGTAGCGTTATGGGCTTTCTCTTGCATTATCCTGATACCAAAATCAGATGAGGACATGACATAAGAAGAAAATTACACGTCAATAGCACTGATGAACATAGATGCAAAAATCCTCAATAAAATGTTAGCAAACTGAATTCAACAATATATTAAAAGGATTGTGCACCATTATCAAATGGGATTTCTTCTAGGGATGCAGGGATGGTCCTACATCTGCAAATCAATGTGATTAACAAAATGAAAGATAAAAATCATGATCATCTCAATAGATACAGAAAAAGCAGCTGACAGTATTCAAATGTTTTTGTGATATACTGAGCAGCTGGACGGGGAGCAGTCTTGCAACACTGTGCCTTGTTGCTTTTAAGATTCTCTCTTTAATTTTTACCATGTTAATTTAATGTGTCATGATGTAGATCTCTTTGGGCTCATCTCACTTGAAACACCCTGGTATTTTGTAACCTCCCTTTCTCAAATTAGGGACGTTTTCATCCATTATTTCTTCAAATACATTTTCTGATGTTTTCTCTCTTTCTTCTTCTTCTGGATTCCCTATAATGAGAATGTGATTCTGTTTGATATTGTCCTGGATATTCCTATAAAGATCTCCATTTTTAATATTTTTTTTCCCCTATGTCTGTGTGAGTCCTTTGCTTTCTCTTCTAGCTTACTCATCTGATCTTCAGGTTTTTTTCTAGCCTGCTGTAAACCCCTCTAGTGTGTTTTTCAGTTCACTTATTGTATTCTTTAGCTCTTAACTTTCTTATGTTTTTTAACTTTTTGTTGAAAGTCTCACTGTTCATCCATTCTTTTCCCAAGTTTGTTGAGTATCTTTATGATCATTCTTTTAAACCTTTATCAGGTGGATTGCTTATCTCCATTTTATTAATGGTTTTCTGATGTTTTGTCTTGATCTCTCATTTTCCTTTGTCTCTCCATTTTGCCTGATTCTCTGTTTGTTTCTATATATTAGGCAAATCAACTGCCTTTCCTAGTCTTGAAGGAATGGCTTTGTGTAGGCGATATCCCAGAAGTGCAATCCCTCCATCCACCAGACTCTTCTAACCCAGGGGTATCCTCTTCTGTGGGCTACAGGCACTCAATGAATCTGGTAGGATCCTGCAAGTGATGTGGGTGGGTAGGAGGGCTGCTCACTCAACTGCTGTTAGCAGGTTTGAGTGAGAGCACAAAAATGGCTCCCACCACCACTGGCACCAGCAAGGTAGAAGGAGCCTGTAAAAATGAGGACCACCAGTGTTGCATCCTGTAGAGAGATCCAGCAGACTTCTGCCACCCTGGCAGATTCCTCAGCTTAGCAACTAAATCTCTTTTACATATGGTCTACGCTCTTCTCAAATTGTTGCTTTTAATGGTGGGTCCCAGGGTGAGTGGGTCTGCATGCGAGCTTTTTAAGGGTAGGATTTTAATTCCCTATAGGCCCATGATTCTCCTGAACATAAACCCCATTGCTTTTCAAAGCCAAATGTTTTGGGGGCCATTCTTTCTGGTGTAAGACCCAAGAGTTGGTGTGCATGGTGGAGGTAAAAACCCCCTGCATTTCAGGAAGAAACAACGTTTATTGATTTTTTTTTTTTTTTTTTTTTTTTTTTGAGATCCTTCTGGACTGTGAGTCACCACACTGCTGGATAGGGTTTTTGATGGGAGTGTGTCTCTGTCTCTCCTTCCCATCTTAATGTGGACTTTTTATCCTTTGAGTGGAGGAGGTATTCAGCTAGTTCTCAGGTTTATTTCAGAGGCTATTGTTCTATGTGTAGCTGTATATTTGTTATGTCTTTGAGAGGAGAGAAATTCAGGATCTTCCTATGCTGTCATCTTGAATCACCCTCAATCTCATGTTTCTTATTAAGAGTTTTGAAAGAAAATATTTTTTGAAAGTTCATTTCTATTCAGTATTTTAAAATCTTCCCTAAAACTTTGTATTTTATTTATATTATAATCATAAAACACAAAAAAATGCATTACTTTTCCAAAAACCCCATATAGATGTTTCCAAATTCACTTTGGTGAAAATTTTATTTTTATGTGTGTCATTGAAAAAAGGTTGTGAGCCACTTTATAATTCACCTGGGGAGAAGAATGAGTCACCAACTGGTGAGATTATAAAGGCTGACAAAAGCAGCATCTTTCCAAATAGTTGGTGAAGAAAGTAGTGGTTAGAAAAGTTGGACTAAATGAGTTGGACATTTTTTGAAAGAATAAAAAACAAATGAGATAAATCTAAAATAGAATAAGGAAGGTAGTTACTGAAAAAGCTTTGTTGATTTTTATATAGTTTTTTAGTAATTGAGAAATACACTGGAAGTGTTTTTGTGATGTACTGAGCAGCTGGAAGGGGAGCAGTCTTGCAACACTGTACCAAAACCAGCAGCCTGCAGCCCCAAACCCATGGTCATGTTCATATTTGTTGAGTGAATGGGGATTGTATGAGTTTGTTTAGGCTGTCATGACAAAATACCACAGACTGGGTGGCTTAAACAATAGAAATTTATTTTCTCATAGTTTTGGAGACTGTATGTTCAAAATCAAGGAGTTGTCAGGTTTAGTTTCTTCTGAAGAACTCTCTCCTTGGCTTGTAGACGGCAGCCTTCTAGCTGTGTACAAGCATCCCTTGTGTAACTTTGTGTGTCCAAATTTCCTCTTCTTATAAGGACACCAGTCAGATTGGAATATGGCCCATCCATGTGACCTTATTTAACCTTAATTACCTCTTCAAAAGTCCTATGTCCAAGTACAGTCACATTCTGAAGTACTGAGGGGTTAGAACTTCAACATATGAATTTTTGGGGGAGACATAATTCAGCTCATAATAGGAGTCTAGAAGTACAATTAAGTACATTGTAAGAGCTCATTAAAAAATTTAACTGAATTGAACCAGGATCCAAGATCATGGAGTAGATAAATGCTGTGCTTGCCTCTTCCCCAGACCACATTAAAATTACAACTAAATTATAGAACAGTCACCTGGAGAACCATCTGAAGTCTATCTGAACAGAAGTCCTATAACTAAGGATATGAAAGAAGAAGTCACATTGAGACTGGTAGGAGGGGTGGAAATGAGGAATGGGCCCCACACTTGCGTGTAGTGTTTGAGAATTGGGAGGTATATATTGGCTGTGGAGTTCCTCCCCAGAGGAACAAGGCTCCCCCTGCCCCTTACTGGGTTCCCCAGCCAGGCGTACCAGTGCCAGGAAGAGGAGCCCCCACAACATCTGGCTATGACAAACAGTGGGGATTTCGACCTTCTGTGTGGGACAGAAGGCTGTGGGAAACCAAGACATCCTCTTAAAGGGCCCATACACAAATGCATTTGCTTTCAGGCAATCATCCTGGGCCCTGGTTGAGGGACAGTGACTTGGGAGGCATCAGAGACATACAGGGGGAGACTGAGTTGTATGGCTGCTGGGAGAGGACTGGAGGGGCCATCGCTATTTTCCCTGTGTAGAACCCTCATGCTATGCAACTGGCAGGCAGGTGCCATCTTTCCTGTGCTGAGCCACCCTGACACATGGCCAAATCTGAATTTGAATTGATCTGGTAAACTACAATCACTCTGGAGACCTGCTTGCTCCACCTTGGTGACTCCATTGGGACCCTGCCCCATCCAACTCACTGAAGAACTGAGGCACTTTCTCTGTGAACAGACCCATCCTCATTATACTGTTTGTTGGACAACTGTCACAAGACTCAGGTGGGTAGTTGGTGTCCTCCATGTGTCTTTTGACCTTGATTATTTATGGTAAATTTTGGATTATTTCTCTTCCTGGGCATCTACTGGAATGAATTCTGCAGCAAGTTGATATGAAAGGTCTTTCTTTTGTTTTCCAGTAGGTAGCACTGGAGTGTTTTATTTTTTCTTGCCTTCTTCCAGCTTCTCCAGTGGAAGATTTCCTGGGGAGTTGGGTGTCTCCTCTATGACCAGGTTGTCTCAGTCTCAGGGCACCACCCCCCTGTGTGAGAACATGGTGGGCAATGGGGTTCTGAGCCTTTGAAATCCCAGAGCTGCCCCTGGAGCCAGATGCAAAGCTGTGTGCCTCAGCAGCCCTGGGTGTGTCTACTGGGATCAGCCATGAAAAGTGGGGGTGGGTTGTGCTGGGAGAGGCCACTAGTGTGTTTGTGGCTTTGTTCTCTTCTGAGTAATGGTGACTGCCAGACCACAGCTGCCTTGCCTCCCTTGTCACTGAGATTAGCCACAGTGAGCTTCTTCACTTGGGAACTGTGTCTCCAGTTCTCAGCGCTGTACATATTCTTCTCCTTAATCCAACACTGCTACATTTTTTTGTTTTTCCTGGAGCCCCTGTTAATACTGGGAGGATGTTAACGCTTGGGAGAGTGAGCTCTGGGAGGGTCGAGCGAGGCAGCCAGGCTCCATGGCTTTGTTTTCTGCCTCTCAGTGAGGGATGTTAGACCACAGTTGCCACAATTCTATATTTGGTCTTTGCCCTGAGACTTATGCCCTGATCACTGGGTTCAGCATATTATATGCTGATTGCTCAGGCAGGATTGTTCGGGGACACAGAGAGTGCACCTGCAGTCTCAACCCTCCCCTCCCCCAGGGCCACAGTGAGCCTGGGCTGCATTGGTGGCACCCGCCTCTGCCCTTCTCCCTTCCCTCTTCCCCTGTTCACCTGAATTTGCCCACTTTCAGAAGTTTTGATGCACAGATTTCTCAGATGTGTTTGTGTGTTGTGTAGGGAATCTTGTAACTTCAAGGGGAGAGATCAAGGCCACCATGTCTCTGACCTAAACAACTTTTTTTAAATAATTGATTTAGAGTTTGTTTTTAATCTTTGCAATATAGTCAGTTCATTTCCTTTCCTCTTTTGACTGTTTTACACATATAAAGGAAAGAAAGTTCTAGTGATAGATCGCTGATATTAATTTAGTCTCTTCCTTACCTTTACCCATTACTCTAAAAAACATGCTATAGAGGAGATGAAACCTAGTTCATACTGACAATATTGATCTGATAATTACTCAGTGAAAGACTAGATCCCATCATATCTAAAGCCTGAGCCTGTTATCTGGAAAATTTTTCCTAGGAAACTGGCCAGGTCCTGCTGTAAACACTCAGAAATGTGCTAGGGTTATTACCTGTTAACTTGGGTCTAGTGGGCAAAAGAACAACTGATGGCAATAAAACGTATAGATTCCCCAGAATAGACATAAATGTAATTTCTAGAAGGTCTTAGTAGATCTTCACCCCGAAGAGACATTATCCGGGTGATAGGTGTTTTACGGGGCCTTGACTCAGGGAAATCTGCCCTCAGTTTGCAGTGCTCCCACATCACGTTTGGTATCTAGTAAGCTGTGTATTGTAACCTGATTCCTTTCCTTACATTAAAGGAACGTGTAGCCTTGGCATGGCTCTGTGGCTATCTTTTAGTCCATTACATCATCCTGTTGGGGCAAACAGGCCTTCAGCTATTCATTTCTTTCCTCACTTGTCCCTCTTGATACAGAGGAACACCCAACAGAATAAATTACAGGACATGTGAATCCAAATTAGTTTTTTCTGGCTACTGCCATTTCTGGGAAAGAGAAGAGGATAAACTTACTTTTAGAATGTCTTCTGAGAATTTGTTTGTCTCTTAGGTTTGTAAAGGCCATGGGTATCCTGTGTGGAGCTAAGTTATGCAAACATGCTGCTGTTTGGGTAAAGACTATTGTAAAATGCATCTTATGGTTTGGTTTATTGTAGATGACAGAAATCTAATGCTTTTTGGAGCTAAAGCTATTATTGTTAATATTTTTAACATTAAAAGGGCTGTTAAACCAAGCTGAATGAGAACAGTATGGTAAAACAATAAGTTTGCAAAGCAATGTAATTAAATGATTATATTTTACTCGATTACTTGTTAAGCAGAAGTTGTGGGGGTAGATTATGGGATTTGTTTGAAGGGATGTAACACATTTCCCCAAATGAAAACATGTGTCCACATTGGTGTTTTCCATTAGTCATCTTCAGAGATGTTAATTTAACTTAAAACAATTCACGCTGTTCTGTTTACGATTAATTTTAAAATGATGTTTGCATTAGTAGTTGAAGTCAGAGACACCATGAGAAATGGTAGTAAGAACAGATGGCTATGATGATGCATTTGGTACTTAGAATGTTTACATTAAATTAGCTCTCCTGGTGTTTGTATAGAGACTGAGAGCAGAGGAGAAACTAAAATTGGCACAGGTTATTAACATACCTGACTCAGGGAATCAGCATAAACCCTGAGTGAGTCTCATACAAACTGCAGCCTTATCAAGTGATTGACATAATATGCACTCACCTATTATTCTGCAGGGCTACAGCATAAACAGTGAGAACATAATCCTTTTTCTTTATTTATATTTAAGGAAGGGTATTAAAATCATAAAAACTATTAGAAGAGATCATACTTTGGCCTACTGAACCTTGCACGTTACAAACATTCCAATTATTAATAGGCAACAGTTTTCTCTGAGTATTCAGGCAGAGGCATTTAAATTCTTTTAAGAGAATTCAAACTAAGAGATGAGTTCTCATATATCATCCTTTTAATTCATTTGGTCTCAAATTTTCGTGTGCATGCATCCTGTCTTATAAATCTTAATTTAATTAGTCACTGGGGTGACCCAGTAATCTAAATTTTAAACAAGCTTTCAAAATGCTCTAAAAATAGTTTTTTCAAATTTCCCATATACCCATACTTCAAATTACTCTGTAAAATTATTTTTGTAAGTCTGATGTTCATTTTTATACACCTACCTATTCTCCCAGCATTTTAGCTGTACAGTAGCTTAAAAGAGTAGAGATTTTGGCTTCACAATGGCACACCAATCCCATGATACTGTATCCTTTACCATTTCAAAGCCCTTGATTAAAGGGACTTAAACATGTAAACGCCACGATGAAGATATAGGAGATGACTCTTAGTGGCTAACAATTTTCAATAATGTTCTGGGGAAAGGTAGTGAAAGAAGCAGGATAGAGAGAGGGGTAGGGTCTGGGAGGGAGGTGATGTGCCCTGCTGAGTCCTGAAGAGGCTCAGGACTCATGAATGCCAGATCTGATGACAAACCAGAGTGAAGAGGGAGTTGAAAAACAGGAGCATTAAACCACTGTATATGGTGGGTCACAATAATCGTTTACTTCACATGGTGGACAGAATACCTAACAATGAACATCAACTCATGTACGCAAAACTGTGGCGGGTTCTTCCCTTCAGAAATGAGTGACGGCCTGGATTGCATGGGGACAGCTGGTGGGGGAGGTGGTGCCCAGAGCAAAGGCATCGGCGTTCTGGGTTATAGGAATCCTTAAGCCTAATGCCCAGCTCACCACCAAACGATTCCACCAACACCCACACACACATTGCCAGGTAATTCGGTTTATTTATTGCCTCATTCCTAAATGTGAAATACAACTAATGCTCAACAGACATTTGAGGAAGCTTGAAAAATAAGAAAGGAAAACGAAGGTAAACATAATTTTTTCAAATCCCCACAAATGTACACATGGGCATAAATGAAACATATACTCAAATTATGTGGGAATTTCAGTGATTTCTCCCACCACTCATTCATACATGCTTTTGTGCTTTGTTTAGTATTCTTCAAAACAAGGATATAATGGTATATAAAAACAACAGTTGGAGAACAAGAAAGATTTTGGAAAGATAGGTGCAATAAAAAATTTCAAAAGTAGGATTAGTAAAGTTGAGGAAAATTCCTAGAGAGCAGAAGAAAATATACTGAGGGTCCTATTTGATTTTGTGCCGTGTAGCCCAAGGGAATAAGCACTTTTTTGAAAAGCCTTTAAATTTTTTTAAGTTAATATTTTCAGATATGAATTTTGGCAGCCACCAGTATATGCTATTCAATATTCACACGTCAATAAGTTATGCTTTATTCATTTACTAGCTGGTATTGATTACGCATCTACTATATATCCACCATTACTATAAGCACCAAGTAGTGACCAATACAGTGATCAAGACATATAAAAAATTCTGTATCTACAGAGCTTATGTTTTAGTTGGAGAAGGTAGACAATAAACAAAAATGTATGATAGATGGACATAAGTGCTTTGGAACAGACAAAGCAGGAAAAGGAGATAGGATGATGCTAGGTGAGGGTTATAGTTTTAAAAAGAATGATCAAGAAAACCTCATTTAGAAGATGACATGAGCAAAAAGCTAAAGGAACCAAGGTAGCAAACCAAGAGGGTAGATAGGGAAAGATATTTCCATACAGAGGGAGAAATGAGCCAATACCCTAAGACAGTAGCAAAGTTGGTGTGCTTGGGACATAGCAAGGAGGCCAAGTGTGGCTGGAGTGGAGTGATTTAAAGGTAAATGAGATCAGAGAAATAAAGAGGGTGGGGCAGATTGATGACAGGCCGTAATGTAGACTGTGGCTTCCACTTTTGAGATATGAAATCATTGGATTTGGTGTTTCAGGCATATCAAGTTAGAGATGCCATGTAGAAATCCAAGTGGAGACGGAGAGAGCAGTTGGATAAGCAAGCATTTTGAGTTCACGGGAGAGATGTGGGTTGGAAATATTAATTTGTGAGTCCTGCAAGTGTAGTGGGTTTTAAAACCATGTGAATAGATAAGATAGAGAAGGGTTGCAGGGACTGAGGTCTGCAGCACTCCAACATACAGAGGTCTGGCCGATGGGGAAGAACAAATTAGTGGAGGCAAAGAAGGGTTAGCCAGAAAGAGAACAAAGGAAGTATGTTGTTCTGGATAACAAAAGAGGAAAGTGTTTTGAGGAGAAGCCAATGATCGATTATTTCAAATGCTTTTGTAAAAATGTTTTCATGTGCAAATGGGTAGTGGTAGTGCTCTTATTATTTTATGAGGCTACATGAGTATGTAAAAATCGAAGAGTCATACAGCCCAAGTACTAGTCTGCATTATACCAAAATGTAGCCACTTCAAATACAACTTTGAAATGAGTAGAGTAGAAATTACTCAGTTAAGCACTACATTGAAAGGTAAGATGGCACTATTTGATGATCCACGGGCACCATTTTCCCCACCATCACTAATAAATCACATGGGAAATTGAGTAATTGTCTTTGTTATTCACCTATGTTCTAATAGCACCTCTGAAACCTGAAATCATTATTGGAGCATGTTGGCAAGTTGTTTTTGGGAATTTCCCTAGTTCAGGGAAGAGAGTCAAAGAGACTGCCATGTTGGTGATATTTAAAAACGTATTCTTTTGAGTTTCCACACTTATGCAAAATTCAATGGGGTGACAGATGTTTATCCAGTGAATCCCTTTGTCTTGGATGGATTGGCAGAGTAGTAGGAAATATTATTGCTTTCAATATAGTCTTTGAGTATCTGGAATGCTGTGGATACTTCAGTTATTGTGAATGTATCATTATGTGGTCAGTTAACTTGTTGAGATATTATTTACTGGTCCTTTGCATTTCCTTACCACGTTTATTTTCCTAAGGCTTCTGCTTGCATTCCTGAAGGGGAGAGAGAGCCCAACTTTTGAAAGTGAAGAGAAGGACAGAACAGTTTTCTTCCTGATTCAGTGGAATAGAGGTTGTCAGATCTTCTGAATAGCAAGGGGTCCACCTCTCACCTCAGAGCAGTACCCTGCACGGTTGGCCTAGGGGGCCTGGTCCCTAAGAATGGAGGGTCCTTGCCACATCAGAGATTCTGTGCCTTAGGTGTGACACGGGGGCAGCTTTCAGTTTCCAGCCCTGTGTGGCTAGAGGTAACTAATGCCATTCTTCTGGGACCCTCAGGAGGCACTGAAAAACATTTATGTGTAAGAGTTCTATGTAAAACCATCACACCCCTCATTCTAGCTCTTGATTCCCATGCTACTGCTCAGAAATCCAAGGTTTTTGTAGTAACGGTTTTCTCCTGAGTTGACACTATTTTGCTAGTTTTTTCCTGCCCCGTGGAGCATTTTGAGATGTCTTCCCAGCCTCCCTTAACCACATTCTACCGTAGCACTCATTTTACATAGAATACTTCAGTGCAGCATCTTTGCCCTAACCGAAATGAGGCCCCCTGCTGTGGACACGATTTTTCTGGCAACCATCTACATAGAGACTACTTATTCATCCCGTGTTTCACAGGGTTTGTAACTCCCTGTTGATTTTCTGGACCATTTCCTGCATCTTCCAGTAAAAATCCTCCTCCTCCTTTGAGGCTTATTCCTGACACCTATTTCCATCCTCCTGTGGCATATTAATCCATCTCTTGTGTTTGTCAAGGACTTTTACACCTAGGTTCCATTTTACTTGTCACTCCAAGTGCTGTCATTTTTCACCATTATTTCCTGTGGCTCATGGCTCTGAAAATTCACAGTTTTTACAGTAACCTGCTGGTAACTGCATCTTGGACCCTCTCATTTCCAGGATGCCTCTATCTTTGGATTCAAAATTCTGCTATCCTAACTTTGGGTTACAATCTGTAACATTTCTAGCTTTCTCCTACTTTCCAGTTTTAATTTTCCAGTCCCTTACCTGCTTATACTTCAAGTCTCTCCTTCCCCTCTGGCTTAACTTCATTTACTATTACTACTTAAATCTTCCTTTGCCTGTGTTATTAACTTCTTAGTCTGTCTCTGTCTTTCCCCTCTTCCTTTTTCTTTCCTTCCATTTGTCCTCCCTCCCTCCCACTTTTATCTGTTCATCCATCCATTCATCCTACCCTCCCTCCCTCATCTTTCCGTCCATCCATACATATATCCATCCTAACTTCTTGAACCACCTCCCCTCCCCCACCACCCATGTCAGAAATTGGCTAGCTGTTCACAAAAATCTTTTTTCTTCTTAGCACCCAGGCGTGCAGTTAGGTTTTAGCATGTGTCCGAAGTCTGACCAATGGGCTGTAAGTACTAGAAATGTGTGCCACTTCTAGACCTGGTCTATTTAAACCTTGGGCATGACCCTCACCTTCTTCCCCACCCTCATCTACTGGTTGGATGACAACATCTAAGGTGTTTATGGAAGTTCCATGCTGAAGGAGGGTGAGTGTTCATTAGCTTGACTCCCTAAATAACTTCATGAATAAATCCTCACTTTTATTCTGAAGAATTTTGGATGAATGAGAAATAAGCTTTTATTGTGTTACACCATTGACATTTCTAAATCAATCTGTTAAAAAGCAACTAGTATTATAATAACCGAAGATAAGTCCACACGTCTGTCTTTTCCCTTTCCATATTTGGTCTGTCACTGACTGCCTACTGTAGAAATTCACACCATCGTGTGGATTTGTACCAAAATCTACCATTTTCTATTTTAGCTGGATTATCAGTTCTGCTCGGTGATTATCCTGTGTATCCTATTGCTTCTTTTTCTCATTTCTTTTAATAGTTATTTCCAGTCTTTACTATGACCTTCCTCATGTGTGCACATGATTTGAATTCTGTGTCATAGAAATAGGAAAGACCTTCAAGTTCTTCAAACTCCCGTTTCCTCCCTTCCATCTACAGATGTGCCTGCGTTCATTATGCCCACTTTATCCCACTTCTATGAAAGAGCTGATTCTTTTTGTTTTCGAAGTGAATGACTTCATTTGGATCCTAATGTCATTTTCCTTTTTAGAGCCTTTGGTTCAGCTAGGATTCTCAACAGAGCAGCAGCCACTATGGCTAGACTTCTGTCCCCATCAGCCCATTGCGTTGTTCTTGCTGAGGTCAGCAAAGACTTTGTAGTTCTTAAAGTAAATCGCCACTCCTCAGGTCTTCATTTCCTTGATTTCTCTGTTGAATTCCACAGTGTTGTCACTCCCGCATCCCTTCCCCAGCCTGTTTCCCTGACACATCATTGTGGTTTACTTCTTATCTTCCTGTCCTTGCCTTCCCACCGTCACTTTATTAAAGGCTGGTGACTCTTATTTGCTGTCTTCTCTCCGTATAGACTCTGTGTGATCTTGTCCCATCCATGCTTTCCCAGTCTACAATAACAGCCTCAACCTCAGATTTGTTTAGTCAGATATTAGAAATCTCTAACTGGATGATCCATAGATGCTTCAGAGTCAACATGTCCCAAAGTGCACTCACTTTCCTGGCCCCCAGGAAAACTTCCTCCTCTTCCTAAATTTCCCTTCTCAATGAATAGCAAAGTCCTAATAATAGCATATACTGGAAATTTTAGATCTGTCTCCAGTTTACTACTTCAGTCTTCAGTATTGGAGAATGAGGTAGTGAGAGCATGACAAGTTGACTCTCAGGGCACCCGAATAAGACTAGGTGAATATCTGAACAAAACTGGAAGTAGCATAGAAGCTGTGTCCATTAGGTTGTTTTGATATTGTACATCTGAGAAAATAAATCAGATGCTCCCCCAAAACAGTGAGTGGAACAGGGACAATCTTTAAATCCTATCTTTTGGCAACACTAAGTCTGAATACAATGATTTAACTTTTTTTAAAAAAAGTCTTTTTAGCACAAGACTTTTAAAAACTTTTATAAAAGAAAGGAAGAGAAACATCAGACTAAACACTCAGAAGAAAAGCAAAACTCTGAAAATCATCTGTAGCATATGGCTATTTTAAAAACACTATCATAGGAATGAATCAGTTAGGAATGAGTGCTATAAAATTGTATGAAGAAAGAACATAAGATACCATCAAAGGAACCTCTATGAAGAATTTTAGCAAAAAAAGGAAATGACGTTAAGGAGATGAAATACAAATATTTAGTTGAAATAATCCCAGGTCCTTCTGGTTTTTTATAAATTATATGTATTATTATGCTTGGGCTCCCATAAAAAAAATAAACACCACAGGCTGGGTGATGTAAACAACAGAAATTTATTTGCTTATTGTTCTAGAGTCTGGAAGTCCAGTATCAAGGTGCTATCAGTTTGCTTTCTGGTAAGACCTCACTTCCTGGCTTGTGGATGTCTGTTTTCTCTATGTGTCCTCCTGAGGCCAGTCCTCTGTGCATGGGGGTGGTGGTGAGGGAAAGTGGGGGAGGAAGAGAGAGAGAGAGAGAGAGAGAGAGAGAGAGAGAGAGAGAGAGAGAGAGAGAGAAAGAGCGCGCGCACGCACTCTGGTGTCTCTTCCTCTTATTAGTACACCAGACCTAGCAGATTAGGGTTCCATCCTTATGGCCTACTTTAAGATGAGTTACCTTTCTAAAGACCCAATCTCCAAATACAGTCACAGTGTGCTGGCATTAGGGCCTCAAAATATGAATTTTGAGGGGACACAGTTCAGTCCATAACATTATACTAAACAGAGCAGAGGTTCATTGAACTGGTGTTTTGCTTACTAGGTAGTATTATTACTCCATGCATAGGCTCACGTGCACAAACACTAAGGCTCTGCCAAGCGGAGCTGGCATTCATTATCTACAAATGTCTGCAGCATTTCATTTTTAAAGTTAAAACTCATTTTAAATTAGAGATGCATAAAAGTATCTAAATTCAGCCAAGATTATGTTATTTTTGGCCATCTTTGACTAAATAACAAGAAAACTAATTTTGACTTTATTGTGTAAGTTAAAACAAATTGCACACCCCAATCAAGAACTTTCATGCCAAGTTTAAGCCTGGAGTCAATGTTAAATCCAAATTATAACTCCCTAAAAATGTGGGAGTTTGCTAGATTCTTAACATCACTGTGCTGCCAATTGCTTACTATAATATTTACTTGCATTACTAGTACTTAAGCTAAAGGAAACTGAATGCAGCTGCATAATTCGAGACATGTGAAAGTTTGCTGTATTTTCTATGCATTTCACTCTTTTCAGCATTCACTAAGAAAATGGATGATTTTTACCTAAAAGTGAAAAAGGTGACATTCACTGGCCACTCAAAACATTGAGATGTTAAATGTTACACTCGTAGTGTGTTATGCACAACTTTAGAAACAATGAGTGTCTTTCAATTTTCCAATATTTAAACCTTAGCTCCCAGCATTTTAGAGCTTTACAGATGAGGTATATCGTCCAGGATTCCAAACTTCAAAGGCTTAAAAAATAAACTGCAAACTAGCAAACTTTTCGTTTTTGTTTTACTTCTGTTATTTTTCTAACCTTTCCTTTTAAACACACTTTTTCTTGAGTTTGCCATTTGCAGATAAAGTTAGTAGTACCAAAGTAAGTCATTTTTAATAAATTCTAGATGTGTTAAGCTTTTTGTGAGTTGGACCAAATGACATAAAAACTGTAAACTCCAGAAATTTTATAGCTTCTTCTACCTTGTCATAATATTTTGACATCTTCTAGTAAGTGTCATATTAAAAAAGTACCTGGAATATTGATTAATAGAAAAACAAGGATCCTGTAAACTACAGAGAATACTTTTACATCTTTTACTTTTTAATTTAATTTTCTACTCTGGCAAGATTAAACTGACAAGCATTTTTTCCTCTTCTATGACGAGCATCAATATTTTAAGAATTATATTAAAATTATTTCGTAATTCCATTTAAAAATTATTTTCCCATGGCTAAGATTTTTAAGGTATTGATCAAATTTTATTTATAATCAAAAGAGGAATAAAAACTGTAATTCTTTTTTTTAATTGGGGAATATTGGGGAACAGTGTGTTTTTCCAGGGCCCATCAGCTCCAAGTCGTTGTCCTTCAATCTAGTTGTGGAAGGCACACCTCAGCTCCAAGTCCAGTTGCCATTTTCAATCTTAGTTGCAAGGGGCACAGCCCACCATCCCATGTGGGAATTGAACCGGCAACCTTGTTGTTAAGAGCTCACGCTCTAACCAACTGAGCCATCTGGCCACCCCAAAACTGTAATTCTTGAGTGTATGTAGAATGTAAATGAATCAAGATAATTTTGTTAAATTACTACTCACTTTATGTACTGGACCTTATTTTTCAGCAGACAAAAGTCAAGAAGACAAAATAGAGTTTGACATTTCTAGTATATGTGATAGCCTAATTTAGGTTACTCAAATGAAGATGCTAGAAAACTCATAAGTGATAAAATCCTGCTATCAGTGATACAGACTAAGCTGACGAAGAGGAGGGCCATGGTGTTGAGTGGTCCTAGTTCCCAGTGAAGGGAGAAAAAGGAAGGGGCAAGTTTGTACTAAATTAGAAAAAAGATGGCAGAGGGTTGCAGAGGGAAAGATTCCAAAATGCCTCACAGATACTGGGAGCAACCTAAGGTAATGCAGGATTATGGGGAGGGGGGTAGGGGACCAATTGCTTCACCAGCCCTCCATTTTTTTCCACACCCTAAAACCTGTTACTATATTATGAAGACATTAAAATAGATCCTTGTCACCCCACTATTGGGAGAGTGAAAAAGGATGAAAATCAAGAGAAGAAATAGAGTAACACAAAATAAAAAACAAAACCAAACCAAACACGCAAACATAACATATCACAGCCTTCCAACACATTTTGGAGCTTTTCCTCAATGTTTTAAACCTCTTAGGCTGTTCTTTCCTTGAACATATATATATGAGCAAGTCTTCTGAAACAGGCAGCCCCAAAGAAAACAAAACAGGAACGCCTAATGAATAAACACTTCATATGATTAACATTCACAACCCCGAGGGCTGCAGCCAGGCAACTCAAGCTGTATTTCACACACAGATGAAAGTAAATTACTCTTTCATTCAGCAGCCATAATTTCTGGGAAGAAACAGATCCTCTCAGAGGTGCAGAGGAATGCAGCAATTTCCAGGTTTTGAGCTTTCCAGTTGTGATTTTTTAAATTTAAATGAGGATACCTCAGAATAATTCAGGGTACCTTAAAACACCCAAATTATTTTCTAATCATATAAAATGTATATGTGTTAATAATTGAAAAAAAAATCTAGCTCTTATGTAATGTCAACTGAGACCTGAATAGCATCTACTTAAATGTTAAAAAAAAAAAAAAAAAAAGCACAGAGTACAAATAAGAAGCCCCTTTTGAGCCCAAATCTTTCTAGAACCTTTCTGTGAAAAGGAATAACAAGTATAAATCATGGAAATATCACCATAAGTATTTATCATTACATTCTTTTAAACAAAAGGAACCAAGTATTTTGAGATGCTAGAAAACTCATAAGTGATAAAATCCTGCTATCAGTGATACAGACTAAAAATTCTATGTGAATTGCTCATAAATGTTGGAAGAAAGGAGCTACATGAAGGTTTCTCTCAAGGTATTTTTTAAAAAATAAATATGCATAACCACCTAAAATAGGTGCAAAGTATCTAGAACCAGATTTCAAAATGTATAACGCGAGGGTTCAGTTTTGAGGTAAGGTCCTTTTCTGGACTGTTTGCCAGCACTAGAGCTATGTATGGTAAGTGGTCACGGGGGCCTTCGGCTCCTGGGGCAATTGCTTTCCTTCTAGTTCCCCAGAAGCCAACTGTGGTGGAGGGGCTTAGGTCGTCACCAGCCCACCCCAAACCACAGGGAGTCAGCTGAAGGCAGCAGTTTTTATCTCTCGGCTCCTGAATTCTGTGTTTACTGGTCTGGTCCACTGTAGCTGACTTATACTCCATCAGATGCTGTCTCACTCCAGGCTGCTGCAGACTTGCAACATCTCAGACCCTTGTATTATAGGGTATATGGAGTGATGAGAGCAGCTATTATGAGAGCTGTATGTCAGTACCAAAAGATGAAATAACTGTATGCTTAGGTTTTGTTTAGAGACTTGAAAGCAGGTAATCCCATGCCTCTCTGTCAATTACAGAGAAGGGAAGGCTCTTGATTCTGCCTAAGAGGATTTTAGGGTCAACATACTGGCGGAAGGTTGTAGAGATGTTGTCTTAAAGTTGTGTTTGACTAGCAAGTCGACTCTATTTCTTTTAGGTTGTGTTTTCATTTAAGGTGGGTTTGGGGCAGTCGTGTGCTGGAGCCCGCTTTCACAAGCTAGCAAGTCGATTGGGCACTTCTGTTCCCAGATAGGCCACCTGTTGGTAGCTTTAAATTGGCCGAGATGGGACTATTTACACCTTTACACCATGGATACTGGCAAATGCTATCAATAAGGGCCTTTTCCCTCCCCTTCCCTATCCCCCAACCCCACCCAGGTTTGGGGATATTGAAGGTGACTGGAGCAGCACAGTGCAAGCCATTGTAAGTCCATGTTTGGTGGTACCACTCTCTTAACCATGGCCTAAAATGCAAGACTTGCTCATTTTCCTAATTTTCTTTCATATTCATTTTGCTCTACGTTCCTTCTCCAGACTAATCCATCCCGCCACCCTCCAACTTTCCCCACTCTACCTTTGTTGTAAATTCATTTGCCTCTTGTATCTTTTCCCCTCCAAAGTTCCTCAATCCCTTGCCTTGTCTCAACCTGGCAGGCTTCTAAGTCTACAACTTTACCTGCACTTGCGTCCCTCTTGTTCATCATGTGGGAGAATGTTTTCCATTCATGTGCCCTCCAACTCTGGAAATGTAATACAGACTAAATAATGTAGATCTTAATGCTAAGTGATAGATATGAGTGTGGATGAGAGTCAACTTACAGAGTGAAAAAGTTGGTACCACATAGGCATAAAGTTACCTGTTCCCCCCCATATGTAATCCAGATTGTTCATTTATAAAATAGAATTGAACAAATGAAATAATGTGAACCTTGTAGATGTCTTTAATAAATGAAGGCAGTGAGAACAAAAGTGAGCTTTGGTCCCTTTGTTAATTTTAGAAGACTCACTGGTAAATACAGCTTAGGAAGGGATGATATTTCTAGATATCACCTGGGGCTCCTCTTCCATTATTCTTTATCTCATTATTCTTTATCTCCATTACCAAATAAATTTAGATGACTGAAAAAGGAATCAGCAAAGTGTGGTATATATTTAGAAGCTTTAAAATTCTAGGCCAGTCGTTCTCAATACGTGGTCCCTGGCCAGCAGTATTAGTGTCACATGGGAACGTATTAGAAATGCAGATTCTCAGGTTAACCTCAAGTGTACTGAACCAGACACTATGATGGAGGGAGGGGCCCTTCAATCTGTTGCACAAGCTCTCCAGATGACTCATGCCTGCTGAAATTTTGAGAGCCACTGATCTAACCCTTGGCTATAGAGTTGACTGCCAATATGACGCCATCTTTTTATCTGAAAGAGAACATGGGATTTTGAGTAAGAAGATGTGCATGAGTATTCATAAGTAAAATGCATGAGCATTTACTATTTATGTGATGTCAGGCAAGCTATTAAGTTTCCTTATTTGTACGAACCTTATCCATTAAGTGGGGATAACAACAGTATCTAACTCAAAAGATGCACTGTGTAAAAACACATAAACATCATCATTATACAAATAATAATAATGATATCAACAACAACAATAATAGTATTGACAATAGCTAACAATATATAGAAGAATGCTGGGTTAGAATTTTGGGAAAGCGTGTCATTTAATGTATTATCCATCAATCCACAATCAAAGACACAAGGCAAGAAATTTCCTCTAAAATTTTTATACCAGAAAAAATGTCTTATTTTTCCTGAAAAGTAAGTGCCCTTATTCATTTCTGCTAATGGGAATTATACAATTTTTCATGTGTTCATTTTTACTTTGGCTAGTAGGATACTCAGGGCCAAATTTAATAGTTCCATCAATTTTATAAAGCCTCTTGTGTAATATATTTACATCCTCCTTTCCCTGTTTCTTTTCTTAAAAAAATTTAAATAAATTCCTGATTATAAGCTCTCTCACACTTTTTATTTTTGTCTTGGTAAAAAATAAAAGAGAGAAAGAAGAAAAAAGCTATGAGTATCATTTGATTTAGCAAAAGGGGTTTACTAAATAATTCTAGGAACACCAGGAAAGTCTCAATACTGATGGAATGCCTGTGTGTTCTTTCTGTGGTCATGAGTTTTCCTCAGACTCACTCTCTCCTTTGCATAATGAAAAATGCTTCTCCAGGACCACATAGTGAAAAGAGCACTAGACAGTATTCAGGAAAACCAACCACAAATCTCTTCCACCTTGGACATGTCATATGTTCAGTCTCTCATCTCTTAAGTGGATTACAAAGACCAAATAAGAAAATATATGTAAAAACGCTTGGTAAATAACAAAACACTATGCAAGTTGAAGCTGATGTATACAAAGTTTTGGTCACATAGATACTGTTGGTTAAATAAATGAATAAACAATGAATGAATGGATTCTCAGTGTACCTTCTTCTCTTTCTCTCAAGCCAATGTACCTGAATACATCAGCTTCCAGAACAAAGTTTAGGGCAATGTTTTAATAAATTTAATTATTTTTCTCATTAATGACATGATATGCGTTTCATGTCCATATTACCTCAAATGGAAATGGGATACATTTAAATACCTGAAACATTTGTAATTGTTATTATATGTATTATTACTGAGTCACTTGATGTCATTTAATGGCCCATACTTTTGTGTGTTTTTTTTTCCAGCTTCAATTGGGGATATGACAGTTGTATCAATTTTAGAGAATAATGTGTTGATTTAAAATTAGTCAGTTATTTTGTGAATCAGGAATGATTCATGGCGTGTTATTAGTGAAATCCTGACATGAATTTCATCAGTTTTTAGCAAGTGCCATCTTTTATCCAGCATAACATTGCCTTAAGAAAAATGTTCGAAACTGAGAAAATAGGATAGGATAGGGGAGAGATATTACATTGTAGCAGAGAAACTAATTATAAATATATTTGTTTGCATTTTGTAGTCAGTCATTTCATATAATCAAGCAGTTTGAAAACCATATCAAATGAAGTTAAATTTTAAATGAAATAAGCTGATACTAATAACAAAGTGGTGATAATGACAGTAATAGTTATTTTGCACCATTACTAGGTACTGTACTAAGTGCATTCTGTGTATTGACTAATTTAATCCACAAAATGACCTCCTACAGGGAGATACCACAATTATCTCCATTTTACAAAGGAATACCTGAAAATTTACATAACCTGTTCAGACCTCAGAATAGTAGGTTGTTCAGCTAAAATATGAACCAGACTGTTTGCCTTCAAAAACCTCTGTTCATAACCACCGGCTACCCTAAAGGTTGTTTTACACTCTTTTTGATAAGAACAGACAGTATATCAGAAAACTGAACCAGCCCCTCCTCCCACAAAAACAAAAACAAAGCTCAAAACAACTACAAAGAAGCAAAACTCTAAAAATGAAAACAAATTCTCCCAAACTTATTAACTAACGTTACTATTGATAAATGTATTGATGATGTGTGGCATATTTCATAATCTAAAAAGCACTACTCTGCCATTTACAGACTTTGGCAGGAAAATTCCTCTTGTGGCATTAATTCCATGCAACCATAAAAAGAATCTTTGCTAAATGCCAGCAAATGAGGTGGTAATAACTTGAAACTACTTTACTCAGCAGGGAGATGCTCAGCAGGAGAAAAAAAAGATCCGCTTTCCAATCTCTTAATTTTTCAGTATAAAACACTGATATGAGGGTAAGGTGTGCTTCATGAACCATTTAAGTTGAGGATGTATTAACATGTGAAATAAGATGTATCAATGTTACAAAAACAATCTATTTTCAAAGTTTAGCATTCAGACTCCACAGCGTGACTGCCAGTGTTTCTTTAGCTGCTTAGATGGGAGAGCCCTTGCTCCTTCCCACACACCTGTGTTTACATTGAGGCCTTGGCAGCACATGACCCTGAAGCCATCCTTCACTCACAGCTTTTGGTCTGCTTTCAGCCATGGCAAGCCGCACTGTCTCTGCACTTTCACTAGCTAGCACTGTTAGAATGTTGACTTAGGAGTCCTAAGCTTGGAATTTAATATAAATCAGTTTGTTGAATCTCACTCATTTTAGAATGTTAGACATTTTCTTAAATCCTAAACTGGAATCGATTATGTCTGTTGAACTTTAAAAAGGTGGGGTAGTTGTTTTCATGTAACTTTTTGCTTTTATGTGGACTTAAGATATTCTCCTCATTTGTATCTCTTGGAAAATAGGGATCATGGACTTAAAATGCATTATTTAGTAAAGTAGATAGCAAGTGGGGAGAGGGATAATGTTTTTCTGATGCTTCTTAAGTTTCAGGTACAATATATAAAGCAAAGAAATGTACAGTAACACATCTTTGCAGAGACAGTTAAAGGTTTTGGATGCTACCTTTTTAGTGAAAAATTTGATGCATAATCAGTATTCATTAAAATATATGCCATTGCTGTGAGAATCTGGTGAATGAATTAATGGTGGAGTGCATTGACCTCTTCATGTGTTGGGAAATTATGGGTCCTGTGGCTACATTCAAGTACAGGGAGTATGACTGAAGTGATTGATTGGTACTCAGTTCAGTGGTTCATAAAAAACTTTGATGCTTGGTGACAGATACTTTGCTGAAGAAGATAATCAGCTCCTGCCCACAAAGAGCTTAAAATTGATTAGGGGCTGGAGAAAAGCAAATAGACCATTATAATATGACACAAATAAGAGAAGGGACGTGCAGAGTGCCCTGGGAATCCATAGGAGGGACCACTCACTCAGGTGCTTTGGGGCCAAGTAAGGCAGCACAGACGGAGAAACAGCCAAGCTGAGATCTGACAGGTCCCAGCCAGGTAAGGATCAGGGTAGAGTATACTAGGCAGAAGGCAGAGCATGTGTGAATCCCCCAAACTCAAAACAGTTCTACAAAACAAATTGAGTAAAATTAGTTTGAAGGCCAGGATCATTAATCCTTCTCAAGTGGTTCTAAAGTTTAAAATTTTATAGTTTTTGCTATGTTTAAATGGTCCCATTTAATGGATTTCAAAAAAATCCAGTGCGCAACTTTTTTAGGGAGGTGGAGTGTCCCTCATGGAATATCTTTTATTTGGAGATTCTGTACCCTTTTTGAATAAAATAAGAGTACAGACTGTTTGGAAAAAATGGAAATTTTGTTTTAGTCAAAAAACTACCAAAAGGAGTTGATTATAACTACATTGAAAGTAAATAATCTTTATGTTAGTTAAAAATTTCTATTAAAATATTTTATTATAAAGCATTCTTTTTACTATTTAAAATCTATTTTGACATTTTAAAATTGAAATTAAAGTAATTTAATGAATAAATTTTTAAAAAATTATAAATATAAATTTAATTTAATGAATAAATTTAAATTTAAGTTAATTTAATGAATAAGTTCTGGGGACCTAAAGTCCAGCATACTAATTATAGTTAGTCTATTGTATTATATATTTAGAAGTTGCTATGAGAGTAAATCTTAAGTGTGTTCACCACCAAAATAAATGGAAATTATGTGACATGACACAGATGTTAGCTAACACTATGGAACTAATCATTTTGCAATATATAAGTGTATCAAATCAACTTAAACTTGCCAGTGTTATATTCATTATGTCTCAATAAAGGTGGAGAAAAAGAAATTTAATTTTCATCATATTACGTTTTGTTTCTCAGGTTTATTCAATTTTGAATTATCAATGTTTTCGTTAATCAAAGGGACATGATGAGTAATCAAAATAAAAAAATGTTTATTTGAACAAAAATGTTTGGATACATATTTTATCTGATAGATATAATCTTATTTACATTCTTATTGAATTGTGAATCTTTTCAAAAAGCTGAGAAGTGAGGTTACTGACATGACAAATAATACTCCTTATTTTTTAAAATGTAAATAAAGTGATTATGATTAAAATCTGGTTTTTCTACGTGGAAATTTTCTGGATGGGAGAATAAATTTAAAGTCAGTTTCTGAACACTGAAAGGTTAATCAGGTATTAAATAATTAATAAGCTATTAAATACATAATAAGATATTAAATTAATAAGATATTAAATGATTTCCCTGTTTATCCATTTCAAATGAATATAAGACAAATTCAGTTTTCTTCTTTAGCATGATGGGGTGGGATGGAGAATATATATGTTCAAATTTGACTTTAAAATAACTTTCTGCATCTCACCATCAGTATATTATGATAACTATTTAAATGTGGTTTTATATAATAATGGGATATAAGAGATGCATCAGGTTAGAAATATCTTGCAGAGTGCAAAGAAAAATCAGATTGAGTGTGTAAGTCAGAAGTTTAAATTTAAAAATTTCTCCCATTCAGTAGGATCCGTTTTTGTTTTATTGATGATTTCCTTTGCTGTCAAAAAACTTTTTAGTTTGATGTAATCCCACATGTTTATTTTTTTCTCTTACTTCCCTTGCCCTAGGGGATATATCAATAAAAATTTTACTCTGGGTAATGTCTGTAAACTTTCTTCCTATATTTTCTTCTAGGAGTTTTATGATTTCAGATCTTACATTTAAGTCTTTAATCCATTTTGAATTTATTCTTGTATGTGGTGTCAGGAGGTGGTCCAGCTTCATTTTTTTTGCATGTGTCTGTCCAGGTTTTCCAGCACCATTTATTGAATAGACTGTCTTTACCCCATGGTAAATTCTTGCTTCCATTGTCGTAGATTAAATGACCAAATAGGCATGGGTTTATTTCTGGGCTCTCTATTCTATTCCATTGATTTATGTGTCTGTTTTTATGCCAGTACCATGCTGTTTTGATTACTGTAGCCTTGTAGTATAATTTGATGTCAGGTATCGTTATACCTCCCACTTTGTTCTTATTTCTCAAGATTGCCAAGGCTATCCAGGGTCTTTTATGGTTCCATATAAATTTTAGGATTATATGTTATATTTCTGTGAAAAATGTCCTTGCTAGTTTCATAGGAATTGAGTTGAGTCTGTATATTGCCTTAGGCACTATGGACATTTTAACGACATTAATTCTTCCTATACATGAATAGATGGTATGTGTTTCCATCTATTTGTATCTTCTTTAATTTCTCTCTTCAGTGTCTTATAATTTTCTGAGTACAGATCTTTTACTTCTTTGGTTAAATTTATTCCTAGGTATTTTACAGTCTTTGAAGCAATTGTAAATGGGATTGTTTTCTTAATGTCTCCTTCTGATATTTTATTATTGGTATATACAAATGCAACTGATTTGTGAATATTAATTTTGTATCCTGCTACTTGACTAAATCCATTTATCAGTTGTAATAGTTTTTTGGTGGAGTCTTTAGGGTTCTCTCTATATAGTATCATGTCATCTGCATATAATGACAATTTTACTTCCTCCTTACCAATTTGGATGCCTTTTACTTCTTTTTCTTGTCTGATTGCTGTGGCTAGAACTTCCAGCACTATATTGAATAGAAGTGGAGAAAATGGGCAACCTTGTCTTGTTCCTTATCTTAAGGGGAATGGTTTTAGCTTTTCCCCATTGGGTATGATGTTAGCTGTGGGTTTATCATATATGGCCTTTATTATGTTGAGATATGGTCCCTCTATTCCCACTTTCTTAAGAGTTTTTATCATAAATGGCTGCTGGATTTTGTCAAATGCTTTTGCTGCATATATTGATATGATCATATGATTTTTATTTTTCATTTTGTTAATGTGGTGTATGGCATTAATTGATTTGTGGATGTTGAACCACCCTTGCATACCAGGAATGAATTCCACTTGATCATGGTATATGATCTTTTTAATGTATTGCTGAATTCTGATTCTAATATTTTGTTGAGAATGTTTGAATCTATGTTCATTAGGGATATAGGCCTGTAGTTTTCTTTTTTTGTAATGTCTTTGTCTGATTTTGGGATCAGGGTGATAGTGACTTCATAAATAGTGTTTGGGAGCCTTTCCTCCTTCTGGATTTTTTGAAATAGTTTGAGGAGAACAGATGATAATTCTTTTTTGAATGTTTTGTAACATTCACCAAAAAGCCATCTGGTACAGGGCTTTTGTTTGTTGGGAGCTTGTGGATCACTGATTCAATTTCTTTGGTGGTAATCAGTCTATTCAGAGTTTCCGTTTCTTCTTGAGTTAGCTTTGGAAGGTTGTATGCTTCTAGAAAGTTGTCCATTTCTTCCAGATTGTCTAATTTGTTGGCATATAGGTGCTCATAGTAATTTCTTAAATTTTTTTGTATTTCTGTGGTGTCTGTTGTCACTTCTCCTGTATTATTTCTGATTTTATTTGGGTCCTTTTTTTTTGATGAGTCTGGCTAAAGATTTGTCGATTTTGTTTCTCTCCTCTAAAATCTAACTCTTGAATTCATTGATCTTTTGTATTGTTTTTCTGGTCTATGTGTCATTTATTACCACTCTGATCTTTATTATCTCCTTCCTTGTACTCCCTTTGGGCTTATTTTGCTGTTCTTCCCTTAAGTGTGAAGATAAACTGTTGATTAGTGATTTTTCTTGTTTCTTTAGGTAGGCCTGCATTGCTATGAATTTCCCTCTTAGGACTGCTTTCTCTGCATTCCACAGATTTTGGGTTGTTGTGTTTTTATTTTCGTTTGTCTTGAGTTATCTTTTGATTTTTTTCCTTGATCTCATGGTTGACCCATTCATTATTTAGTACCCTGTTATTCAGCCTCCATGAATTTGTGTGTCTTTCAGTTCTTTTCCTGTAGTTGATTTCTAATTTCATAGCACTGTGGTCAGAGAAGACAATTGGTATGATTTTAGTTTTCTTAAATTTATCAAGACTTATTTTGTGGCCTAACATGTAGTCTATCTTGGAAAATGTTCCATGTGCACTTGGAAAGAATGTGTATTCTGCAGCTTTGGGGTGAAATGCTCTGAAAATATTGATTAAATCCATCTGGACAATGTGTCATTTAAGGCCGTTGTTTCCATATCGATTTTATGTCTGGAAGACCTGTCCCTTGTTGTCAGAGGTGTGTTGAAGTCCCCTTCTATGATAGTGTTACTGTTGATCTCTGTCTTTATGTCAATCAATATCTATTTTATATATTTAGGTGCTCTTATGTTGGATACATAGATGTTTACTAGGGTTATGTCCTGTTGTTGGATTGATCCCTTTATTGTTATGTAGTGTCCATCTTTGTCTTTTAATATGTTCTTCATTTTAAAGTCTATTTTGTTAGATATAAGTATTGCAACTCCAGCTTTTTTCTTATTTCCGTTTGCATGAAATATCTTACTCCAACCCTTCACTTTCAGCATGTGTGTGTCTTTTGATCTGAGGTGAGTCTCTTGTATACAGCATATGCAAGGGTCTTGCTTTCTTATCCACTCACCCACCCTATGTCTTTTGATTGGAGCATTTAATCCATTTACATTTAAAGTGATTATTGATAGGTACATAGTTATTGCCATTTTTTTAAATTTGTAGTTAGATTGTTTTCATCTTTCTTCTGTTTACAGAAGCTCTTTTAATGTTTCCTGCAATGCTGGCTTGGTGGTAATAAATTCCTTTAGCTTATTCTTTTCTGGGAAGCTCTTTATCTCTCCTTCAATTTTAAATGATAGCCTTGCTGGATAAAGCAATCTAGGTTGTAGGCCTTTGTTTTCTATCACTTTGAGTATCTCCTGCTTCTGTAGAAAAGTCATTTGATAGTCATACGAGTTCCCTGGTATGTAACTCACTGTCTTTCTCTTGCTGCTTTTAGGATTCTCTCTTTGTCTTTAACCTTTGCCATTTTAACTATAATGTGTCTTGGTGTGGACCTGTTTGGTTTTATCCTGATTGAAACTGTCTGCCCTTCCTGAGCTTGTATGTTGGTTTCCTTCACCAGGTTAGGGAAGTTTTCGGTCATTATTACTTCAAATATGTTCTTGATCCCTTGCTCCCTGTCTTCACCTTCTGGTATTCCTATGATGCACATGTTGTTGCGCTTGATGTTATCCCAGAGGTCTCTTAAAGCATTTTCATTGTTTTTTATTCTTTTTTCTTTTTGTTGTTCCGTTTGGGTGATTGCTGCTAACTTGTCTTCTAAGTCGCTGATTCGATCCTCTGCCTCATCTAACCTGCTGGTAATTCCTTCAGGTGTGTTCTTTATTTCAGTTATTGTATTCTTTAGTTCTAACTGGTTGTTTATTATGATTTCTCTATCCTTCTTTATGTCGTCACTAAGCTCCTTAAACATTCTTACCATCAGTGTTCTGAACTCTGTCACTGATAGGTTGGTTACCTCTATTTCATTTGATTCCAATTCTGGAGGTTTCTTCTGTTCTTTTATTTGGGACATGTTTCTTTGTTTCCCCATTCTGGCTGACTCTCTGTGTTTGCTTCGAAGTATTAGGTAGATCCCCTAGAGTTCTTAATTCTTGCTGGGTTATCTTTTGTAGTATGTGTCCTTTATATTTGACTTGCACCACTTCCCTATTCTCCTGTGTATGTGCTCCAAAGGTGACTCTTGTGTTGTGTATATTGTCCTGTTAAAGTTGATCTTTAATTGCTTTTGGCTCGTCCATAGGTGGGATTGACTCCTAGGCTGACTCGTTGTGAGACTTGGCTCTGCCCACAGTGGATGTTCTGCTGTGTGAGGGTTGACTGCTCAGATGAGGTTTGGCCCCTATGGGCTCTTGTACTTGTGGAGAATTCCCTCTGGGTGTGTCACTTGTAGGTCAGACCCGGTAATACTCTGGTTTGGTCTGGAATTGGCCTCTGGGTGTGTTGAATCTTGTGCCTCTTGGGCTGGGCCCTGGTGTAAGGCAATTTCAGAACAAAGCAAGTCACCAAGCACAACAACAACAACAACAACAACCACAAAGAAAAAAAACAGATACACTCACATGTAAAAACAACCGATAACCCACACTCAACATAGGCAAAAATATCAAAAATACAAAAACAAAACAAAACAGAAAAAGCAGTGCCAGTCTTGGCTTAAGCCCACTAAGTAATCTCCAGGTTGTCCTCTGCTGTGCCAAAGAGTCCTCTGTGTCTTGTGCAGGCAGAGCCTGTCACCTGGTGCCCAGAATGACCCTGGGACTGCAGTTTTAGATGAGAGGGACTATAGGGTCTGAATGGTAATTTTTACAAAGTCAGTGCAGTCAGTGCCTGCACATATGCACACTGAGAGTAACACGACCAGCCCTGTGCCCAGGTCTCCTGAGTCTTAGGACACTTCTGTGTGTGTGTGTGTGTGTGTGTGTGTGTGTGTGTGTGTGGAGGGCACGAGATTTCTGAGCTGCTGAAAGCCCCAAGCTGCCTCTGCCACCTGCTGCTGACCCCTGGGACTGTCTCCGCAGTTGGTTCCTACCACTTTTTAAAACTATCCCTTAAATCTCTATTCTCTCCTTTTCCTTTATACTTAGTTTAGATTCCACAATCTGTCATTGTAATGACTCCCTTGCAGACATTATCAACGCCCTTGCTTTCATTTTTTGCTTTATTTTTGTTGTGTGGCAAAACTCTAATTCAGGTTAAATCCAACTCTCCTTTCCCTCTACACCTGCGCTTGCAGATCTGATCATGGCTGGAGAAAAACCTGCAAAAGTGACAGGTCTCACTTTGGATTCATGAAAACTCACCTATGTGCACCCTTAGTGCTCTAGCAATCCTACTCCATTTCCCTAGTGCACTTATTTACTCCCTCACTTTGCTGTATCAGTGGTCTTCACACATATTGTTCATTTGCTTCCTAGAAGAATTTTCAAAAGCTATGTACTTACTCATGTGTTTTTTAAGTTCATGTCTAATATTTTCACCATTAGTTAAATTGTTATAAAGGATGTCACATGTGGTGTATTGTATGCCACCTTTTAAAATGTATTCAATAGAAACTAAATATAGTAGCAGGTGATGTCCACTATTTTCCATTTAAAAACCCAGACATCGTTTGATAACAATTGAAAATATTTCTCACTCATTTTTCTTCTTGACTCTATCTCCATTTCACTTAACCCACAGAATTTTATTTTATTTTAATGTATTCTTTTTTTTCTGATAGGCTTTCGTTTATCACCATATCATACTTATCTGGAATAAAAATATGTATAAATAAAAATTAAAATATCCTATATTTTTCAATGAGCATAATCTTCTAGCAGTTAAAGTAGTTAATGCATATTTTCAGTAAGCAGTTGATCAAATAAAAATATCTATTTCATATTTTGAAAAATAATACTAAGCCTAAAAAAAAATACTGGAAATTCAATGTTCAAAAACACTGACTTAATTTTTAAGTTCTGATAAATATGTGCACCCACTAAAACCATTTGTTTCTGAATGCAATATTTGGGTATGAATTGAGTCTATTTCCTTACATGTTCTTTAGTTGGAAGTTTAAGTCCTTAATTCATTATTATTTATTATTTAATTTATTTAATTTATTATCATTTATTTATGAAATTTAAAATAATTTGCTTAGAAAGATATTGCTGTAGTGGAGTTCTCTAGCAAAAGAAGCCATATCTATCTATCTATCTATCTATCTATCTATCTATCTATCTATCTACCTACCTACCTATCTGTATGCCATACACACACACACACACACACACACACACACACACATTTGGGGGGCAGATAGGGAAGAGGGTGTGGATATGGTGACTTCACATAAAATCTTTAAAGAACTCCATTTTAACAAGGGAATGCTCAACAATAATATCAGACAAGTCTCATTGTTTAAAGTGGCTCCTGATGCACTGAATATGCTACATTAATTAGACTGATATGCTTAGTGTTGATAATCATAATTTAATATGATTGTAGATATTTTTGAAAAGCTAGGGTTCCAGTAGAATGATCAGATAGGTATAAATTGTGATATAAGGGGAAAAAAATAGTAGAACTTTGGTCTATTTAATTTACCAAAGTGAAAGCTAAGGGATGATATAACATATTTACAATGTGAAGCACTGTACCGTAATGAGTATTTACTTCATTGAGTTGGAGTATGTAAAAGTTGAAGTTAAGGTTACCAGTTTATCAGTAGCCTCTATTTAAAAAAAAGAAAGAGACATAGGGGGCTTAAGATGGAAAAAAATGTAGATTTGAACATTTAAAAACAAATTAAGAGTCAAAAATAAATATATAAAGATCTGGTGGTCTCTTCCATCCCAAAGCTTTTAAAGTACTTTTTGCACAAGGTTAATATCTTTTATGGGTTATAAGGATTCCATAGTCAACTAAGTTTGTGAAATGATGAGTTAAAGAAAATCAAACTCATTTCTTTATTTCTAAATTCCTCAGACCATTTACTATACTAATGTGCATAAGAAAAACAGATGAAATACTTTCATATTCCCACAGTGGAACACAGTGTGGGAAAACACCAAATTCGACTTTAAACAAATGTTTCTATCATCAATTGGTGTTTTCAACTGTTAGGTAAGACTAGGACACATTCCTGATCAAAAGGGCAAACATTTGCTGCAGACCAATAAAGAACCGAATTATTTGTTATGAAAACTGGTCTATTTTGAATGACAGAGACAAATCAATCAATTAATTAAATAAATGCAAACTAGGTATTTTAATGTTAAGTAGACATGTGAAATTATTGCAACATTATAGAGAACTTCATCACTTTAGTCCAATAAACTTGTTTAGTTCAATGAAGTTAGATTACATCTTGAGAAAAACCTTTATATCGGTGCTAACTGAATTAAGTGGACACCTGGAACATTAACACATTTTGGGAAGCCTTAAGAGAACCAAGTGACAAAAAGCTCACAGCCTTTTGCCATAAAGCTAAAACATATGTTCTGATTTATATTGGCCAAGTATCTGCTAATGGGTGTATCCAGATTTTTTATTTTATTTTATTTTATTTTATTTTTTAAAATTTTTATGGTTATACCCAGCTGTAACCATTTAATGTGAACCTGGGCAATACCTAGTTGATATATTCTTTTCTTCCTGTACTAGACTATTTTTCTTAAAAATAAATTAATGCAAAACTTTTACCTGTGTTCTTCCGTCATAAATTATTCCCATGCTTCCTTATGGATTATAGTACTCTAGGAATAAAGGTGTCTAAGTGGATATTGTGAAGATGCTATTGATTGTTGTTTATTGGATCGATTGTTTCAAAAAACTTACATTCTCAGTATACTATATTCCTATCAAAATGAATTTCAAATTACAGTATATGTAGAAAAACCTCTGAAGTTCAGGGATTGGGTTTGTTAGCTCAACTCAATCTACAAAGACTGCAGTATAAGATACATTTGTCCATGAAGTATTTTTTAAATCATTCTATGTTAGCTCATAAATCATCTAATCAAGTAAGTGCTATTGTTAAAGATCAACTGATGGCCAAAAAGGCATTCATTATCCCTGCCGAAGTATCAAAATGCCCAACAGACATGTTTGTATTTAATTAATTAATTAATTAATTAATTGATTAATTATTTTATTGGGGAATGTTGTGGATTAGTGTGTTTTTCCAGGGCCCATCAGCTCCAATTCAAGTCGTTGTCCTTCAGTCTAGTTGCGGAGGGTGCAGGTCAGCTCCAAATCCAGTAGCTGTTTTCAATCTAGTTGCAGGGGGTGCAGCCCACCATCCCATAGCAGGAATCGAACCAGCAACCTTGTTAAGAGCAAGCGTTCTAACCAACTGAGCTATCTGGCTGCCCACCGGCAGCCCCACTGCTCAGCCCGAGCTCAGCTCAAGTCGTTGTCAGTCTAGTTGTGGAGGGCACAGCTCACTGGCCCATGCGGGAATTGAACCAGCAACCCTGTTGTTCAGAGCTTGCGCTCTAACCAACTGAGCTGTCCAGCAGCCCCCAGTATACATATTTTTAGACTATTAGTCTCTTAAGGCATGTAAGAGGAAATGGTTTGTTGTAAGACAACAACATTGTTATGTATGGTAGCTGAAAAAGCACAATCATCAATAATTCTAAGAGGTGACACTGTTGAAAAAGCTTAGTTTTAGTAGAGGGCAGCCAACAGATGTTCTGAAGATTTTAGGTCTGACTTGTAAAGACAAATAGTCTATACAGTACTTCATTGAAATGAGGATGCTCGTGTGAAGTTCATAGCTGGTGATTTCTGGAAACTTTCCATAATCCACAGAAACAAAATAAGGTGCTAAAATTATCAATTGCTACTGGTTAAATCCCCTGAACTCATAGCAAATAACACAATATTTTAAGCTATTGATTTTTTAAATTAACAGAATTGAAACTCATTGCCGATATTATACTCAGCTTAAGGCATTTTTAAAACTGTTGAAAGAGTAAATTTATCTATTTTACTGGCTTTTCAAAGCACATGAAATAGTTTTGTTAATATGATTTTTTTTCTTGAGAGAATGTTGATTAGGGATGACTACACGTGGGTAAAAATTTAAAACTAGAAGGAAACTTGGAGACTTAGTTTTCATTTTCTTATTTTTACAGATTAAGGAAACAATGCATGACCCCAAGGGCTTAAAAGTGACTTACTTAAAAATTGCATGCGAATTAGTGTCAAAGCTCGAGCTAAAATACAGGTTTTCCTCCGACTAAACCTGAAAATAGCAAATAGCAAATAGCAAATAGCAAATAGAAATGTATTTGAATTATTATATGTTTATTGTGACCAGTTAACAGATGATAATAGTGGCGCTACTGTGTATTTTCCCCCCATTTATATTGTGCTCATATAAGAATTTTACAGTAAGAGCCTGGCTGGCTTATATTTAAGACCTGGTAAAGGTTCCAGTTTACTGGGTAGTTATACAAGTATAGTTTAAC
This sequence comes from Rhinolophus ferrumequinum, assembly GCF_004115265.2. Classification (NCBI taxonomy): domain Eukaryota; kingdom Metazoa; phylum Chordata; class Mammalia; order Chiroptera; family Rhinolophidae; genus Rhinolophus; species Rhinolophus ferrumequinum. The sequence goes on from NC_046288.1 coordinate 35,870,664, forward strand.
TACGAGTTATATGAGTATTAGCCGTATAACTCGCCCAATATTCAATATCAAACATTTAATTGGATACTGAAATTCAAACATTTAATTTAGAGATCCCATTCCAAGAAATAAAAATAATATTTTGTGTTCTGGTATATATGGCATTATTTGAAAATATGGGAACACATGTTTTGAGTGATTATATGAGAAACGATTACTATCTAAAACTGGATACTCATAAAAGAAGTGGAAGAGTCAGAGAATCTTGTAAAATGGCTTTGTAACTGCACACGTGACAACTGTGTGGGAATGTAGAATTTAAGGAAAGACTTTATGATACTTGAAATTCTTTTTTTCCCCCTTTTTAACACCTCCCCCCCAATTCCGGTTCACGCCGTTGTTTCTCAGTCTAGTTGTGTAGGACACAGCTCCCTGGCCCATGCTGGTATTATGAGCCTTGCGCTCCCCGCAGCTGACCTCTCGCTGGCTGCTGGCTTCTCACGCTGGCTGCCGGCTGCTCCTGGCAGCACATGGTAGCCCACGGCAGCTCATGCCAACCTCCGGCTACTCATGGCAGCCCAGCTCCAGGGAGAGCCGTTGTTCACAATCCTAGCTGCAGAGGACGCACCCAGAGGACGCAGCTCACTGGCCCACGTGGGAATCAAACTGGCAACCTCGGCGTTAGGAGCGCGGTGCTCCAACCGCCTGAGCCACCAGGCCAGCCCGCTTGAAATTCTTTTATGAGAAATGTGTACTAGATCAATAAGAAAGTATTAAACTCATATAAACTCATCACAGTGATATCAGCACTGGCTCTAATAGCCTTTTCTCTTTTCTCCGGCCATGAATAGATATTAGCAGATAAGAGGAAATTCAGAGTGAAATCCCATGGATTGTCACTTTTGGCTAGATGACATTTCTATCATTTGTTTAATAATAGTATCACCCAGAAAGTGTTCTTTTTGAAAAGATTAAAATAACATTTCAAGATTATAATAGTCCTAAGAAGTCTCTTATTAAATCATCCAAGAAAGAAATAAGAAAATTTTAGCATATAAACTTAATAAAATATCTTGGCATGCTGGCTATAGTGACATGTATATTTTAACAATTGTTCAAGTTAGTAAAGCAATAAAGAACAAAGCAGTAGAGAATACATGAAGGAAAATAGTCTTAACCCCGGGCAGAAATTTGAAGAGGTAGCAAATAGTCTACTGTTTTTGATAGTAACATGTAATCTAATGATATTAGCTAGTGTTTTTGAAGTTCTTACTATACTAAATTAGGCAATGTCCACTCTTTTACCTAATTTACCTTTATCATCACAACAATCCTGTAATGTATTTTTCTCTCCATTTCTTAGATTAGGAAAGCCCCAATAATTTCAAAGTATGCTAAACAGCCATTAAATGCTAAAGCTGAAATCTAAATAAGTTCTCCCTCTGAACACTAACTCTCAGCGAATGATAATGTCACCTCAACTTTTGTCTTTTAAATATATTTAGTAGTGTATATAAATTCCAAAGCAAGGGCTTCAAAGTGTGTAGGCAGAATAATGGGCCCCCAAACATGTCCACAAGATCTGTGAATATGTTACTCTATAGCAAAGGGGGAATAAAGCTGCAGATGGAAATAAGATTGCTAATCAGCTGACATTAAAGTAGGGAGATTGTCCTAGATTATCCCAGAGGACCTAGTGTAATCTCAGGGTTGTTTCAAAGTGGAAGAGGCAGGCAGACAAGAGGAGCTTTTATATTTATCTAGCTCTGTATTATCTCCAATATAAAAACATTTAGTAAGCAGAACTTAACTTCTTGAATGCCAAGTCCCAAGTATGTTTGGGCACTTTCTGTAGGTTGACCTGTTGTCTCCACATTTCTAGGTGCTGCTATCGAGTAGTGTTATTTCAGTTATATCAAATACTTTGGAAAAACGTACAGAACTTATATCACCGAAGAACACGCAAAAGAATCAATTGAGTGATTTTAAGCTGTTTACTACATTATTTTAGTGATAATGGAAGGTACATTCAATTTTTAAAAAAAATTTATCAGCAATGATCTTTGTGAACTATGATAATTTAGGTCTAGGAAAATGGAATACTAATCCTATTTTATTTTTTCCTGACATTTCTTTCTGTTCTACTTAATATCCCTAGATGAAACTTAAATACAATCTACCCTACTCAGGGGTTTCTGGGGAAATCTGTAAGGATCTCTTCATTCTTTCTTACTGTATGTATGGTAGATACATACAGTGGATAAGAAGCTCTATCACCCAGAGGGTTTTAGAATCCTTACCTGCTTCTGATTTTGACTCTTCTAAACCTTAGCATCTTTGGCACCTGGTCTTTCTGTGTCAGCCTGGCAATGTTGCCTCTCTTAAAGAGCCTCCTAACTTTGATTTTATAAGTTACCACCCACTTCTGTTCTACTATATCAACCCTCATCCCAGAGAGTATAAGATCCATGGGTGAAGAAACCTCCTCTATCTTGTTCATTATGAATCTCTAGTACCTAGAAGAATTGCTGGGTAATAACAGATGTTAGATATTGAATAAATGCTGAACCAAGTGGGTTCTTAACCTATTCTTCTTCTAGAAATAGTATAATTTATAGATTCTGAGAGTTCCCAATGTATATTCTTTACATTTACCTTTTCTGAATGTGTTTTGTTGTTGTTGTTGTTGTTTAAATTAGCACTTAATAAAGTCAAGTACATTTCTTTTGCGATCTCATAGTTTGAAATTCAGTACATAAAATGGTCATTACGTATAAGATGTAAACCATATAGCTATTCAGTAACTTAGTAAAATGTTCTAGGAAGGGATTACTGCCTTTTTAAGACACAGTTTTATCCATACCCTTTCATTTTCTATAGTATTTCTATAAAGAGGTTGTTTTTCTTGGTTAATCAATCTTATTTACTTCTCTATTTCAGGAAAGACATTATTTTTACGTTTTAACAGTGCCTGAGTAGCTTTTCAGTCTCCTAGAAAAAAGTTCAGTTTAGCATTTTAAAATATTTGCCAAGAGTAAAAATATTTTGACGTGAAATGCTTTGTTTAATATGCTTATTTTTTTCCTAATACGGATGTCATTAAGCTGTGAATCAAAATTATTTAACTATAATAAAAGTAATTGTAGTATGCTTTTTAGGAAAGACCACATGTTTTATGTAATGATTGTTTTAATGAGCCAGACTTTAAAAAATTCTAAGGATAATATCATGGTTTAAAAATAGAATTAATATAGGCTGGACATCAGGTTTTCTGTAAGTTTAATATGTTCATAAAAATATGGGTAGTAAATTGGACTTAGAATTCTGAATGCCATTTGATAAAAGCACTTAAACAAATAATGAACTTTGCTCAGGTTCTAAAAAAGAACTCCTCTGTAAAATATGTAGGATAACACATATAATATGCATACAAACGTAATAGTTAATATTCATAAATAGGGCATAGGGTAATATAGCCATTTTTTCTTTATTTAAGGAAATTTTTTTTCATATTTAGGTAAACAATATTACACAACCCGTATATGTGTGTAATAACTTTGAGAAACTTTTACTTTTCTGTTTGTTTCCACCAATTTCATGGGTTAGTTATCTTTTACAGTCCAGTGTCAAGAAGAATTAATTATATAGATGTTTGTGAAAAGTAGATAAGCATGTGGTGGCTCATGATAAACTAGTTCTTGGAGGGATCCAGGGAAAGTAGTTGTGACCAGTAGGAGGTCAAAGGCAGAGAGTTTTTATGGAGGAGAAAAGGGAAGGGCTTGGAATTATGTGTTTTAAAGGAGCCAAAAAGAAATACAGCTTGGTGTAGTCTAACACTAGAGTTGCTAGTTTGAGTCATTTCATCAGGCTCTGGAGGACAGGGCTGACTTAGTTGTCTGGTACCTGGGCTGGCGTGATTAGGGCCGGAGGACAGTAGCCTATGAGAGCACACGAAAAGAGATAGATGATTGGGATTATGGGCTTTGAATCTATTGGTTTACACATGAAGGGTAGGTGCACTTTGGGGACAGTCCTTTACTATCTCTAGGAATTGGCTATCCCAAGGAATGGCAGCCTCTCCCTGCTCATTCGGGCCCCAGGGTCCTAGCATCAGAATAAAAACATGCTAAATACAGTTTCTCACCAATTCTTTAGGTGGATATAGTATTTATAACTATTTCCTTTACTTCCTGCATTGTACATTCCCATGGCTTTAAAACTACTTATATGCTGATACTTAAATGTGGGTTTAGCTCTGCCGTCTCTCTAAGCTTGAGCCTGGTACATCCGTCTCTTCTACATCTCATAGCTGGTTGTATCATATTCTTGAAGTTAGCAGTTTGTTTGATTCCCAACCCCATTCTTCATTCAAATCTGCTCCTCTTCCCCTTGTCTCCAATTCTACTATCCTAGACCAAGTCATTGAAGTACCCTCTCTTCCCACTTTTTGCTCTCCTACTTCACATAATAGGCAGTACAGTTTTTTTTCAAACACGTATTTCAAAACCTCAGTTTGCTTAAGACCTCTGCGTACTTGTAAAATTCCTTTATATATAAAGTCTAAACTCCTTATTATGGTTTATCAGTCCCTACATGGTGTGACAGTTGTCTGGCGTTCTACCTGTATCTCATAGCACTATACCTGCACTCATGTCCTCGTGACCCTCTGGCCAGCCGGGTCTTCTTTCTGAGCTGCCCGCCCAAGTGCATTACTATTTTACTAACTTGGTTTGCCCTCTGCTTGGTTTGCTCTGCGGCATGGTCTCCGTGTGTGACTCCTCCTCCTTCAGGTCTCTGCGCCATTATGAATTATGTTGAGCAGTTTTCCTTGACCACTTGAGTTAACCAAGCCATCCTCGGCGCCTTAAACCTATGTCAATTTCATTTCCTGCATAGTTTTATTTTAAAAGCAGAGTTTGTAGTTATCTTGGTCACTCATGTATTTGTTATTGTCTTTTATGTCATGAGATGAAACTCTCAAGAGGCTTGGGACCTAGCCTGTCTCTCTTTCTCTGTCTTTCCCATTGCTTTAATGGTACTCCTATGTTCTAGTGACTAGAATATACACATAGTCAACATTTGTAGAATAAATAAATATATTAATGTATATGGTAGATGCAGAAAATTCAAAGTGATCATCAATGTCAATTAAGAGCATTAATTTCAGTATATCTGATGCTAAGTCCAGCATTTTCTCAACTTTAATATAAAGGGAGATGTGTATTTGTTTCACCTCATATTTTTTAAAGAAAATGATCACAGTTTATATGCTAAATTTTATTTCATTTTGTTAAGGCATATAAAGGTAGATTGATTTTATGAATTTGGTGTTCCTCCACCGTGCTAAAATTCAGTATTAACTTATGTTTTACAATGAAGGTAGCAAGAGGAAGGAGAAGAAAAAGCTATTTAATTTGGCTGAAACTCTAACTTCCTTCCTGAAATGTATACTTATATGACTTACTCTCCTAACAAATAAAGGATCTGCAGCAAGAACATATTCTACCTATATGTTTAAAATAACATTTTAGGAAATGATATAAAGAAACATAGACCCATTTAGCTGCCAATTCTTAGTCATCATGAAATTCTTAATATGGGTGAAAAAACTGAATTGTGTAGTCAATTTGTCTTCATTTAGAAGCATCTTTTTAAAAATTTTCTACTCAAGTAATTATGTAATTCATATCAATTTTTTCTTTTGTGAAATTTTCTCAGAGCAGTAATGAAATTTTTGTTAATTAATAAGTGACTTGTCATTTGATGTAGATTCCCTTACATAGCTTTAATAAATGAGATGCTTGAAATAAAACAGAAATGTGCTCATTTTAAAGTTAAGAAACAGAGTATTAAATAAGATAAAGTCAATGCTCATTATTCTAGGAGCAACCTTTTATAAAAGTGATATATATTCATTATAAAAAATTTTAAAAAATAAGTGAAAATGATAAAAATTGCCTGTAATTCTGCCAACTGGTTTTGATATTTTGATATATTTCTTTCCCTTCATTTCTTTTTTTCATGTATGTGAATCTGTATTTTGTATTCTTTAAAATTTTGATCATACCATATATTGTATTTTGAAACTTCTTTTTAACCTAATAGTATAACATAGACAGTGTTCAAAGTCATTGAATATTTTCTGTAACTTATTAGTTTATTTATAAAATATATGTTTAATGAAAAATTGTATATATTTAAATTATGCCTGATGATTTGATATACCTATACATAGTGAAATTATTGCTACCATTGAGTTAACTAAGACATCCATTACCTGATATATTTACCTTTTGTGTGTGTATGTGAGAACACTTAAGTTCTAAGTTCTACTTTCTTAGAAAATTTTAATTATACAGTACAGTATTATCAACTATAGTCTCTATGTTATGCATTTATCTTATAATGGAAAGTATTTACCCATTTACCAGCCTCTATTTCCCCCACCCTAGCCATTGGCAATCACCAATTCTACTCTGTTTCTATGAGTTTGACTTTTTTTTTTTTTTTGAGATTCCGCATATAAGTGACATTGAGCAGTATTTGTCTTTCTCTGTCTGACTCATTTCACTTAGCATCATGCCCTCAAGGTACATCCATGTCACAAACGGCAGGATTTCATTCTTTTTTATAGCTGAATAATATGATGTGTGTATGTACACACACACACACACACACACACACACACACACACACACACCACAATTTCTTTATCCATTCATCCATCAGTGGACACTTAGGTTTCCTCTAGCTCCTCTTGATAACTTTTCTTCTAAGGTATAATAAGTGTAAAATCAGTATTTCTCTGACTAAAACCCCCATTGTAGAGTATGATGACAAAACATGTTTCATAACTTCTCACTAAACCTTGCTATTTTGCAGCTCATATTTTATTTATATAAAATAACCATTGATAGCTTAGCTCTGAGGAGTTAAGAAATGTACTTATTGATGTCATTATTTGTTGTTGTTTGAATGACAGGCTTATGCATTTATTTTGCAGTAAGTTCAAATTTTATTTTTTTTTGGGGGGGGAACTCTGATCAGAACTTCCATTCATCCTCAGACCACTGCAGCCTGGATTGAACTCCCATATCAATTACAATTTCCCTTGCCAGCATCACCAGTGAATTCTAGTTAACCAATTGGTTGGTCATTTAATAGTGTTATCCTAACTCATCTCTCTGACACATTTGGCATTGAGAAGGGATTGCACAGAATATGGTGGGAAACCAGGAGAGAATGCTGTTGTAAGGGGCAGTCTTCTTTGGGTGGCCTTCTTCCACTGCATGGAAAGTAGTTTCATTCAGTGTTCAATCTTTGTTCTCCTCTGACTTATTAATTTCTTCTTGGGAGAGCTCATTTAAAAGCTGTTTCCTAAGTTTTCACATACAAGAGCCTGATGTATTTTATTCCAATAAAATCCTTAAGTTTACATCTGTGGAAGTTGTACTGTATTAATGAAATTAGACTACGTCAAATTATCATATTTTAACTTGCAATAATTCTACTAATTCAGTAAACTCAATCTACTCATTTGTTGGACTAACCAGCTATTTTGTTGAAATTGCTGTCAAAGCAATAGTAAATTTATTCTAAAATGTTTAATATTTGTAGTATTTGGCAGAATATTCCATAAGTCTTTAATTACATCTGATAGAAATACAAGTCCATCTGTCTCACACGTGTGTCCTACTCAAAGCATGGCACCCGTGCAAGTCTGTTTCCGATGCTCATAAATAAGATACCAACAAACCCACAATATTGGTACAGACTATTCTGGACTAGGTTCTAAAACGTTAACCACAGGAAGTGATTTTAGCTCTTTTTTTAAAACTTTTTTTACCCCTTCCATCAGGCCGCCTACGTACTCATTGTGGCACTTTAGATTTCCTGGATCTCCTAAGTACTTAAAATTACTGGAATGACCAAATGGAAGGTGATATTATTTTCTTAACTAAAACATGGATAGATAACTAAAATGAAAGCTATATAAGTCTGATTATTCTGAAACTGGGAGGCTTAATAAAGCCCACTGAAGCTTATAAAATATGTGGTCACTGAAAGTGCAGACCAGTACGTTAATGATCAATCTTTCTCATCATTTGTAAGATAACTTGAGACCTCTTAACTCTTGCTTATCACTGCCCTTGGACATTTGTAGTTAAAATATGAGTTACTGCTTATTGAGTTTTAAATTATTTTAAATGGGAACAAAAGTACTAAAAATGGAATTGGAGTATTGTGCTTAATATTGCACTGAAGTTTTCTCAGTAGGTGCTTTTGTAATTAAAATAATGTGTTCTTTGTTAATTTCAATTTATAAATATAAATAAATATAAATAGAAACTATTAAAATTAATTTAAAAATTTTTAAAATATTTATACAACTTTGGATATGGTTCTAACAGTTTTCTTAACAGTTTGAACTTTTTGCAACAGTTTTGAACACAGAAAAAAATTTCTACAGTGTTCAAAGATACCACTATTTTTGATGTAACATTTACCTCTTTTTTTTTTTCTTATTTATAACATAATAGAGAAAACGAAGCATATAAAGTGTAGCACTTTGGAAAATGTTTTTTTTTTCAGGATGAATTTTAATTATTCTGGTAATTTTGCTAAGGTTATAATTCAGTGTCGTGGTTTTGCTCACTTTTGCCCAACTGCCCAATATTTTACAACATGGTACATTATTTGAAATACTTTCGTGTTGTGGGTAGTCCTTTTTAATTATTCTCAATCAAGGATGACTGATTTTAGAAAAGGGCATGATATAACCCCGTTCCCACTATTTTTATATTATGAAATGCTTAAATGAATGAGTCACATTTGTGTGGTGTTGACAAACCACAATTTTATTTAAGATCATTGTGGTTCAGAATCTAATTTTATCAACATTTAGAACTTGTATTATTTTGAGGTTTTGCAGATATCAGTTCAGCAGGTGATTTGTTAAAATTAGGTGAAAATAAAGGATGGGTACTTTGTATTTTGATTGTTGATGTGAGATAGAAATCACTTACCTCAGTGATTTTTATCTCATATTGAAAACCAAAGCTCTAGGCAGGGCCAGCAAATACTTTACATTACTATCATAAAAGGCAAGTCAATTTTAAATAGATGCTTTTCTTGAAGTAGGTAAGTTTTACACCACATATCTACTTATCAAATGAATTAAAATAGAAAATTTCCTTTACTCAGGTTGTTCTTTTCTCTTTTTTAGATAGAAACAGGCAAAAAAGAGATGCTGACTGAATGCTCTTCATTTCCTGAGAATTTAATCTGGTGCACAGTTGACCAAACTCTAGTGGGAAGCATAAGCTTAGGTGGTGAAGTGGACAGTGGAGCGGGGAAAGGGTCAATAAGTGTCTTTAACTTCCTGAAGGGGGTATGAAAGAAATGTAGGGTCAAAGATCTTTCTGTAGGATTTTGAAAGACTTCTCCCGTCTCCACCATGGTAGGAATTATTAAACTGAATTTTCCCAGAAAACTTGAGGAATTACATGGAACTGGTAAATTGAAATTGTTCTCCTTCAGCGTCTGAACAAGCTTATTCTCAACTCTGATTTTACTCCAATGGTTCTCTTTACCATGGAATTTCTTTAAGATGTAGTCTGCAATTGCTGCTCTTATTTCTCAATCCTTAACTATCTATCTATCTGATTTCCTCGCACCATTTTATTCGAGGTCTTCTGAAAAAAGCCAAGTCCACTGATATTTTTATCTTCATCTTACCTGATCTTTGTAAGTAGCATTTGTCATTCAAGATCGACACCTCCTTGATACTACAAGTACGTGTACGTCAACTCCTGCCTAACATGTTGCACCTCTCTCCTACTTTACCTTCTTCTGCCTCCATGGATCCTTTCTTGGGGCTCTTTCCCCTGGATGTACTTCTCCTGCCTAAGCTTGTTATGTGGTATCTCACATCTGCTTCTTTGTTCTCTGTTTGGTATGTTTTTCTTTGTTTATTTCACTTATTCCTGTGACTTGAACTACTGATGATCCCAGTTCCATATGCATACAAACACTTGCTTAGCTCATGACCCTGAAACACCCATGAAACATAACTACAAGCTATAGCAGGTGTTAGAGTAAAACTCCAGGGGAGCGATGAGAATAAGTAAATAATTTAAAAAAATAAAAAGGAGAATCTGACTTAGTTGGAGAAAGGTGTTTAGGGAAAACTTCCTGGGGGACCTGATAGTTGAGGTGGAATATGGAGGCACTGGTGGAAATAATGTCACGAAGAAGGAGAAGAACAAGCAGGATTCTTGCATCCTGTCTAAAATTGAATTTGCCCAACATCATTCTCATAATACTAATACCTGATTAAAATCTTTTAGTACTGTCTTACCATCTACAAATTAAAGTAAAAAACCTTTAGCTTATGACTCAAAGTCCTTCGTATCCTTGCTTCAAGCTCATTTTCATCTGATTTGTGGCATTCCCTCTGATCTACTTGGTCAGCCCTTAAATATACAGTACACATGTGACACTTGGTCATTTGCTTTCTACTATTCTCTTTGCCTGAATTGTCCTCCTTCCACACTTGTTTTCCTGAGAGCATGTCTTACTCAACATTCATAATGCAATGAAATATTATTGTGCCTCAGCAAGTTTCCTCACCAGTGGGTTTTGTGGAACTTTCTACATGACTTTTTTACGCTCTTATCAAATCATTCTCATGAGAGGCAGCGTTGTATTGATGCTAAGAGCAGTAGCTCTGGGCACAGACCACCTGGAGTCAGGATCCGATTCCTGCGTTTATTACCTGTGTGATCCTGTACAAGTCAATGACAGCAGCTTTCTCATAGGGTTGTTGTAAGGGTCATGTGTATTCATTTCTAAGAACAGTGGCTGACTTGTGTTAAACAGTCAGGTTCTTAGTTGTTGTTGTCACATTTTTATTATACATCATTCAGCACTTTTAGGCTACAAGCTGCTTGGGGGGTAGAAGCTATCTTACTTACCTTTGTGCTGACCACAAAGTAAATGAAAAGCAATAGAAACTTGTTAGATTGAGTTGAAAGGGATGCCAAAGCATGAAAGCTCAGGCTTCAGTTAGTTGATGGGGTGGTGTTTCCTTTTATGCACCAGAACCACTTATTCATTCAACAAATATTTATGCAGCACCTACTCTGTGTCAGGCACAAGACTAGGAACTTGGGATGAATTGGTGGACAAAGAAATAAGGTTCTTGCCCTTGTGAATTTTACATAAGATTGTTAAGAAAGGTATTAACTAAATAATTGTTTAAATAAATGTATAATTCAAACTGTATCTAGGGCTGTGAAGGGGTGGTATTTGATATTGTTTGTGCTTATCATGGGGTAGGGGGTTGACTTGGTTTGGGAGGTTTGAATGGCTTCCCTGAGAAAGTGATAGATCTTCTCAGATGAGATGGAGGAATAACTATGAACTTGGTGGCAGAGAGAACCTGGTGAGCATGAGGGGAGGATGGCAGCGTAGCTGGGACAGAGAGAGCAGGGAGAACATGGTGGGAGATGTGGCACTATAGGTAGGTCTTTGTAGAGTAGGAGTATGGTTTGTATTGTAAGAATAATGGGAAACCACTTTATATACTGGATGTTTTGTTGATTTTGCACTTAGAGAAAAACTGATTCTCTGCATGCAGTGTGAAAAGCAGATGGAAGGGCCTGGAAAGGATATAAATTGATATTTTAGGAAGGTGATGATATATTTCTATTAGTTTGGTGATGGTTAGGTAAGATAAGGAAGATAGAAAAACTTGAAGAAAACTTGAAACTTAGGAAGATAGAGAGACTTGGATGGATTTGAAAAAATATATACCGTACTACATAGGATACCTGAAAGATCCTTCCTGTACTTATATCCAGGGAAAGCCTCAAAAGCCTACAAAGTAGGCAGCTGCCTAGCATTTTTACTTAAATTTTGCCTTTTCTTTTCACTTTATTTACTTTTAAGTTTTACTTAAGCATTGTCTTAAATTTTACTTAAAATCCCACTATTATAATTTTTTTTTCCCCTTTGGAAGAATGGAATGAATCATCTCTTAAATTTCATTGGGAAAATAAAGTGAAGCTTCCTTTCTAAAAACATATGCACTATTGGAGAGGCAAAACATTAAACTATTTGAATTTTGGTTTATTAAGATCTCAATTTCTAAGATTTTTTGGAATTTGTGGAGAATAGGGGATAACAAGTCACTGTCAAATGAGGGCTGATGTGGCATTGTTTGGCAAGGCCAAGACAAGTGGGCTAAGAAGAGGGTCACATGTGGTTAGCAAGGCCTAAAAGTAATAGGAGTGAAGAGGAAGGTGAAGGAGATCTATCTATCTATCTATCTATCTATCTATCTATCTATCTATCTATCCATCCATCATCTATCTATCTCAATATGTGTATGTAGATATATTAATATAAAAGATATATGTATATATGTTTATGATATATATGATTAAGAAGGAAGATATACATAAGGAAGATACACACATATATATATGAAAGAATATATATGTAGGATATATGATATAGAAGGGATATTTATATATGTGTGTGTGTGTGTGTGTGTGTGTGTGTGTACACAGAGGGTGCCCAAAAAAGTATACACATTTTAAGAAAGGAAAAAACTGTATTAAAATTGTAATACTCAATATATATCAATAACAAAAGATGAATACAAGTCACGTTTGACTTCTGCAGTTACAAGAGGTGCTCCAAGTGGTCAGCACCAAATTACCATTTGGAGCACCATTTGGTGCTCCAAATTACCATCAGTGTAATTTTAATACAGTTTTTTCCTTTCTTAAAATGTGTATTCATTTTTTTGGTACCCTGTGTGTGTATGTATGATGGAAATCTAATCTTTTACACATTTTTTTTCTATAGCAGTAATAGATTAGGTATTTAGGACTTGTAATTTTTATTTCTTGTACACTCTGAGAAATACTGCATTATACTGCTAAGTTATATGTGTAGTGACCAAAACTTAATCCTATTCTTTCCTAAGTGGAGGAATTAACTTGGTATTATACATTTTAAAGTAATGTGTTTTTCTACATTAATTTACTTGTGTAGGTGCTAATAGATTTATGAAATAGTATCTATCCTATTATTCCAGGGGAGTGATGTAAGCTTTCATTACCTTCTCTCATGTGCAGTTGTATTTGTTTTGACAGAGCCTAGGAATGATACAATAAAACTGTTAAAAGTAACAATGCAACCATGACTTTTACTGTAAAAAATGTAAAAGTGGAAGTCATTTCACAAAATGTGAAAATTGCTTACGAATAATGACAAAAGTAGTTTTGCCGTCCTCTCCTTTTTCCAGCCAAGGCACCTGGATACTAAGCAATGCAAGAAGAGTGCCTATTAAAGTATGAGCATGTATAGATATAAAAATGTTTATAAATGTTATAAACACTTATGCATATAAGTGTAATGCATGTGTATAAATATTTGAACTGAAATTAGCCCCCTTTTAATGTGAAATCTTGGAAGATACTTTATGTCAAGGATTAAAGTATATAATATATAAAGAAAAAATATTTTTTAATTACCTTTGTCAACATAAGAAATATCCAAACCTATAAAGAATTTTTATAAGATTTTATTTAAGCCAAACTGACAACAATTGCCAGGAAGCAAGACCTCAAATGCTTTGGAGTATAACAGTTTGCAGTTTCTTTTATGCATTTGGAATTAAGGAGGGAACCTAAGGCAGATTACATAAAGGTGGGAGAAAGCAAGGCAGGGATTGGATTACAGGATAGTTAAGATTACGTGCTCTATTGAGGGTGGTTACGCCTTCTATGGTTTGACTTCTGGCCTTTCAAAGATGTATTAACCTAGACGCACAAGAACGACAGACAGGGCTGGCTTAAAAACCTTTCAGTAAAGAAATTATAAGCCTGGGGTTTGACTACTCACCATGACCTGCCCAGTTAGGAATTTATGATCAGATTACCCTGTGAAGTTACTTGCTGTAGAACCCCTTTTTCATTCATACCTCAAAATGAAGTCCTATGGGTCATAACTTTGTGTTCTTAAAAAAAAAAAAAATGCTTGGTAATTTCTGCTTGTTGATAAATTTGAATGTACTTATTTTATGCTTTTTTTCTTAGTGTGGGAGATGACATTTAGATGAAAGTGATAAAAATGACATTTAATTGCTTGAGACTTTAAATGTAAAACACTGCCATTCATAAATTTCCAGACCGAGTTATAGTAGATAGATATATTTTAACATCAGTTCTTATTTTAATAATTTTTGGGTATAGTAAATCCAGGTGAGACTATTTGAAACACATATCTATATAAAGGGATTTCTTGGATGTGAGAAATCTTAGTTTTTTATAGTTACATGGTTATTATTAGAATCTGTGGAGGTTCTGTACATGCAAGATAAAGGTAGTTGAGATATTTTCCTTGTCAGAGGAGAAATCTCATTGTGGCTAGACTAGCTAAATGAAAGTCTGTGGGTTACTATTTCTAAGAAATGCTTTGAATGAAATGTTTACTACCACCCTTGTTTTAATTTCTACTTATAATTTTTCAGGAAAAGAGAATTTGGGGAATAAACTTTAATTTGTCTGTCAATCGAATAAGTTGACAATATATCGACTGATGTGTTCATATAAAGTAGCCAGGAAGCTCGTGTGTGAATTGTGAGATAGACAGATTTGTTTTTTCTTCTCCTACCTCCCTGCATTAATTTCCAAAAGCTCTTTTCCTATTTCTAATCTCAAGTAACTATTGTTTATCTCAGTCTCAGAAACTTCAACTCTCATTACCTGATAAGCCTGTTAAAGTCGATGGGATAGACACACATAGGTGTGAATTATTGTCAGTGTTCTAGTTCTAGAGTTAGTTATTCAGTTCATGGAGGTTCAGTATAATATAAATAAAGAAAAGAAGAAAAAAAAACTGGTCATGCATGGCCCATGGTAATTAATCCAATTCCACAAACGAAAGTCTAACAAAGTTTCCATTTTTAGATGTTAAGGATGTTATACTTTCTAGGCTTATTTGAGTTTTAATTGAGAACTGAATTTGTTTCAAGTTAAATGGAATCTATCTGCTAATCATTTTAAGCCCAATTTCAGATTGTTCTGTTATTTCCTGCTGTAGAGATTTTGATTCTCCAGTGTCTTACAAATGTAAGACATCCTTTCATGGAGGTTTATTTCTTCATGTTTACAGTACGCATATATGTGTTTGTAATAGGTAGTTGGGAAAGGAGCTGTTGTTATCAGCTCAGGTCATCATATTGCCATGGACACCTGAAGGCATTGCTAACAGTGAAATTTCAAAGTACCAAGCCATTGGCAGAGCGATGGGAGGGGCATTCTTTGGGGAAGGGTCATTCTTTGGAACAGCACATGGTCTTCCTACTCCATGTGCTCCTAAAATAGATCCCAATTATGCTTACTTGAAAATATTATTGATGTATTTGAGAACATTTAGAACTGTATCCTATAAAAAGAACTGAGGCAGTTTTTCCAAATAGCACATTCAGATTGTTGCATTGATTTTATAATACCAGCTTTAGAAGCATTAATTTCTTGGATCTTTTATAAGTCTTCTTTTGGAAGATTCTTTAATTGAAATCTCTTCTGTCAATCAAGTTGATTCTCCTTTAAAAAGAGATCTTAAACTCACTGACATCTGCCTGTTTTTACTGCCATTGCTCTGGTCCAGTCACATCATTTCCTCCATAGACAGCCACCTCTTACCTGGTGTGGGTGCTTACACTTCTCTTCTCCACAAACCCCCTGTGTGGTACTTTCACAATAGACACACATTATGGTGCCAAACTCCAAACCTCAGGAACTTTTGTGATGAACTCTTAGGTTCCAGCAGCTTCACTTATTGGGATTTATGTTGTAGTTCCTTGATTCAAAAATAATAAATTATAACTGATTTCTATTTAAAGATAGATGACACTTTAAAGTAACAGTTTTGTCTTCATACTATACACTATAATTAGACCAAAATAACTTTAATTATACTAGTTAGATACATTTTTAAAATTGGTCTCAGCTGGTATACAAGAATAATACATAATTGAGACCTTAAAAATTATGTCATGTCTACTGCATTGTAGGGAAGAAAACACACCTATATTTAGATTGTATTGAGAAAGGTGTTGTTTCTCTAGGGGAAAGCAGTTAGTATGAGTTTGATTTTTTCCCTCACTCATTTACTTATATTCTGAAATTTACCACACTTCTGCCTTTTTCATATTAATATCCAAATACATTGACCATCCATGAAAGAAATTGCTTCACAGAGAAGGACTATGATACTATTCTGTGAAATGGTTCTGTATAACACAAGTATTTTTTAACGTGTGGTAGAAAGAGATATATTTTTTCTTGACTACAGCCAACTCTATGGAATGGATGGTGCCGTATAAGCACCTTTTCTGTTTTGAGTTTTTTGTTATTGTTATTCAGTATAATTAAGTAAGGCAGGAACATTTCCAATAAGAACTTAATTTTATAAACCTTGTAATGCCTTTGTCCTTCTATCAAGTGGATCTCTCTTTAGAATCTCTTCAACCCTAATCAACTCGAGAGAGAGAGAGAGAGAGAGAGAGAGAGAGAGAGAGAGAGAGAGAAACATTTCTAGGTGATTTAAACATCTTCCACTATGCCAATGTATCATATCAAGTCCTTGGCTTTCTCTCTTCAAATTATGTCATCTTTCACTCTACCTCTGTCCCTCAATCCCAATGTCATAACCTTGACTTTATCATTGTTAGTAACTTCAACCTATCTTTAATCTCAATTTCAAGGAGATGACTCTCCAAATACCATCTCTTCAGGTCACTTCCTCAAGGATGCCAATTCTGAAGATTCTTCGAAATCACCAGGGCCTCCAATTTCCTTATTTGATGTCTTTTCACTGTCTACTCATTTTCTCACATTTTCACTCATTTTCAATTGCCAGTTATTCACCAAAATTCCATAGCCCATCACTGTAACCACTCATTTACAGACTCAGCTGCTTACTCCCTTGGTCCTTTCTCACTCTTTTATATTCACCTGATAAAATCCCAAACTTGGTAAAACCCGATTTTCTGCTGAATATGTGGTTGTACCTATGGAGTTGTATGTGTCTGGAAAACAATGCATGCTAAGTTGAAATTCACTCCAAATTCATGATCACTAAACCAGGTGTCTTATTAGCATTTCCAGGCAATCCTATTACATTTACCTAATCCATTTACTCTCCCACTTTCCTAGATGACTTTTTCATACCTTCCGTCTGTTTAAAACACCCCGACACCCCCCACCATTCTCACCTTTACTGAGAAAATAGAAATAACTAAAAGAGAAATTATAAAAGCTACTATCACTGCAGCAACCCAAACCATCCATCTGTATCTGTCTGTATCCATATACTTTGACTTTCCTTCTGTTTTTATCAATGAACTGACTGTGCTTCAATTAAAAGCTAATCATTGCACTGATATACTAGATCCTAACCCCTCTTGCCAACTGTAGGATATTACTCCAGCCGCCCTCTCTACTTTCAACATAAACTTTTTTTTCTCACTATTAGGTCATTCACATCAGTGGAAAAATACGCTGTAAATTTTCTCATCTTATAAATTCCTATCTTGAGTCCATATTTCACTCTAGATTTCATCTCATTTTTCTGTTCCTTTTTACAGTAAAACTACTTGAAACAGTAATTCTTTCTGTCCAGATCCTTTCCTCTTATTATTTTTTACTTTAGAAAAAATTATATTCAAATTTATTGATCAGCACCATGTAGTATACGAGATCTGTTTTATTTTTTCATGATTTCTTGAACTAGTGAGTTTTATTTAATTTTTCCATTTAATGTATTAAAAGCTTTTTGCTTTGTGTCATTTATAAAAAAACATGGTTACTAATAAAGTCTTCTTTTACCAAATTCCCAATGAAATATACTTAAATGTGACATTTCACTTTTTAGAAAATTCAGCATATTTTTAGTTACTTTTGTGACAGTAAGAATAGCATTTTATCTTGTAGTTGACTATAATTCGCTAGCCATAGAAGTGGTTTATTAGCAATGCTCTCTGGTCTGGTCTTAATGTAGGATGCTATGACTTGAAACACATACCATTGATTTTCCTATCATAAAGTTGCAATGCCTTCTTGAACCCACTCTAATCAGGCTTCCTTCCATCTTGACACCTCCACCAGATCTGCCTTTGTTCAGGTCACCATTGGTCTCCATGTTGTTTTTTTCCAATGGCTGATCCTCAGTGCTGGTCTAACAGAGACAATCACTTTATTCTTCTTGAAACAGCATCTTTACTTGGTTACCAAGACTCTTCTAGAAAAACTACATTTCCCTCTAGCTTTTGTAACTCATTGGTCATTCCTGTTCAGTCTCACGGACTTGTTAGTTTTAATATTTCATACTTATAAATGCTTAGCAATAAAGAGAAAGGAGCTATTGGTTCATATTACAAGTTGGATGAATCTCTAGGCAATTATGCTGAGTTAAAAACAGCCAGTCGCCAAAGGTTACAATACTCTGATTCCGTTTATAGAATAGTTGTGAAATGATAAAATTTTTAAAATGAAGGACAGATTAGTGGGTGTTCAAGGCTAGGGACAAGGAAGGGAAGGGTTGGGGATGAGAGGGAGATGAGAGTGGTTACAAAAGGGCAACAGGAAGGATTTCTATAGTGATGAAACTTGAAACTATTCAGTATCTTGACTAAGTGGAACACACAGGAAGATACACATGTGATAAAATTACATAGAACTACACACACAGACACACACACATAACACACATGTGTACAATTAAAACTGGGAAAATGGAATAATATTGGTAGGTTGTATCAATGTTAACATTCTGATTGTGATATTATACTGTAGGTATACACAGTCCTACCATGGGGAAAAACTAGATAAAGTGTACACGTGCTTTCTGTATTATTTCTCACATCTGCAGGTGAATCTATAGTTTTCTCAATAACAAAGCTATCTCAGTGATATTACAGAAAAGATTCAAAGAATAATATTTTAATTGTAAATGTAAATATTTTTTGTTTCAAGTTTTATTTGATATAAAGGGTAGTATTAATGTCTCATTTCTTAATTGCCTACAGATTTTATTTTTCATTTGGGAACTGGATGTTGATACTTCATTATGAAATATTTCTTGATGTACATCCAGTTCTAAGATATAAAATATATTGGATATTTTTATACTTGTAATTGTGAAATTACTTGATAAAAAGGAGATCCTGCTACTTTTTTAGTATATGTGTTTAATTCTGGAGTGTTTTTCCTCCTGACAACAGCAAATTCTGGCACTGAGTCAGACTCCTCAGGTTTAGGGGCTCCATCCACAAGACTTCTCCCACCTTAGAATCAATCATAAATGAGGTGCCCAGGACACCCACATTGTTGTCTGTTAGAGTACAAATTCAGGGATTCCCATGACACCCCCCCCCACAGTTCAATAATTCACTAGCACAATTCACAGACCTCTGGAAAGTGCTTTACTTACTATTACCAGTTTATTACAACTTGGGAACAGCCAGATGGAAGAGATGTATAGTGCAAGATACTGGGGGAAGGGGCAGAGCTTCCATGGCCTCTCAGGGCACAGCACCTCAGCCTCAGTGTGTTCACCAAACCGGAAGCTCTCCAAACCATGTCATTTTGGAGTTTTTATGGAGGTTCCATTGCATAGGCATGATTGATTAAATCATTGACCATTGGTGACTGAACTCAACCTGTAGCCCCTTTCTCCTCCTTGGACGTGGGGGTAGGGCTTAAAGTTCCAACCGCGTAATCATAGGGTTGGTTAATTCCTCTGGCAAGCCAGCCCTCAATCTGAAGCTATCTAGGGGCCCACCGAGAGTCACCTCATTAGTATAAACTCAGGAATGGTTGAAAGTGGCTCATTGCATATTAACAAAAGACACTATTGTCCCTGTCACATGGGAAATTACAGGGTTTTATAAGCTTTTTGCCAGAAACCAGAGACAAAGACCAAATATCTTTCTTTGATACTGTGTGACTGTGTGTGCACATTCAGTTCTTTTGAATTCAGTGCTGTTACCAGGAAGTTCTTTCCCCGCCGATGTATAGCACCCTAATGAAAAGGAATATAAAAAAATACTTGAGATCTTAAAATAACATCAGTATATGCCCTTTCTGAGTTGGAAGATTAATCAAGATAGTGTAGGTATGTTTGATAATAAATCTGTGGAAACCATAGTTGTATTAATCAAAGTTTGCAAAATGTAAAGCTCTCCAACTAGTCATTCTTCATAGTATGTATAGTATAATGTTAAATACAAAACTCTGCTTAATCACTGGTTGCTAGACTCCTGCCCTGTTTAGTGCTGCCTTAGAAAAAAAGGTATTCAATACTTCATTGTGATAGGTAATAGATAACTTTTCATCCTCTGGCTCCTTTTTAGCTAGCTAGTAGGGATGAATCTGGTAGTTTTCTGAGAGGGACTTCATTCAGATCCAGGAGGAAGTTTGGTGTCTCCCATCTGTATTAAACCTAATTTTGAATGTATCTATTTATTGGAGAATAGCATAATGTGATAGTTAGAATCATGGATCCTCATGTTCGACTGAGTTCAAGTCCTGCTCCTACTTATCTGTATATTATGTTAACCTAAAAATAAAAGGCCGAAGTGAGAAGCAACAGGAGTTTATTTGAGATCTAAATACTAGCTGGAATCACTGATTCAGGCAGAAACCCAAATAGTGTTCTGATTAGGAGGTGAAGGCAAAGGGGATTTATGAGAAAGGGCAGGGGAATGAATAGAAGGAAAGAATTTCTATGTATGTTAGTTAATAAGCTAAGGAGGTATAGGTGCAAAAAAGCTAACAGAGCGATGCTAATATAATATTAAAGACTGTCTTCAGTCCCATAGTCATATCTACTTTTCTGTTCTCTTTGCAAACAGTTGTTTGGAATTCAATGCTGCTTTAATCCCAGTCCAAAGGTTATTTTGCCCAAACATTTCACAGGTTTGAGGAGTAAGATGTGCAAAGCAGTTCCTCTGGCCTGGCAGCTCCAATGCCATTTTGAAGTGGCTTCATTTATATTATTTGTCACACCTTGAGCAATCTACTTACCCTTTGTGCCTCTCCTCATCTGTAGTAAAAGTTCCTACCTGCTTTATGGATGAACTAAGTATACATGAAAAGATTAGAATTGAGAACACATAGGAAGTATTATATTGATATAGGTGAAGGCTACTATTGACATGATATACGTACGGGAGATGCCCGTAGCATGTAATAATTTCTGTTTGAGTGTTTTACAGCTATCGTCAATGCTGATTTGTAAATGAAATTTGCTGAACATATTAAATGATTAGATATCTTACTTCAGCCAATCTTTCCTATGAGGAAATAAAATCATGGTTTAATATAACTAATATATTGAAGTATTCAAAACTACTTGTTTATATTATTCCACTAAAGTATGATTGATATTTTAAAATCTATTTTTTTGTAAATCAGTAGTTACTAACAATGAAAGTAGTGGCTATGGACCTGATAATGAACTTGGTCCCTATACAGCACTTAGGGTGTGCTTATTTTCCTTGACTGTTACTAATAACCAGAATCTTCAAACAAACCATATTGCGGCATTCATAAAGCTACTGACCCCAGGCCCATCACATGACCTAAAGGTTGACTAAAGAGAATCTTTATATATCGTAATGGTATGTCCAATATCTGTAGTCAAACCAAGCATAAAATAACAGGTCCTCTTCTCTTTAAAGTTATAATAACTTAGGAATTTCCCTAACGTTAGTTTCTCATAGGATCATTATAGAAATCACTAAGCTAAGACTAAGATTTCATATGAAATCCTGAGAGATTTATAGAGACCTAGAAGTTGGTTTTTAAAAATTCTTAAATTTGGGAAATTATTCTCAGATTATCAACTTTTAAAACGTAAGTTGTTTTATAAAGAGCAGGTCCCCCTTTAAGTGTTTTCACGAACTGGGACAAATCAAATTATTCATTCCAAATCTCAACACTTTGATATGTGTGTAATCAGATTAAAATGAAGATGAAGCGCAAATATAGAAGAGGAAAATAATGAAAAGATCAATTCTACTTGGCAGTGATGGCAGGAACACATTTTACACCGCATATGCTCGTACCTTAGGAATTGATCAGAACGACATCTTTTCCCATCGCTATCTCCCTTATTGATTACCTAGGTATCCACTAGGTTGAAGAGAGTGGGAGAAGGTGATACAACATGCTATGTAAGAAGAGTTGTGACCTGCCAAAGAAAAATTGTACCCAACTTTTAGAGAACAATTAATGGGGCGCACGTGGATAACAGCTCTAAATGATAGTACTCAGTATAGTGACACATTTTGGATCCAGATGAAGATGCAGTCCTCAGGCTTTTAGTGAATAGGTTCTATGTGTAAGCTGCCTAATAAGACAACTAGAGCCACGTATGACTGAGGTACTACAGGAAAGGCGTTACCTGGGAAGCGCAAAGTCACACAGCCTAAGTTCAAATCCCAGTCCTCCCAGTTACCACGTGTGAGACCTTGTGTCCGTTAATTAGCTTCACTTCAGTATTCTCATCAGAAATTTAGGAAAAATTGTAACTACCTGGCAGGTTTGCTACAAGGATTAAATGAATTATTATACTTAGAACAATGCCTGGTACTTAGCAACCACTCTGTAAATGCACGCTATTTTTAGTTTATTATTTGGTGATGTAGTAATAAACTCTGTACAGAATTCAAGGGAACAAGTGTTCCTATTTTAATTTCTACTTTGCATGTTTAGTATTATTAAAATGTTTAAGGATTACTTGCCCTTTAATACTGGTTTTCTATATTTATTATTATATTATTTTAAAAATAAGGAATTTGAAATATTTTGTAATCCATATTATTTTTTTAAAATTAAATTCATTGGGGTAACATTTAAACCATACAAGTTTCAAGTGTACAGTTATATAATACATCATCTGTATATTGAACTGTGTGCTCACCATCCAAAGTCTAGTCTCCTTCCATGTTATTTTTAGATATAGTAATGTCTGTCTCCCTTTATCAGGTAGGATGTATGATAAGCATAACTCTGTAAAAATCAAATTTACCCCATTATATTTTTTGTTAATGTGTCTTGGAAGACTAAAACCTTGTAAACAGGAACCAGATGCTATAAATGACTTTAGCTTCAAAGTCATTGAACAAGATGAACCGATCTTTCTAACCTAAATACAAATATTTAGCTCTCCAGAACTACTGTAATGGCAAGATACATAAGGCCGAAAGCATAGAAGTACAGCCTAATTTGTATTCTAACACAATTCTAGTATTTAAATCCATGCCAAAAGCTAGCTAGTGAAAATAAAGTGCAAAATTGGTTTGTACTGCTTGTTTTTATTTAAGAAGTTGCATATTTAGATAAAGTAAAGCGTTCAGTGTAACTCAATTTTTCTCCATAGGAGCATTTGAAGTTATATTTTATAAAGTAGAAATTAAAAATTAAATTTTAGACTTAAATAATAACAGGTTATAAATATCTGCACTTCCTACAGCACCCCGTCCCCACCCCCACCAATACTCACACCTGTCATAATGTGAAGAACCCAAACACAAAGGCCAAACTGCAGGAGTTCAAATACCAGCTTATCTACTTGCTGGCTCCGACTTCGACTTTGACTTCGGAACCATTATTTATCCTCATCTGTGAAGCCAGTTATACTAGTATCAGCCTCATAGAGTTTATGTGAGGATTAAAGGTATG
Source organism: Rhinolophus ferrumequinum (assembly GCF_004115265.2). NCBI lineage: Eukaryota > Metazoa > Chordata > Mammalia > Chiroptera > Rhinolophidae > Rhinolophus > Rhinolophus ferrumequinum. Next base: position 35,894,411 of record NC_046288.1, read on the forward strand.
CATATATACATGTATATACATGTATGTGTATACACATATACATATACACATACACGTACATATATGTTTTTAGACACACAGTGTCGATATAATAGATGCACATAGGCATATGAGTATATACGTGTGTATGTCTATATATGTATACACATAACACACAAAGTGCATACATGAGGAATCTCCACATCCCTATATCTGGCTTTTTCCTAAACCGTTGTTACTCTTGTCTCCTTTCTTTACACGTAAGGGGAGAGAAGCTAGACTGTTTAATAACATCTTCACTGGCATGGCCGAGCAAAAACTGAAAAACTAAAGCTGTTGAATTTCTTTTTTGTTGTATTCCATTTTCCTTTCTGCTCTCTTGTTTCTTTTCCAGCACTGTATACTCTCCTTTCAGTCATTCTTATAAATATAATGCCTTTAAGGTGCCTACACTGGTTGTTTAAAGCCTTTTCTCTAGTACTTTCCTTGTGTCTACCCTATCACAAAAGTATTAAAAATAATAACTTCTTGCCCTCTTGCCCCCTCAGTCCCTTTCTATCAGTTCCAAACTCTTTTTTTCTTATGTAATGGGCACTTGGGACCACATCCCATAAACAAACACACATTAAAGTGTGACTAACTGGTAGCCTTAACTGGGGCTTTGATGAAAAAACAACACAAAACAAATAACTGTGCCCCTTCACTGGAATGGTGAAATTGGAATTGTGCATTTTAATTTGTATTAGTGGGTGTGAATCATTGAAGAGATGACTTGACACCTTGGGGTGAAGGTGACTGTAAAGAAAAGGTGATAGCCTTGGTGCTAACATTTATGAAAATAAGTGTCATTAAAAGATAAAGAGGAGAATCTAGAAACTAAGATTGGTAACTATAGTGGTTTTTATTTAGAGTCACTATCTCTCACTTAGAGTTACTGTTTGTATCCTAAGACGCTATATGAAATTATCTTGTGTATTTGAATAATTTTTTGAGGAGGGCAGACAGGAGAACAGATCTGAGGGGTTTGTTTACCCACTGTGTCTCCCAGGGTAGGTGCTTAATAAATGTATGGTGAATACAAGAAATAGAAATGAGCCTATTTCATTTTCGCTTCTTTTTGACTCACTTGCTTCAATGGAGGTTTTTTTTTGTTTGTTTAAATGAAAGTTGAATTTTTGTGAAATTGAATGAGAATTGATAATGAATAGAGAGCTTTTCAAAACCTGCCCAAACACAACTTCTGCATTGTCAGCAGTGCGAAAATACACATGTATTGCAATGACAGCTACATTATTCCAGAGGCCGAAAGAGAGCCTGAAGGGAATGCACAGGTGATGTGACACAGCTGTGACTGATAAAAAAAAACAAATGCTGGTTTTTCTTCCTTTCTTTTTTTATTTTTTATTTTATTTATTTTTAATTAAAGTCTATTGGGGTGACAATGGTTACTCAAGTTACATAGCAAATGCTTTTTAACCAGCCTTCCTCTCCCAGAGGAGTTTCATTGACCTTCTTTGTGATAGCCAGGCCTAGCAAATACCTACAGTTCCTTTGAAGAGTCCTCAGAATATAACCTCACAACAGGAGCTACTTTGAGAGGTGGCGGTTGGGCTATAATATTTAAATAAATAAACAGTTTCTAGCAAGTGTTGTAATGTAACCTTCTGATAAGCACCGTTAGTCAATTCTCAACCAATACGTTAACTAACTCCTCATTGTCCAGTTGCAAAGAAATTACATTAGAGCAGAAAAAGAAACAAAACAAAAAGAATCTCTGGATATCAAAATCAAGAAAGTTTAGTAAAATGTATTTGATGATTAAGTAATAATAACATGGAAGAAAACAATGTATTGTACTTGCCTCTACAAGACCATGTTCAACTACATATAGTCCCATATTTGGCAGTTTCAGAATTTTTTTTTTTTTGCGCTGTACACCTGAAGCTGAAGTAGAATAATATTGAAGGTCAACTATAATTAAAGTGTGTGTGTGTGCACGCACATATATATTTACAGTATGATATAGTATATATATATATATATATATATTATACATATATATATATATAGTAATGGGATGTAAAGCACAGCATAGGGAGTGTAATCAATGGTACTATAATAGCTACGTACGATGTCAGAGGGGTACTAGACTTGGTGGGGTTATCACTTTCTGAGGGGTGTAAATGTCTAATCATTATGTTGTTTTGTACACTTGAAATTAATATAATAAAAACAGAATTTTTTAAAATCTCATTTTCTCTATGTATCTCCACATAAAATGATTAATGGTAATGATTAAAATAATATGTAACATGTTCTTAAAGTAATTTACTTGAAAGCATTAAGTAAACAGTAGATTACAAATATTTCCAATTATAACCTAAGCCAAGTTCAGACTGAAACTTTGAATTTCAGATTGAATTTAAATTTAAGTAAAAATACATGGCAGAATTATACATTCTTTGGTCCCTTGATGTTGAGACCATATGCATGTCTGGGTAGACTCAGATTACGTCATTTGTCCCAGCATAATAATTCATAACACTTGCTTTGACTCTCAAAAATGTTGTACTTTAGTTAATAAAGCATATGCACATCCTACCTAGTGCAAGCAATTTGCTTGTGAAATGCTGTTAGAAGCTAAAAAATTCTGGAACTGTAGTCAATAATATAGTAATAACTTTGTACAGTGACAGATGGTTATCAGACATATCATGGTGATCACATTGTAAGTTATATAGATGTCGAATCACTATGTTGTACACATGAAACTAATAATACTTTGTATGCCAGCTATACTTTAATAATTTTTTTTAAAAAATTCTGGAAATTTTCAGGCAACAGACATGAGCCACAAGTAACGGTGCGAATTATATCTGGTCATAGCAAGCATCAGTTCTTCTGCTTGCTCACTCTTAGTGGTGCTGCTTTCTGATGCAATCCTCCAAATATTTTGCAGTCCATGTTCTTTAAAGTAAAGAAATATTACTTCTTTCTAGCACAGAGTATCACTTTTTTTCTAACATACTTCATTTCTGTTGATTTTAATTTGTACAGTACTCAAGAGTTTGTGTTATTATTCAGTAGAAGAAAACTCTTTTGGAAGCTGTACCTTTGTTAGATAATTTCGTTCCCAAATAAACCCTTGGCTTCTGGAAGGGCCTCCCTCGATGTAGCATAATGTCTGCTGTGCAATAGTCACTTAATATATATGTATTAAATGAGGGAATGGGTAGCAATGGTAAATAGATTTTTTAACTTTTAAAAAAATTATTAATTTATTATACATTTACAGCATTTTCTCAAGTCATCTGAGCTATAATGAGAAGAATAAAATTCTTACTTGAGGAGTATCTGCTCACTTCCATCCACATTTATTGAGTTAAACACAATACACACATACACTAAAGGAGAATTGATTAAATTACCCCATATAAGATTATTAGCTGAGAAACTTTAACTCATATATTAATATTTAAATATGAAGGAGGAAAAGAGACAATATAGAAGGAAGAGTACCATGAAATAATTGAGTTTCTTCTCATGTTGAATGGTGTTGCAATAAATTTCTACTATAGAATTATTGTTGAAAGCCTATCAATCATTCAGGATCCCTTAAACATGCACTTTCCATGTTATGTTACAAATTTCTTTCATCATGGTCAAAGAGATGGTTTGTGATTTCAGCCTAATATGAATTTAAGAAATACACCAGAAAAGGACAAGGAGAGTTTGGGACACCCATAGGCCATGAACTTTGTAGACGTAATTTGAAACTAAAATTTGAGAACTCTATTTTAAGGGATGGGCTTTGCTCTTTGATCCTGTTATTAATCTTTCAGAAATTTAATAACACTTAAGCCAATTTGATAATTTAACTGAGAGGTAGCCAATAATTACAATAAACTTTAAGTGTACATAATAGCATGGTGGGAAAAGAGAAGGCCAACAATAGAGTAGATCAGAATTTTAAGTCTTTAATTCTTCAAGTCAATAGGAAGAGAATTATTGGCATAAAAATGGACTACTTTAGGTGAATTACCAAAGGTGACTGGCAAGCCACTTCCAAATTAAAATGATTGTTTAAAGCCCATTGGTCCCTTGAGGCTGCAATTGAAGCACATCAAAGCCTTGAGCTGTATAGCTTCTTGTCATTCCTAACCACATCTTTGTATACCCGGTGATTCTTTCCCTACCTTTCTACTTCTTTCTCTTGGTCTCACCTCCCTCCCTCTTTGAATAGATTCTAGTTGTTTAAAAAGAGTATCATTTTATGTCCCTTTAGAAAAAACAAAACAAAACATCTAACGGAGATAAAAGCACGGCCACTTTAAAGTTCAATAACTACATATTGAAGTTGCTGGACTAAGTAAAAAAAATAGTAATTTAATATCTCACGTTATTGCATTAAAGGCTAATTGGTCTTATTTCCAAATTCAATTCGATGAAAACAGTTTTCTTAATACAGAAGGCACAAAATATTAATGAGTCACCTCATCCTTATTCAGGAATGTCTGTTCTCATAGAAAGGACAAGTCCTGCAAAGCAAACTATTTTGCTTAAATGTCTTTTAATGGAACATTCATACGTCAAAAACTGCATGCAGCAATTGTAGTATCTTATTCTACAGAGAAATAAAAATGACTTAAATTTCTTTCTTTAGAACTATTTATTTAATACCCAAAGAAATGTTTTTAAATCAGACATCAATTGTTGCAGTGTCCCCTCCAAGTGCTTTCCCATTAGACAAGATTTCTTTGGGAATGCAAACATTAGAAATATATTTGTGCATAGAGGCTATTACAACATGAAATTATGATAAAAGCTGAGATAGTTGTTGTTGAAATAAATGGTTCTTCACAGTCTGTTGCTGGAGAAAGGCCTAACATTATTATCCAAGTTGTCTGTCTTGATTGATCTTAATTTCCTAGATAATTGCTATACTCTCCATCTCATTTTGTCCTTATAGGCAAAATCTTCCTCTGAAGAAAAAGACAAAAATTTAACATCATTTAGAGTTGACCTAAGTCTTTGAAAATTTTGCATGTTTCCGTACTGTTGTTTTTATCAGAAAGCTAATGATTAGTGTATGTGCCAACAATTATAACACAAGAACTTTAAATTTATCTTTGTTTAATTTTCTAATTAGAAAGAAAAGAAAACCTGATGTCACAGGGAGTTAGGGAAACAAGTTGTGATAGCATAAATCATAGAAATTATTTCTTTGCTTCATGGAATCTATAGAACCTAATAAAACTGCCTTTGCGTTTTTTTGGGGGTAATTGTGAACTTAATACTAAATCATTATTCTTGTGCTGACACACATATCCATTTATCTGATTATCTCTTTCTTTAACAATATTTTAGAAATCTTGTATGTATAAGGCTCTGGGATATAGAGAACAAAAGGAGAATTTAATATAAAACCTGTGCTGGAGGAGGTAGCTCATGGTTATAGTGTGAGTGACAGACAATTTACATGATCATAGTACAAGTAAGAAGATATGTGCTTAAAAGAATGTGCATTACTATACTATAGGGGAGCAAGGTATGATTCCTAATGGGAGAACAGGACATTTGGTCATCTCTTTCAAGAAAATAGTTATCATCTTAAAGCTTGTAAGGAACTCTGGTTATAAGGTTTAAAAGTCTGTTAGGAAGAGAGTTTCAAGTTCTTTCGGTAAGTATACCTCCCCATGTGTAGCTTAGCATTTTATCAGGGTAACCAATTAGGACTCATAGTCACAAGGGCAGCACCTGTGTTTAATTTTTACAACTCTATCTTCAGCACCTAGTTCATGAACTTGATATAATAAGGGCTCAGTAAATATTTATTGAATGAATGAATGGATTGCGACAAAGATGAGTTTTCATTGAATTTGGCAATAAGAGATTATTTGTAACTTCAGCGAGATCTGATATTTTAGTGAAATGTCTAGTTTCACATTTTGCTGAGGAGTGAATGAGAGGAGTCTGCAGTGGCACTTAAAATATTTTGATTGTGGACTAGGAAGGAAACTGGTTTGAGTAAGGATTTCTATTGTTTTGTATCAGAAAGATCTGAGTATCTTGAAATTCTGCTGAGAAGCCTTCTGAAGAGAGATAGTATAATTAACAGAGCTAGGTCCATGAGAAGCCGTCAGAGGCATGACCCAGACCAGGGGAAGGGAACTTACCATCACTTGGATCACTAAGCTCTCTCCCACTGTTATAGGAAAGAAGATAGATGTGTGTAGTTGCAGCTAAATTTGTAGATCTGATGGCAGTGAATTGAGGAAATCCTACTGGCTTCAATTTTTGTTGTGCAATATTAAGGTTATTATTTTATGTTGAGCAAGGTTGTAGCCAGAGCTTTGCGATGAGTGGAGACATTTTGAAATGGCTTTATGGGGAATGGAAAGACAATATTCACTAGTGAAACCCAGAAGTCTTCCTAGACAAGCTGTTGATGTTGGGAGGCCACAGATCTATAGTGACACTGGCATGCACTTCTTATTTGCTCTAGCAAGGTTCAGCAGTCCAGGCATATAAAGCTGATTTGGTTTAAATAAGTGAGGGTGTGTTATAGGGACAAGCAAGAGAGGTGAAGACATGGTAAGGGTGATTGATGTACTGCACAGTGGAGTTGAATATGAGAAAAAATAATATGGAGGGATGAGCAGGCTGTTAATAGGGAGACAGTAGAAGCATTTAGAAATTGGGGGCCTTACTGAGATCTAAGACCTGTTGCAAGGGAGAAAAAAAAGCTGAGTGGTAGAGGTAGGGTAGTGGACAGCTATAGGTGTTTGAGATTGGCAGTGGACCAAGCATGGGCACGAGAGTTGGATGGTAAAATGGAGTAGAAGTGACGTTCAATGAAGACGTAGAAGCAGAGGAACTGAGAGATTAAGATTGTCCTTTTGGACTTTGCGGACACCCAAGGTGATATTAGCAACTGGTTTATAGGAAATGATGCTGAGGGAAGTGCAAAGGCCTACAGTGAGTGTGGGGGAATGACTAAGAGATGTGTAGATCAATCATAACCAGGACAGATGGGGGTAGAAAGCTGCAGTGCAACATAAGCCTTTAAAGATCAAAGGTTCTCAAAGAATTCTGGGTATAAAGATCTGGAGGCATCAGTGATAATTTAGGACAATGATAACTATTCATCCTGACTCCAACATAAAACAAAGTATGAGGCAATGAATAGATGTTTACTTGTGAGTTCTGTGTGGGAGAACCAGGTTTGAATTAAGGCAATGACATAAAGAAAATATTTGGTGAAGTTTTCCAGAATGCAGGTCAGTTTATTTTTCATGGTTTTTTTGTTTTGTTTTGTTTTCATTTTTTTAAGAGGCAGGAAAGCACTGAAATACTTGGTCAGATGAGAGGAATTACAGAACAGTATGGAGATAATAAATTTAAGAGGGAGAAAATGACTGAAAAAGCTTAACCTTGAATGGTAACCAAGGGAAGATAACAGGATTGTGTGAGGCATGCTGGCTTAACATGCTCAGCTTGTTTTTTGGCCTGGAGATCCTCAGGTTGCTCAGAAGGAGTTAACCGATGGCCTAGGTTGGCCTTTCAGCTAGGTCTTGACAAACTGAGTAGGACCTTGCTTAGAGAAGAAGCATGGGAGAGAATAATAGGCAGAAAGAGTAGCACACACCAAGAAATACAAGTTGGAAAAGTACTTGTCAAATAAAGTGAATGCTGAAAAGTTCAGTATGGATAGAGCCACAGGATACGTGGGCTGGAGTAGTAAATCATAAGGCTTGATTTTAAAGGTGTAAAAAATTTTACCAGTGCTGGTGATTAAATAAAAAGCAATTTTGTCTTTTTCATCTCTATAACCCTACTCCCTAACATAGTTACTAGCACATGGAAAGCACTCTGTTAATATTTCTTCAACAAATACATTTGCAGTGACCTAAAGCCTTGAGGAGTAATTAACACGTTTGAATTAGAATTCAAAAAATTTGAAGCCAGACTAGAATGGGCCCAAAACATTGAGATATAATTTAATATAGGGACCTATATACAAACTTAGCCTCATGCTCAAGAAGTCAGCCACCGAAGTGCAGAATGGAAGTGGTGGTGTGGTGGTAAGCCAGGCTAAAGAGCAATTCAAGACTAGAAAACAGTGGTTTTAGTTGAAAATAGCCATATATGTGTCAAGAGTATCACACACTGCCAGATTTGTGGGCCCACAAATGTATGTTGCATAGTAGAAGTTACAAAAGCAAAGTGGGTATGAACCCTGTAACGCACATGTCAATTCACACCTGGAGCCTCATTTTGAGTTCTGAGCACAGAATTTTGTGATTTTTGTAGTGTCAGAACTGCAGTTAGTGAGTGTTGGGATCAGCCAGGACAAAGAGCTACAGAAGAGAGACTCTACACCTTCCCTATCTCCTCTGTCTCCATCCCAAGCTACCACTAGTTTGGGGTCTCACTGGATAGCCAGCAACAGATACTTGTAGACAGCATGAAAGAAATACATGTTGACTTTTGAAGCCCTTAAAAAGGCTCTGTATTTAATTTTCTATGTCTGTACTCTGTTTTAAGTACCCAATATGTTTACTTGTTTAATTTTATCACGTAGCACGGCCAGACAGAAATAAGCCTGGCTTGAACGCTGTTCTGGGAGGACCATTTCTTAACTATTTTTATCTCTTCTGAGCACCAACATATTGACTGTACCAGCTAGGTGGGGTATATCCTGCACCAGTATCTCAGAGTTTACCAGGTCCTGTTTTCTATCAGCATTTAGCACCAGAGAAGGTGATAACCTTCTCTGAGAAACTAGGGAGGGTTATATTTTCCCATGATTAGCCAAAATAATATACCTATTGTTTAAGATTCTTGTTTACCTTAAAAGTCTCTCCTTTACCTTTAATATGGAAGTGTCAACACATTTCCTAAGGAGGTAGTGACATCAGCATCATGGCAGCATGAGATGTCCCTCGATTTTGTCCACCCCACCCCACAAGAACAAATATTTGGCATTCATCCACAAATAAAAGTTCATTTGTGGGAGTTGTGGGATTTAGCACCATATGCCAAGGGACGCAGAGCGACTCTTGCCCACCCATGTATTAGGTAATAGGCTGACAGAACTTAGTACCAGCTGTGGACCATGCAGTAGCCTGTGAACCAGTTCCAGCCCCTCTTGGCAGTGGGCCGGAGCACCTGGAGAACACTGACTTGGGCAGTTACCCACAGAGGGACAAGAGAGCTTTTGTGGAAGTCCAGGTTTCCAGCAGGAGAAGTTCCAGCACTCTGTTGGAGAAAAAAAAAAAAAAAGCGAGAAATTGGAGTGCATAGAAAAACAGCTTGACTTTGCTTGCATCAGCCCTCCCCCAAGGTAGCACAGCTCAGCTCTAAGTGTGACCTGTTTGGCCTGAGATTTCTTCCACAGGGGAAAGGGAGACCTAGTGAATGAGCTCCCAGCTTCTCCAGCTTTGCAGGATGCTGCCAAAGAGACCCATTTCTTGCTCGCAGAATTCAGAGTCCTAAATCAGGAGTTCCATGACTCGGAGAGGAAGGAGATCAGAAAACAGTAGATAAAATTCTCAGAAAATGGCATTAGAGGGATGTTGTTACTCCTGACTGCATAGTGGACTCCATCAGGAAGCCTGCCCATGTGTGGCTGGAGAAGCCTCATGCGTGAATTCCCCAACTAGTCCACGAACACCCCCAGCTCCTGCATGCCTCATCTACATCTCTCCCCAACTGCTGCTGGCTCCCTGTGCTTGTTCTGGACAGCGAGGACTGTGAGCTTTGGTAGGATGCTAGTGAGCATGTGCAGAAAGCGGCCAGCATCTGCAGGCCAGGGGGAAGTCACAAACTTGAGCTGTAGGGCTACCGTCAAGAAAACAAAAGAGAGGCTATCAGTTCAATGTAGTATTGAGAGAAAACATACAAGCTTAAGAATTCTGTCCCAACAGGGAACAAGAAGTGTAGAGTAAGTATATTCATACAAGGTCTGAGAAAGCCTCGGAATCTCAAACAGGACTGATAGAAGTAATTTCTACCCTTAGGGCAGCTAGGAAAGATTCGTGGAGGTGACTGCTATCTAAAATGTGAAGACAATAGCACAAAACTCCAAGGAACATGAAAAATTAAGGAAACATGACATCATGAAAGGATCGCAAAAATCTTCCAGTAACTGAACCCAAAGATGTGGAAATCTTTGATTTACCTGATAAAGAATTCATATAAGTGTTTTCAGGAGACTCAGTGAGCTATAAAAAAAACACAGAGAGACAATTCAATGAAATCAGGAAAACAATACATGAACACAATGAGAAATTTAACAGAGAGACAGAAATCATAAATAAGAACCAAAGAGTAATTCTGGAGCTGAAGAATTCAGAGAATGAAATGAAAAATGCCATAGATAGCATCAACCACAGAACAGACCAAAAAGAAAAACAATCTGTGATTTAGAAGATAGGAACAGTGCAAACACCCAGCCAGAGGAGAACAAAGAAGAAAGAGTGAAAAAACAAAATGAAGAAAGTCTATGTAATCTATAGGACACCATCAAAAGAACCAATATGTGAATTATTACAGTTCCAGGAGGAGAAGAGAGTGAGAAGAGGGGTAGAGAGCTTTTTTTAAAGAAATAATGGCTGAAAACTTCCCAAACCTTGGGAGAGATTTAGACATACAAGTTCATGAAACTAATAGATCACCCCCTTATTTCAATCCCAACCGATCTTCTCCAAGACACATTATAATAATACTGTCAAAAATCAAGATAGCTTGCAAGAAAAATCCTAGCAGCAGCAAGAGAAAATAAGTTTGTAACCTACAAAGGAACCCCCAGTAGGCCATTAGCAGATTTCTCAGCAGAAACCTTACAAGCCAGGAGAAAGTGGGGTGATATATTCAAAGTTATAAAAGAAATAAAAAATTGCCAACCAAGGATACTCTATCTGGCAAAGTTATCCTTCAGAAATGACAGAGAAATGGACTTGCCCAGACAAACAGGAGCTGAGGGAATTCATTTCCACTAAACCTGCCTTATAAGAAATGCTGAAAGGAGGTCATCAAGCTGAGATGAAAGAAGACTAACTACTAACATGAAAACATATGAAAATGTACAACATACTACTAAGGTAAATAGTCAAGTTAAGAATACTGTAGTGTGGTGTGTTAACAACTTAAGTATAATATAAAGGTTAAATGCCAAGTATTAAAAATATCTATAAATACTATAATTTGATAATGAATACCAGTATAAGAAGAGGTAAATTGTGACATTAAAATCTAAAAGGGGAGAATAAAAGGCAGAGTTTTTGTATGCAATTGAAATTAATTTGTTATCTGTGGAAATTAGGCTGTACTATCTATAAGATGTTTATGTAAGTCCCATGGTAACACAAAGCAATAGCGTACAGTAGATTTACAAAAGATAAAGAGAAGAGAATCAGAACATACCACTACAGAAAATCATCAATTCACAAAAGTAGTAAACAAGCGAGGAGGAAGGAGCAAGGGAACTATAAAACAGCAAGAAAACAACAGATGGCTTTGTAAGTTCTTACCCATAAACAATTACTCTAAATGTAAGTAGATTGAATTCTCCAATGAAAAGGAATGGAGTGGCTAGATGGATAAAAAAGCAAGACTCAATTATGTGCTACCTACACGAGACTCAGTTCAGCTTTAAGGGCACATATGAGCCCAAAGTGAAGGGATATAAAAAGATATTCCATGCAAATGCAAACCAAATGAATGCAGGGTGGCTATCTTTCAGACAAAATAGACTTTAAGCCAAAAATGATAACAGTGGAGACAAAGGAGAGTCATTATATAGTGATAAAAATAGGTCATTTTATCAAGAAGGTGTAGCAGTCATTAACATATATGAGATGTGATTAAAAAATACAGTGAATGTTTAAATAAAAAAATTATTGCAGTAAAACACACTTGCCAATAATCCCCCTCAAAATACTCCCCTTTCTTTGAACATACTTGTCCCATCGTTCTTGCCACTTTCTGAAGCAGTTCTGGAAGTCCTCTTTTGTGAGTGTCTACTTCATCCTCCATCATGATAACACTCAATGTTACACATCACTTCTGGTATGGCAATTTCTGTCAAATCAAAATATTACGGTGTGTCCTCATCCACCTTATTCGCCAGATCTGGCACAGTGTGACTTCTGGCTCTTCGCCAAAGTCAAAACGACCATGAAAGGTAAACATTTTGAATTGATTCAGGACATCGAGGCAGCCACGACAGTGCAACTAAGGACACTCACAAAAGAGGACTTCCAGAACTGATCCAGAAAGTGGCCAGAATGATGGGATAAGTGTGTTTGAAGTGAGGGGGAGTATTGTCACGGGGATTAATGGCAATGTGTCTTTCCCTATAATACATTTTTAAAAATTTATTTACCACATTGTTTGATCACACCTCATATATATCCAACATCAGAGCACCTATGTATTTAGCAGATCTCCAGGGAGAAATAGACAACATACAACAGTAGTAGAGAATTTCAGTACCCTACTTTTAACAATGGATAGGTCATCCAGACAGAAAATCAAGAAGAAAATGTTGGACTTCAACCATACTCATACTTTAGACCAAGTAAACCTAAAAGATATATCTGGAACATTCCATCCAATAGCAGCATACACATTTTCTTAAGTGCACGTGGAGCATTCTCCAGAATAGGTCATATGACAGTCCACAAAATAAGTCTTAAAAAATTTAAGAAGATTGAAGCCACACCAGTATCTTTTCTGACCACAATGCTATGAATCTAGACATCAACAGCAAAAGGAAAATGGGAAATTTACAAGTATGTGGAAATTAAACAACAAACCCCTGGACAACCGATGGGTCACAGAATAATTCAAAAAGGAAATAAGAAAGTATCTTGAAGCAAATGAAAATGAAAATGCATTATGCCAAAACTATGGTGTGTTTCAAAAGCTGAAATTTATGACAAGGGAACTTTATAGCAGTAAACACCTACATGAAGACTAAAGAAAGATCTCAAACATCATCATATAATTTTGATAGATGCAAAAAAAGAAAAGCATTTGACAAAACATAACATCTTTCATGATTAAAAATTCTCAAAAAATTAAATTACAAGGGGCATATCTCAACATAATAAAGGCCACATATGGCAAGTGCGCAGCTAACATCACACTCAGTGATGGAAGGTTGAAAAGTGTTTCCTCTAAGATCAGGAACAAGACAAGGGTGCTCACTCTCACCATTCTCATTCAACATACTACTGGAAATCCTAGCTAGCGTGATTATGTAGGACAAAGTAATAAGAGGCATCCAAATCAGAAAAGAAGAAGCAAAATTATTATTTGCAGATGATATTATCTTATAGATAGAAAAGCCTAAACATTCAACCGAAAAGCAGTTCGAACTAATGAAGGAATTCAGTAAAGTTGCAGGATATAAAATCAACATACAGAAATCAATGGTGTGTTTATGTACAAACAATGAAACATCTGAAAATGAAATAATAAAAGAACTATCCCATTTACAGCAGCATCAAAGCAATAAAATATTTAGGAATAAATTTCACCAAGAAGGTGAAAGATCTGTACGATGAAAACTACAAGACTTGGATGAAAGAAACTGAAGAAGACCCAAATAAATGGAAAGATATCCTGTTTTCATGGATCAGAAAAAATAATATTGTTAAAATGTTTATTCTATCCAAAGCCATATATAGATTCAGTGCAATTCTTATCAAAATTCCAGTGGCATTTTTCTCAGAAATGGAAAATCTATCCTAAAATTTGTATGGAATGAAAAAGACCCAGATAGCCAAAGCAATCTTGAGAACAAAGCTGGAGGCATTACACTTCTTGATTTCAAACCATATTACAAGACTACAGTAATTAAAACATTATGGTACAGGCATACCTCATTTTATTGCAGTTCACTTTATTACACTTTGCAGATACTGCATTTTTTACAAATTGAGGGTTTGTGGCAACTCTGCATTGAGCAATTCTGTCAGTGCTATTTTTCCAACAGCATTTGTTCACTTTGTGTCTCTACATCATGTTTTGGTAATTCTTGCAATATTGCAAACTTTTTCATTATTATTACATTTGTTATGGTGATCTGTGATCAGTGATCTTTCATGTTACTATTGTAATTGTTCTGGGGCAGCACGAACCATGAACATATAAGACAGCAAATTTAATCAGTAAATGTGTGTGTTCTGACTCACTATTCCCTGAGACACAACAATATTGAAGTTAGATGAATGGTTATCCCTATAATGGCCTTTCATTGTACAAGTAAAAGGAAGAATCAGTCAATGCAGCAAACTACATCGTTGTTTTGTTTTAAGAAATTGCCACAGCCTCATCTGCCTTCAGAAACCACCACCCTCATCAGTCAACAGACATCATCATTGAGGCAAGACCATCCACTAGCAAAAAGATTACGATGACTTGCTAAAGGCTCAGATGATATTAGCATTTTTTAGCAATTAAGTATTTTTTAAATTATGTACATTGTTTCTTTTCTTTTTAGACATAATGCTATTGCACACTTTATAGACTACAGTGTAAATATAATTTTTAGATGAACTGGGAAACAAAAAAATTGTGTGATTGCATTATTGTGATACGTGCTTTATTGTGGTGGTCTGTAACAGAACCTGCAATGTCTTTGAGGTAGTCCTGTACTGGCATAAAAATAGACACGTAGACCAATGGAACAGAATAGAGAGACCAAAAATAACTCCCAGAATATATGGTCAACTAATATTTCCCAAGGGAGCCAAAAATACTCAATGGAAAAGGATAATTTTTTCCATAAATGGTGTTGGGAAAACTGGATAACCATTTACAGAAAAATGAAATCGAAACCCTATTTTGCACCACTCACAAAAATTAACTTGCCGTGGATTAAGGACTTAAACATAGGACCTGAAACTGCAGAACTCCTAGAATAAAACAAGGGGAAAGGCTCCTTGACATTGGTCTTGGCAACACTTTTTTGCATATGACACCAAAAGTGCAAGCAACTAAAGCAAAAATCAGTAAGTGGGACTACATCAAACTGAAAAGCTGCTCACAGAAAAAGAAACAGTCAACAATTTGAAAAAGTAATCTAAGGATGTGGAGCAAAGGGAACATTTGTGCATTGTTGATGGGAATGTAAATTGGGGTAGCCACCATGGGAAACAGCATAGAGCTTCCTCACAATATTAAAAATAGAACTAGCATATGATCTAATAATTCCACTTCTGGGTATGTTTTCAAAGGAAATGAAAACAGGATCTTAATGAGATATCTGCAGTCCATGTGTATTTCTACATTACTCACAATAGCCAAGATATTGAAACAACCTTTGTGTCCTTCAATAGATGAAAGGACAAAGAAGTGGTATATATGTACACAATGGAATATTATTCATTCATGAGAAAAGAAGGAAATTCTGCCATTCGGGACAACATAGATGGATCTTGAGGGCATTATACTAAGTGAAATAAGTCAGACATGAAAGATCAATACTGTATGATGTCACTTATATGTGGAATTTGAAAAAGCCAAACTTGTGGAAACGGAGTAGAATGGTTACCAGGGGCTAGGAGGTAGGGAAAATGGGAAGATGTTGTCAAAAGGTACAAACTTCCAGTTAGAAGATGAGTAAGTTCTGGGAATCTAATGCACAGTATGGTGACTGTAGTTAACAATACTGTACTATATGCTTGAAAGTTGCAAAGAGATTAGATCTTAAAAAATTTCATCACAGGAAGAAAATGGGAATTATGTGACATGATGGAGGTATCAGTTAATGCTACAGTACTAATCATTTTCCAATATATAAGCATATCAAATCAACACGTAAGTTGTACTTCTTAAACTTATACAGGGTTATGTGTCAATTACATCCCAGTAAAGGTGGGGAAAAAAATTCCCATGTGGAATCATTAAATGTTTCCCACAAGCAGTAGTTCAGCTATAATGTAGCTTCACCAAATCATGCCTCAATAGCATGCAAGTTCAAAAAGTATTGAGGTAAGCCTTGAGTGTTAGAAGATGAGACCTTGATTATCTGTGTCTACTCAAGCAGAAGTGGTTGGGCTAGCATAAAACCCCCAAGTCATACATACTTAAAAAAAAATTAAATTAAGGACAGTTTTCAAAATTAAGCTATATCTACGAGCATTTAAAGATGAATTTCTGCCAGTTTTTAAAAGTTATAATTGTATTCTAACTTATTCCACAAATGATTTAAGGTACCTTATAGCAAGCAAATGTAAATTAGAAACATGAAGAAAATGAATGAAAAATAAATATAAAATGGAGCTAGGACTTTGACTCCTATGAAAACACATACTGTAGAGTGCTATGCATATGAATAGTGGGCTACCAAGTTAAGTTTTTTATCAGGTGATGAAAAAAAGGAATTATATAAGGAAGAAAAAAATAGAGAAATCTTTTGCCAGTAAACTAACGCAACCAGTTATGCAGATAAAAAAAAAATAATAAAAAAACATAAAAAGAACAAAACAACACCTTAAGATCACTTGAAAACTTACAAATAGTACAAAAAATTTAGATATTAAGAACTGAAATGATGGAGATTTTAGGTTCACGCCTGAGGGATTAAATTGACCAGAAAATAGTCTCTTGTATGTATTGTTCTAAGTGAAACGTTCACCAAATGATATCAGGTTGGGTACAGATCTTCCCTAGACACAAAAGAGATAAATCCTAATTATTATATGACTATCACAAAATTTACTTGATATTTTACAATTTGATTTAAATTGCAGTGGTTTCTATTTCTATTATATGAGACTAATGTTTTTATACTATAAACTAATTTTATACAGTCTTTGGCTATGACAAAAATAAGACAATGGTCTAAACATGAATAAAATCTCTTGTTCTATGCCAAATGTTTTATACACTTTTCTGAAAAGGGTAAGTTACTTAAATAAAATACTGAAGAGTTATTTACCACTTTCAGAATTTTTCTTGAATGAAAATTAACAAATAAGCCATACAACAAATTTAGGGGGAAAGTTTCATAAATAATCTAGTGATTGCAGAATAGGAACCTAAAATTTTGAATCTCATGCACAGTTTTATTTTTTTTTTTAATTACAGCATACTCTGGAACAAATCTGCACTATATGTACTGTAATTTATGCTCATACAATGGAAATTTATCTTGCCTAACACGATATCTTATTTTCAAAAGAGAAAATGATAAAAATACCAATTATGTTCTTTAAACTACAGACTATCATTTTATGTAAACTGCAAAGAATGCTGTAAGTCACTGTAGAAGCAGCTGAAATTCATCCAAAACAATAAGACATCAGGTTATTTGCTGACTCAGTTCTTTATTTATCAGACGGTATAACCTTGACAACCAATCCATCCATTTAAGAAATACTTAATAAATGTCTGCTTCTCCAAAGCACTGTGCTATTTTTTATATAAAAAATAAAATTATAGGTGACACATTCTCAGCCTTCAAGGAGTTTAAAGTCTTAATAGTAGAAATTAGACTAATACAAATGTATTAAAGTAAGACTAAAACAAGTACAGGAGGTAATAGGAGCTGGAGAAGGTGGGAAATAAGTATGAAGAACTTTTTAAATAGACAAAGTAACTTTTCATGTCTAGTATATGAGCTGAAGGCTGCTAAGAGATACCACTCACCGCACAATGTCTCCCTTACTAAAACTTTAGGTCTCGGAGTCTGTTTTTGTTGTTGAGGCTTAAGACCAGTTTAATAAACACTAACGTCTTGGGAATTTAACATCTTGAGTTCTAATGATTTTTCTAGTACTTATTTTTGGTACCTAGGGTGATGGGAAGAAGAATATAACCTTTAAAAAAACCCCAGAAGAACACATAAAACAGACTCTAAAAGCTGAAGTCCTAAGCTTATATCTTTCTCAGGACTCATTTCTCCCAATCTGAGGTCTGGCTTTCTGTGGCCAAAGACAGGATGCCAGCCCTGGAACCCTTAATCTTAAGGCGAGTTGCTCTCCAGAACATACTTAGCTTTCCCACTAGGGATTTCTGCCTGCCTGTCTGCCCAGAACTTTGGCAATATTATTAGGTCCCTCATTCAGTTGCTCCAGAATGGGTGACTCCACTGGACTGGACACTTACTACCTGCCCAGTGTTCCCAGAATTTATTTTCTGAATCCCTAAACTTTAGCTTAGTATGTCAATGCATTGCAAAATAAACACATCCCCCTTGAAATAGATTCTTTAATATTCATTATATTATTTGGGTTCACCCCCATCTTCCATGAAAGCCGGGAGTCACCCTGGACTCCTCCCACAGCCTCACTCCCAATTTCTCGTCATTGCCAACACCTGTCGATTTTACCTCATAAATATTTTCAGAAAGCATTTTCTTTTGTCCACCTTTAATGTTATTTTCCTAATTCTGCTTTTCTGTACCACTGTTTAAACCTGCCTTATTGCTGTCTTAACAAAGTACCGTAAACTGGGTGGCTTAAAATAGCACGAGTATATTCTCTCACGGTTCTGGAGGCCAGAAGTGTGAAATTAAAGTGTCCATAGGCGTAGGTCCTTCGGAGGGCTCTGAGGGAGAATCTGCCCCACGCCTCTGCCCTAGCTTCTGGTGATGGCAGCAGTCCTTTGGCCTTGCTCCAATCTCTGCCTGTGTCTTCACACAGCATTCTCCCTCTCTCTTATAAGAACACCAGTCACTGGAGGAAAAGCCTACCCTACTCTGTCAGGACCTCATCTTATTTCACAATTTGCGAATGAGGTCACATTCTGAGGCACTGGAGGTTAAGACTTCATCATATTTTTGGGGGGGACACAATTCAACCTATGCAGCTCCTAAGTGAAATTCCTGCCTCCAGGCCCGTTGTCTTTAGATATAATTTCACATAACTGCCAAAATAGCTTTCTAAACTGAAAATCAGACCTGTCAGTTTGTTCCTTAATGATATTTAAAATATTTCTGTCAGATATACAGTAAAATCCAAATTCTTTCATGTGGCTGAGCAGTGCTTCCCTGATCTCTTCAGTTTCAACTCTGATTTATCTTAAACTTTAGAAATCCCCCACTGCTGTGTTTCCTTGAATATGCTATACTTTTTCTTGTCTCTCTCTGTGTGGCCTCATGCTATCATCCTTATTCAGAAGTTTCTTCTTCCCAGTTCCTGTTTATTTGGTTTTAAGACCATCTCAGGCATATCTTGCACAAGACTCCTTGGGCCCTTTCCCCTCTCACTACACTAGTTTAGGGTTCTCTTAACGATGGATCCCATGTTTCTCAGTATTTCTGTCACTTATGGAGCAAATCTTGAAACAAAGCAAGAGCCAAGCATAGGCAAGAATTTTATAGGCCTAATACAAATACGATTGCATGAATTTCATTTAACTGGTACATAAAGCTCAAGCTCATATATGATTGTAGCAAATGGCTAGATCTTAGCTTTTTGTTTGTTCCTTATGGTCTTTCACAATAATGTACCTTGTGTCTCAGAGTCCTTATCGATTGCTTTGATCTGGTCAGTTTCTCCATGTGAGCTTCTAAAAGCACTTGGACAACACTGCGGTGGGGAAAGGAAGCAATCACTTGGCAACTGAAGGAGTCCATTTATTATGGACGTAAGTTGTATCGCCTGGGAGCTAGGACTCAGTTTACACATTTCTTCTTAGCTACTGTAATGTGGCACTTATTTGACATATCTTTATATTTTACATGTTTAATTTTAATGTGTGACAGTGTACTGTGGATATGATTGACTACAATGGTATTTGCTTGACTAACATAATGAAAATAAACACGGCATTTTATTAAAATAGTCCCATATTATTGAAAAAAATGAACAATTGATAATGTAACTCATAAGTCTCTCTTAGTTTCACAAACCGAGATTTTACTTTTGCCCCTGGCATGTGTTGGAAACTGTAGCCCACTGTAGAATTTTTTCTATATTACATCTACAAATTCAGGCCTCTGGGATCCTGCTTCCCAAACTACCCCCTAAGCATCCTTTTACTTAGGAAAAAAAAAGTCACATTGTATTTTCCTAAAATTGTTTTCTTTGTTCTGTCATCTATCCAGTTGATCCTACAACCATATTTAAGTAATTTTAAAGGGAATACTTTTTAAATTCATTAAATTTTCTGTATTATTTTCTATGTGTCACTCATATGGGAAAGTTATTTTATATTATTAAATCTATTTTTGAGGGACATTTTAATATATATATATATACACACACACACACATACACAGAATATGATTAATCTATTTTTGAAACTAGCAGTATTTACTAGAATTTTTCATGTTGAAATTATTACTATTTTTGATTAAAAGTTTTGGCAAATGACATAGTAAGGGGTTAATATCCAAAATGATAAAGAACTCATAAAACTCAACATCAAAAAAAACAAACAATCTGATTAAAAAAGGGGAGAGGACCTGAATAGACATTTCTCCAAAGAGGACATCCACATGGCCAATAGACATATAAAAAGATGCTCAGCATCACTAATCATCAGA
The DNA here is from genome assembly GCF_004115265.2 of Rhinolophus ferrumequinum. Lineage (NCBI taxonomy): Eukaryota > Metazoa > Chordata > Mammalia > Chiroptera > Rhinolophidae > Rhinolophus > Rhinolophus ferrumequinum. Next base: position 35,914,896 of record NC_046288.1, read on the forward strand.
GAAATGCAAATCAAAACCACAATGAGATATCACCTCACACCTGTCAGAATGGCTGTCATCAAAAAGTCAAGCTGATTGTTGCCAGAGTGGAGGGGGATGGAGGGATGAGTGAAAAAAGTGAAAGGGAATAAGAGATACACACTTCCAGGTATAAAATAAATAAGTCACAATGTAACTACGACACAGGAAATATTGTCAGTAATAATCATAATAACTTTGTACAGTGACAGATGGTTACTAGACTTACTGTGGTGATCACATCATAAGTTGTATAAATGTAGAATCACTATGCTGTATACCTGAAACTAATATAATGGTATATGTCAACAGTACTTTAATAAAAGGTACATTACAAAAGAAAAAAAGTTTTTGTATTATCGTTTTTCTAAACTGTTTTTATTACAAAATAATATATATATTCATTTTAAAAGTTAGAATATAAAATTGTATGAAACAAAAAGTGAACATCTCTCTTCTAATCCACTCACAGGAGTAAGCTACTGAAAATATTACAGTGGTCATCCTTTCAGACATTTTCTTTTTATAGAAAATATATAGAGTTTTTATATGTGTATATATGCATATACATTTTTATATATAAGTGGAATAATATAAAGTGGCCTTTTAAAAATCATTTACCAATATATTTTGAATACTATGTTGTATTGGCGGATATAGATTTACCTCATTACTTTGAGATACGGGTGACCTGTAATTTGTTTAACCAGATTTCTATTGGTGGACGTGTAGATTTTTTTTTCAATTATTCACCTTTATCAAAATGTTATAGTGAACATCCTTATATTAATATCTTTGCTCTTCTTTTACTAGTATATTTGTTTGGTGAATTTTGAGAAGTAGATTCCTGGGCTAAACTACATATATAAGTTTAAATAGATATTTAAAAATAGTCCTCCAAAAAAGCTTTACCAATTTACATTCCTACTAAAGGGCCATGAGATTTACTATACTTAACCACTATGGGATGTTATCAAACTTCCTTTTTATATTTTATAATTCCCAAATGAGAAATTGTATCTTACTATATTTCTACTTGCACTTAGTTACTTTTGAGTGAGGCCGAGTACCTTTTCACATATTGACTCATGGAAAGAAAATTGATCAGCTACTGTCGAAGTATTGCAGTCGTTCAGACCACTAAAATTCAAGGCCATCTTTAGACCGCCAGCAGACTTTATGTTTCCTGGAAGATTTTGTTTGAGCACCCTTTAAGACACGAAAGAAGAGTGATATTTAGATGTCTACTTGAGAACAGATGAAATATTTCGATTCATATTGCACAATTAAACACTGAGAGAAGAACTAATGTACATTTCTAAGACTATAGACACTATGACAAACTGAGCTTGAGCGTATTCACTAACGGTGAAATGCTATAACATGTTCATTACTGGGTGAATGCTTTTATTGGCCACGCCATGGATTGTAATCAGTGTGGGTAATGTTTTTATACTAACCCACAGATATCTAGGAACATGGTGATAGAAGTCAAATCATGTACCATTGAGTTTTATAATAGGCAAGGCTTGGGATTAACCCCGGAACACTCAGTTCTGTTGAAACTCAATAGTGAATGAGATTATTGAAGGAGAGTACAATTTAGAAGAGGAAATACCTAGGACAAACTGGAAGAACTCAAACCTTTATGTAATACAGTACTTACTCTCTCTTCTTCTTTCCTCGCAACTCCCTGTTCATTTCCTTTGCAGGTTAGTCTTTCTCTATCCATCCATAAAATGTTCACCTTCCTGAAGGCTTACTCCTAGCTGGTCTCAACTTTTCACGTTATGCTTTTTTTCTAGGTAGTCTAATCCATGCCCATTGACCCATACATCATCTGTACAAAAATGCTTAAATTCATGTATCTAGCCCAAAGTTTCTCATTGTTGGCATTATTTTTTTTGTGTGTGTGTGGTTTTTTTTTTTTTTTTTTTTTTTTTTTTTTGTTGGGGGGAAGCATGGAGATCTATCCTGTGTAATTAAAGGATATTTAGCAAAATTCTTGGCTTCTCTCACGAGATCCAGTAGTAACCCCAGTTGTGACAATCAGAAAGTTTCTAGACATTGTCCAGTGTTCCTGAGGGACAAAATCAACACTGATCTAGACTGATCTTGAGCTTCAGCTGCATATTTACAACTAATGGACATGCCTCTTGGGCATCCCAAGAAACCTCAAATTCAACATGCCCAAAGCAGACCTCATTATGGAACTCCTGCCTCTAAACCTGGGTGATTACCATTGCTTGCTCACTCATTGATTGAAAAGTACCGCGTACTCTGGCTGTGCAAGCCAGAACGCAGCTATCATCTCCCTTCTTGGAGATGTATTAGTTTGTATTGACCTGTAACAAAGTATTACAAATTCAGCAGCTTAAAACAGCATATATTTATTATGTAACATTTTCTTTGGGTCAGGAGTCTGGCACAGCTTATCTGGTTGCTCTGCTGAGGGTCTCACAAGGCTGTAATCTGGGTGTCAGCAGGGCTTTGTTCATGTTAGAGGGTTTGACTGGGAGAGAATTTACTTACAGCTCCTTTTGGTTGTCAGTAAAGTTCATTTCTTTGTGGCTGCATGATTGAGGGCCCTGGCTGTGTCCTGGCTGTTGGCTGCTGGAGGCTGTCCGCATGTACTAGAGGCTGCCTACAGTTTCCTGCTACACAGCCCTGTCTGCAGGCAGTACGTAATGTGGCATTTGCTTCTTCAAGGCCAGCAAAGGAATCTCTCTCTAGTGTGCTAAAACAGAGCCATCTATGATATAATGTAATTACGTTTGCTGTATTCTGTTGGTTAGAAGCAAGTCACAGTTTCCACCTGTACTCAAGGAGATTATATAAAAGCATGAGTCACTGGGGATCCTCTTAGGGTGTTGTTGCCCCACTAGAAAATCAGTCTATCACTGACACCTGTACATTTCACCTAAACATGTTTATTCACATGTATCTGTTTCTATCTGTCTCCTCTTCAACCTTTATTGTGAACCTATTTCAACCTGTCATCATCACTTATCTGGACAGTTGCAGTATCTTCTTTAATGAATTTGTCTACATCCACGCTGGCCCTCTCCAATTCATTCACCACCACATAGAGTGGTCTCTTTGGAATGCAAATATGTTCAGTCCCCTGCTTGCTTAAATGTCTTCAAAGGCTTTCAAGAGCTCTTAGGAATGTGATAAAAGGCCTTATCAAAATTTACAAGACCCCTGCTTATTCTGGTCATTTCCCACCTTGATAACTGGTCTCTCCCCTCACTGCTCCTTTTTATGTCTCTGCTTTAGTCATTTTGGCTTCTTTCAGATCCTTTGGTTCCTCCCACAGAATCTCTATAGGCATTTCCTATCTTGTCTTAGAAAGATATTAGCCCTCTTCTTCACCCAGCTCACTTCCTCAGAGATACTTTCTGACCTCTGTGCATATAAACTCTCATTATACCAAGTTCCTTCTCTTAGAATTTATAGCAGTTCCAGTGTTACTAGTGAATGTATGATAAATGAAATAATTTCTCTCTCCTTTAGATAACAAGCTTTATGAAGCAGAGACTGTGTTTAGTTTTGCTCACTATTTAGCCTCAGCATGAAGCACTATGCTTGGAATATAATAGGCATTACATTTTTTTTTAATTTTATTTTTTTATTTTTGGTCTTAGTAGGTGAATAATTGATCCGAGAGATAGTTCAGGAATTTTCAGTCATATAGAAGATATGGATACTTTAAGTTTAGTTTTTAATATCAAATGATTCTAAAATGAGGACTGCATATATGTGCACTACTTAGCAGTTAAGTATCTCATAGTTGCTGTAGGTTAGAAGTCAAGGTTTAGTTTAGCTGTGTCCTGTGCTGGGGGTCTGGTGTGGTTTGAATGTTTTGTGTTCTCCAAAATTCATGTTGAAGCCCTAACCCTAAAAGATGACGTATTATGAGATGAGGGCTTTGGGAAGTGCTTATATGATGGCAGTGGAGCCTTCATGAATAGGTTCAGTATCTTATAAAAGAAGCTTTTAGAGAGCCCTAGATCCTTGCACCATTTAAGGATATAGCAAGAAGGCTCTGACTATGAACGAGGAAGGGCATCCTCACCAGAGAACTCGTAACATGCTAGCACCTTGATCTTGGACTTCGAGCATCCAGAACTGTGACAAATAACACTTCTTTTATTTACGTGCTACCCAGTCTACCATAGACTTTTCTTTACATTTTTTGTGGCAGGTCGAATAGACTACACAGGCTGCAGTTCAGTACTCAGAAAACTTCAACTGAGATGAATTGCTCAGCAATTTTGATCAAGAAGTTAAGAAACTGTATTCATTTGGAAAGTAGCTTGAAAGACTACATTTGACATAAAAAAGGAGAAAATTCATTATATAAAAAAGAACAGAAGTTCAAATGAAAAATAATTCTCTATTCCCTTACGGCCCCAAATCCTTCTACTACCCAGTTAAGAAAATTCCTTTATGCAAATTCTACTAATACATACTAATCAAAATCATAAATCTCTAGAGACTGGTGACACAGTTTCTACTGCTTATGCTAATGTGTATTTATTAAAGAGCAAATTTAAATTTAAAAATCTCTATAAGTCATCTTTAATATCATGTTGTCTTAACATTTAAAAGGGAAGTGAAACCTTCTAAATATTCTAAATGATCTTTGATGAGTATAGATTTTTCATCTCTGTACAACCCTATGTTTTCTAATTATAGCATTAAAATCAAATGAGATCTTTCCATTATTTAGTTGGAATTTTTGGTTTTCTGTCATTTTAGTAAATAAGATTATTCTATAAATTGTAAGGCATATGCTGTGATTCTACTTAAAACTAACCAACAAACATAAACAAATTGACATACAGGCACTGCAGAATGGCTTCACTTAGCTCTTCACCGTGTCTTATATCCTTTTAGTTCCCAGTCTAGCACTACACACATTCTGAGAGCCTAATACCTAGTTCTTGAATACGCACGTGTATAATAAGGATTTTATTTTAAGGTGTTACAATGAATTAGGCAACAGTGCATTTTGAACTTTTCCCATCTCTTTCTGAAGTGTACCGTATGAGAGCAAGACACCAGGTGTGTTACTCTGGGACATTTACTTGAATTTTGAAGCTGCCTTTTCCTCAGTTAGTACCTACCTCATCTATTATTACGAGGAAAACAGTAGTTAACGCACACAAGTGCCTAACAGACTTCCTAGTTCATACTAAGCACATTCAGGAAATATTAGCAATTGTTATTTGCTCTTTATATAAACTCATCATCATCTTTCAGAAGTGTGCTCCTCAGAGCTGTACCATGCTGGTAATCAAATCACTGGGATGCACTACTAAGAATTTTTAATCTTAACAGTAACATTCATTTCTATAGAAGATATTTTCCTACTCAGGGAGGAAGCGGTTTTTGTGACAAAGTAGGGTAGGAAGAGACAAGAAGGGATTATAAGAATTATCTGTGACGCATCTTTCCTTACAGTGTTTGTATATGTCAGTGTTGGCAATGAAGAAGCAAAAGAAGGACATGGGGACTTCCTAGTTGTCTTAAAATACCACTTTCATCATTTGTCTACCTTTTACGAAAAGCCCTTAGTGACTTTCGGTTGTTTGGAGGACAGTGTGCAAAGGCAGAATCAGAGCCGAAGGTCCCTCTACAATCAGGCCTTTCCCCACCTTTTGCCAAATGAATACTGGTCCCTGCTGCCCCAGGACCGGTCATCTCTCCATTCCACTGAATGATCATTGCATGACCATTTTCACTTCCACACTTCCATTCATGTCTTTCTCCTTGCCTGGGGAGAGCCTTCTATTTCAGAATTCATTAGGTCTTTGTGGCTCTTTTGTTTGCTTTTGTCAACATTGGGTGTACTTGAAAAGAAGGGATACTATCTGATATCATTATATGAAGAAAAGAATTGATTGGTGAGCGTGGTTAAAGCCGCCTCAGACCATGAAGAGAATGACTGCTGTTCTCAACTGCTGTTGATAAATCATGTAATCTCTGCGTTAAGCTTCCAAGTAGTGGTAGGTATAACCCCTAACTTCTTTCTGTTTGGTCCCGGTTCCTGATTCAGAGCCCCATCCACATTAATGGAAAGTTCTTGCAGTCTGGTAGATTATCGATTAAGATTCCTGCTTTCTAGTGTAGTTGCATTTTCCACTTTGTTGTGTGCTATTCTAAGTTAATGGCAGAGGAAAGGTCAGAAGTTGCTGGATAGTTTTCATTTTAGTGGAAGTCATTCCATCTTTGTATTTAATTGCAACTCTTAGCGTTCTTCTAGAGCTTGTTTGAGTCCATTAGACCCTCTCCTGTATTTGCAACCTCATTCTGTTTGCTGGATCTTTCCCTACAACATGCTTATGTCACTTTGAAAAGAAAAAAGGCAACTCCTTTCCTGTGTCTCTCTTTAGCACTTATTCTTTATAATAGGGGTTCATGGACCATTCTAAGTCTAATGTGTTAGTACCTTGGTTTGTAGTGGACATAATTGAGAGATGCTTCGATCCCTAAAGATTCCTGTCTTAGTCTATTTGGGCTATGATAACAAAAATGCCATAGACTAGATGGCTTATAAACAACAGAAATTTATTTCTCACAGTTCTGGAGGCTGGGAAGTCCAAGATCAAGGCACTGGCAGATTTCGTGTCTGGTGAGAACCTGTTTCCTGGTAATAGAAAGGCTGTCTTTTGCTTTGTCCCAGCATGGCAGAAGGAGTGAGGAATCTCTCTGGAGTTTCTTTTAGAAGGACACTATTACCATTCATCGTGGCTCCCCCCCTTATGGCCTAATCACCTCCAAAAGGCCTCACTTCCAAATACCATCATGTTGGGGATTAGATTTCAACCTATGAATTTGGGGGAGATACAAACATTTAGCCTCAAGCAGTCCCCCTTCAGATCAGACCCTTATTCTCCAGCTTCCAGAAGAGTGTTGGCTGCTGTAGCCTCAGATGAGTCCCTCTCCTGGAGCTGCCCTCCCCTGGAGTTGCCTTTGCAGAAGGAAGCTGCCTGGCTCAAGGTTAACACTCGGCTCCCAGCCCTAACACCCAAAGCTCAGGAGCAGCCCACATCCCATAACCAGTGTATATCAGAATATTCACGTCTGGCCTCCTCGCCTCAAACTGGACAGCTCTAAAGGACTATACCAGCTCTGTGAGAACCCTGTTGCACCCACTTTATAGTTAACTTCTCCCTTTGCCCAGTCCTGCTTTGCTCATTGCTTTACAGGAGTTCCGAGAACACTCACCAATAAGTCCTACACAAAGATCTCAGAAGCTCAAAGTGTAATTCTCAGAGAATTCAGCCTACTACTCTTGACAACATTTCTTTCTTCTAGGGAAAAAAAAAAATCTCCCTTTTCCTGTTTTCTGCTGATGATTATTAAGTACTAGAGCCAGACCCAGTTATACCTACTTCCCGAAACACAAGGTGCTGTTTTATGTCTCCCACTCCTTGCCTCTGAAAATGCTCTGTTATCTCTTTGAGGCCACATCTCCCCGTATCGTGGTGAAGTTCTTACTGTGTCCCAGTTCACAAGTCACTACCAGCCCCCATTTCCAAAACTGTGCATTCACAGCCCGTCTTGTGCAGTATCATGGATTTAATCACAGTTCCCTGCATTGTATCATAATTGGTCACATTATTGATGTCTTCACTTAGCTGTGTTTGTGAAATCATGTTGGCATTCCCTGTGCCTCGTATGGTATCTGGCATGTAGTAGATAGCTAGTGAAAGTCTGTTGAATGAGTGAATGAATGAATACAGTGGCAGAGGGGGGTTGAGAGGAGGAGATAGAATCAAGAGATAAATTAGGTACTAGATTTGAGAAAGCTTCTTAACTGCGAGGGTGTGAACTAGAGAGGAGCCATTTGGCAGGGGCACTTGTGGGATAGTCAGTTAGAGATACCGAATAGAAGAATCAAAGAATTATGAGAATAAAACCTGTCGAAGAAAGGTGGAACCCAAACAGAGAGATTCGAGAGACTTTTATGTATTAGTCCCTTTCTCCTGCGACTGCCTGACATGTAAATGCTGGTGTTCCTCTCCTTTTGGGAACATTTGCTCTCATGGCCTTAATTGCTGTAACTGAGGACTACCACATCTATATTTCGAGTTGATTAGCATCTTTTCAGACCCATAACTCCCAGTGACTATTGGATATCTCCTCTTGAATTCTTTCAAAATATATTGATTGAGCACCTCCTATGTACCAGGAACTTTTCTAAGTGATAGAACAGTGATCAAAACAGACCAATTTTTTTTCATCACTTTTCCATTCCATAGAGGGATATAGGCAATATATCCTATTTAACACATATGCATAAATGTATAATTTCATTTCAGGTAGTGATAACACATATGCAAAAGTGCATAATTTGATTTAAGCTCGTCATGAAGAAAAGTAAGGATGATTAAACAGCTAGAGAAAGGCAGGGTGATAGTTTAGATAAGTCCACCAGGGAAGACCTCCTTGATAAGGTGACTCGGTACAGGAGGAGCTGTGCAGATATCTGGCAGCAGAATGTTCCAGGCAGAAGGAGTAACATTTACAGAGCTTGAAAATGGATGCATGCTTGTGGTGTCTGAGGAATGGCAAGGAGGACAGTTGGGGTGGGGTGGTGGTGGTGGTGGCGAACATAGTCAGAGATCTGGACAGAGAGGCGGGAGTGGAGACCAAGACCTTGGAGGCCATGCCAAGGACTGGATTTTATTCTGTGTGAGATGGGAGGTCTTGGAGGGTTTTGAGCCAACTAATGACACAATCTGATTTAAGTTTAAAAGGATCACACTGGATGCTACATTGAAAGTCCATTGTAAGGGGACAAGGGAGAAAGCAAGAAGGCCAATTAGGGGACTGTTGCAATAATCCCAGAGAGAGATGGGGGTAGCTTGGACTAGGATAAGAGCAGAGAAAATCATGAGAAGTGGTCAGTTCAGATTCTGGATGTATTTTGAAGTTAGAGCCAATAAGATTTTCTCATGGACTGAATGAAGAGACAAGGATTCTTCCTTGGTTTTGGCCTCCAGTATCCTTCAATAACCTCCAAATCAATATATCCTAAACTAACCTCGTCCTATTCTCTTCAGATTCCACTTTTCCTCTGGTATTTCAGTAAATGGCATCACCGTTTGCCCCTGTCCCTAGTAAGAGGCCAATGTCTCCCCCTTATTCTTGCCATTTTCCCCCCTTTTTGGGACGACCCAAACTATTCCTAAGTCCTACCACTTTTATTACCTTATTGATCCCAAATGCATTTACTTTTGTTTACCCACGATCTTATTTCAGGCCTTGTAACTGTCTGGACTGGATTATTACTATAATTGCTTGTCTTCAGAATATCTCCATTTCAATGTACTCTCCACCTGAAGTGAAAGCAATTTTCCTAAAACTCAGTGAAACAAACACGTTGGTGCCTTCGAGGCCCTGTGTCATTTGGCAGCAGCTCGCCATTCTTCTCTGCGGCCGATTCTTCGAGCCCCAGTCAGTCACTTGCACCTTGACCCGGACCATGTTCTCTCTGCATCTGCTGTTTCCTCTGCCTCCTATGTCACTTCCAGTTCCTTCCCGGAATAAATGTGATTCGACTCAGGTCTCAGTTTGTCGTGATGACGGTTTGAGAAGCCTTCCCTGGTTCACTTTTAAAATCTACTGCATCCTATAAGACAAATTATGCCTTTATGTTCTAAACATTAACTAGCATAGTATGGAGTTTTTAAAAAAGTACTAAATGGCTACTGTATGTATGCGTTGGATTATTTATTTCCTCTCAATCTGAGCTGATACATTCGCTCATTTGTAATGGAGTTAATTGGCTGTTTGGATCTTCCTAATGAGGTTTAATCATTGCTGATGGACAGTCCTCTGACTGGCTACCATGAATGCATTTTTATCCTGGATTCTAGCAGGGGCTTATTTTAAAGAACTATTTTGGAACTGATGTATTTAATTTTGTTTTTCTTTTCTGTGTGTGTACAGAGAGTCTTAGGGTGCCTTGCTTACCTACTCTTGCTACCCTCTTTAGATACAGTGTCTTCCTTTTCCTGGAAAACAGGTAGGTTCTGTGGACCCGAAGGAAGAAAGCGAATTACTTGCAATTTAACTGAATTAAAAGATACTGGAATTTTCTTTTTCTACTATGGTTTAAACATTTAAAACACCTGATCTCTTGTTTTGAGAACAGTATTTGAAGACAGTGAAGGGAAAATAAATGTGACTTGAGGGAAGAAATTGTATAAATCATCAAGTAGAAATATTTTTCCTTATAGACTATAAATACTGATTTTTAAAATGCATGTGAGTTAGCAAAGTAGGTCATGTTCCCCAGTGGTGAAAATATTTATATGAAGTACACAAGGGATTTGAACTTCTAAATGTATGCTTTGGAGTGTGATTACAATGACATCACAAAAAATATTTGAAACTATATCTGAAACTATGATCATAGTGTTTCAAAATTTGAAATGCAAAGAGTGGCAAAATATATCATGTTAATATTGGAAATTTCTTTCTGAGACAGTATATGTTTTATTTGTAAGATAGCGGTACTTCCTGTAATAGTCAAGTGAAATAATTTTAAAGTACTTTAAAATAACATGGGTACCTAGCTATCAAGGTGATATTTTCTAGAGACTATTAGTTGTAGACATCTAAGGCAAAAAACAAAGTCATTTAATTAAACCATAATCCAGTTCTTTCTATTTCTGAACTGTAAGGCTTTTTCTCTTTTTATTTAGACAGTGATATCTATCAAGCCATTCAACCAATATTTACTGAGTATCTCCTATAGGCCAACAACGTTCCGGGCACAAGGAGTCACAAGTTAACAAAAAGTAAAGTTCCTGCTTTCATGGCATTGACTCTGAAGGAGAGAGAGAAAAACAATTGACGAGTAACAAGATAATGTATTGTATGTTACATGACGATATGATAAGTGCTTGGAGGAAGAGAAAGCCGGAGAGGTAGGATGAGTGCTGGAGAAGGGGGAGTGTACTGCCATTTTTCACAGTGTTGCCAGGCAATGCCTAATCAGTAGGATGACAGTTAAGAGATGGAAGTGAAGAAAAAAGCAAAGCAGATTTGAGGGAGAAAGTACTCCAGGCAGAGTGACAGCACAGGCAAAGAGCTTGCAGTGGACAAGTGTTTCAAGGAGTGGCTACAGCAGAGAAGTGAGATCTACTAGGAAGTGAGGGTCTGTGGTGTGGGGCTGGGTGATGGTACAGGTCACGTGGGACCTTGGATGCCAACGTACAAACTTGGAGTTTGTTCTGAAAAAGATTGGAATCTTTTAGATGGTAGACAGCAGTGGCAAAAATGCTTTACACTTTAAAAATATGGCTGTGGCTACTCTGTTGAGAGGCAAAGGAGGAAACGAGGAGACCCTTTAAAAGACTAACTTTATATTCTAGGCAAGAGATGAGGATGGCTTGGACCAGTGGTAAGAGTGTCTAAATAGAAAGCTGTCGCCATATTCCAGACATATTTTCAAGGTAGCTTTCAAAACATTTCCTGATGTATTGGACATGAAATGTGAGTGAGTCATGAATTGTTTAAAATTTTTACCTTTATGCTTTATTTCACACATTTCTTTTTCATGTTTAGAACATAATTTTTAATGTTTCTGCAGCTGATACAATTTTCCAATTTACAGTTATAATTTTAATTTTAATACTAAATTATAGTCTTCTGTCATCTTTCAAAATCTACAGAGAAAAGCCAGAAAGGCTATTCTGGTCTGCGAGAAGCAGCTGATAGTGACATATTGAATATCCATCCTCTTCTTCCTTAAAAGTAGATCTCTGATTTGGTTCAAGGTGGCAATATGCTTAGCTAAAAATTCTCACTTTCTCAGCTCCCTGCAACTGCAGTGGCCACGTGGCCCAGTTCTGGCTATTAAGATGTAAGAGGCAAGTGCAAGTACACAGATTTGCTGAAAGACTTTTTAAGAGACAAAGATATGATGCTTCACCCTGTTGCCTTTTCCTCTTCGTCCCACTTAGCCCTGAGTCATCTTAAAATCTCAGTTCAGTATTGAATGTCCTGGAGAGCTGGCTAGTTTGGGAATATCTTATCATACTTTAATATTCTGTTGTGGTGTTTTTTTTTTAAATAAGGGAAATTAGCTTAAGGAAGAACAAAGACTTTTCTAGATACTTCACTGTTAAGTGTTGGGAAAAGGTTTGTCAGAGGGGAACATAATATTAACATTCATTATCAGCTGCTTGACTTTTTGTTCATGTCTTTGCAATATTCTGGTGTGTAGTATTGGAGAGCCATAATTTGTCTTGCTCACCTCTCTGTAGTGTCAGGTAGAATTAGGATTGACTCCTGTCTTGTCCCTTAATGTTTTTGTAGCCTTGGACCATTGCTTCACGTGCAAAGTAACAGTAATAGTTATCTTCTCATTAGTTTGTTGTCGGGATTAAATGACATAAGTAAATTATATAAACCCCCCCAAATCCTGTAACCTATGTCTGGCACATGGTAAGAGCCAATTACATGTTACCTGCTATTATTGTTGTTATTATTTCCATTGATAGTCAGAGACCTATATGTTATTTGAGTGATACCATGAAAATTTTTGCAAATAAAGTTTGAGTTCAACACATGGTTTATAAAGCAGGAAGAGAGCTCACGGAGCTAGAGGGGCTGCACATCTGATATAGTTGCACCAAGGGTGGCTGCCGAGACGGTACAGAGGACCTCCCACAAGGGGAAGCCTTGTGTCCAGCTAAGTCCTGTTCTTTACCTCTTTCTTGTCATTACTTTAATGTCACTGGGCAAGGCATTACAATACTAACAAGCATCTTCATAATTTAGTATACTTTTGTTGTGTCTGTTTCCCACCTGACAATGTCTAAACCTTATGTATACTATGCCTTATTGAATTCCTTGAAAGCATTATCTCCATTTGAAAAGCTTTTCATCTGTTCCACTGTAATCTGAGTTGAGCAATCTCCCAGGCTTGTCTGTAGAACAGGATTTAAGAACTCATTAGAAATATTAAATCCAGAGGCAAGCACAGGTGCACAACTTGTGGCTTCAATTTCTTTTGCATCATAGTAGCTGGGTAATTGAAGCTGTCAGTGGTTACCTGGCTAAACACAAAAGATAAAAACACTGTTTTCAAGCATGGTTCCTTAAATCTGTCTACCTTTTACTCTTTACAAAGTTGAATGAATGTTGTTAACATTTACTAGTATGCACAGGTGTGGAATTCTAGGATTCCTATTTATAAATTCTTTTGCTGGAATGTCCCCGTCTCCTCCTTAAACCTTATGTTGGATTCCTCTAGCTAGAAAGGAAGTTTTTGCCACTAAATACATTTTCCTTTTCAGGGTGGGTACCTTTGCAATTTTAATTATAGAAGAGCCTTAACTGTTGGTAAAACAAAGCTACTGGGTTTCCTGCCTCAGGGAAATTTTAAAAAAAGATTGGAGAAGATTGTATGGGCTAAATGTGAAAGATCCAGTCATTTCTCACAGACTTTCAATACTTGAAACAAAAACATATTTCAAAAAGCCTTCTAACAACAATTTAGCAATATATATCAGAAGCTTTTTAATGCAAATAATTTTCACATCCTGTGCACACATGCTCCCAGGATGTTCATTAAACAGTTATTTATAATACAAAATACCTGGACAGCTTTCCACAGTGAAATGTAGAACCCACATACAGTTGAATACTAAGCGGTCTTCTTTTAAAGTGATATTGTAAAACACTGCTTCGTGACCTGGGAATATGTTCGTGACTTCTTAAGTAAGAAATTGCTGAGGCTAGTTTTACGTTCCAATATGTGGTCTGTCCTTGAGAATGTCCCATGTACACTAGAAAAGAATGTATAGTCTGATGTTCTAGGATGAAATGCTCTATAAGTGTCAATTGTGTTCATTTCGTCCAATGTGTCACTTAGGGCTGATACTTCTTTATTTTCTGTTTGGATAATCTATCTATCCATAGCTGTCCATGATGTATCTAGGTCCCCTACCATAACTGTGTTTTGGTCAATTTCTCCCTTTAGTTGTGTTAGTAGTTCCCTGATTGGGGGTATAGTCAGAAAAAGTTGAGAACGTCTGACTTCACTGATAGGTGGTATATAAAACTGAAAGCAACAAAGGAACAAGACAAACAAATAAAGAAGCAAAAACTCATAGACACAGACAATAGTTTAGTGATTACCAGAGGTGAAGGGGGAGGGGGGTAGTAAATAAGGGTAAATGGGGTCAAATATATGGTAATAAAGGAAAACTGACTCTGGGTGGTGAACGCATAATGTGATATACAGAATTGTACACTTGAAATCTATGCAATTTTATTAATCGTAGTCACCCCAATACATTTTAATTAAAAAAGAAATAAAAACAACAAGTATGTTGCATAGTATTATATAGAAATAATGGAAATATACATAAATATTGATTGATTTAGTACTGTGCTCAGAAAAATTGTGAGGCAAGTAGTGTGATCACCTGGACAGAATATCATGATTAATTATTGATATCTGCCATAGGTAAAGGAAAGGATACTAACATTCTAAATACTATATATTTAAAATTCTTGTCCAAAATAGTAAAAGTGACCATTTCTGTGAGGTTGGATTAAAGGGAATTTTGTTTTTCTATTTTTGTTTATCTCTGGTTTTCAAACCTCTGAGAATATGAATTTGCTATTTTTCTAACTTGAAACAAAACAACAAAATAACATATTTTCAGAATCTTTCCTTAAACATATAAATTATCCACAAATTAAATAGAAAACTCATAAAGAAGTCAACCAAAATTTTACTATTATACTTTGTTAAGGTTTAGAAAGTTCGGATAACTTTTATAACATTTCTGTATGAGGTGATTTCATCTCATCTAGCTTTTGGCAGTTTATACTGGCTTAGTTTTAGTAGTTAAATATACTTAAGTATAATGCATAATTAATCTTGATAATTAGATATAGAAAATTATCTCAAGATTTTGATAATTTTCTTAGAATTTAACAAATTTACTTTCATTCTGTCTATGTATATAGAAATAAGCTGATTTAGTGTGCTAAAGGAATATTTTCCACATACAGTTTACTGATGTAGTTTGCTTTTATTTAGTGCTTCATGAATCAGGAAACATCTAGTGTAGAAAACAGAAAGAAGTTTCAAAGAGTTGTACAAAATGAGAGGGTTTTAATGGACTAAAGTGAACAGAACGAGGCAGTTATACTAGGCATTTGCTGATTGGTTAAAGCAAGGTTACTTTCCTTATATGGAGTTTTAAGTATGCAATATTTACTTTTTACATCATGGAAATAAAAACCTACATAAGGAGGAAATATACACTTCATCCTTTATATTTGAACCAGATGGTTTTAGCTTGCTGTCCATGTGTAGGGGTGTGCCTTAGACTCCTGTTCTAAAATTTGTTCTGTGGATTTTGTTTTAATTAGGTATGGTAAAGTGACAGGCATGAAGAAAACTGCCTTTGAAAGAAGAATTTATGACTTAAATTTTCTAAAAGAAGGGAGCACGTCATTCCATACAGGGCCACATGGAGAAGCATCAGGTTTTGTTAGGAGTCAGAAGCAGGAGTGAGGAGAAAAGCATGGCCCAGAACCTTTCTTGTGTTTTCCATGGGAAAGGCAAGGCAGGGCAAGGGGAACCGCCTAGGATTGGCTAGTTTGAATAATGTCAGCCGGCCCTGCGCAATAGGGGCAGTCTCTGGTTGTTTAGTACCTGGCTCTGGGTGAGTTAGGGAAGGAGAAATATTGGCTTGGCATCTGAGAGCTATATAAAGGAGATGGTTGGGAGTATGGAGTCATGATTGGTTGGAGGGTTTGTAATGTGATCTTCATATGCCTGCGAAAGCTGGAGCGCAGGGGAAATGTAAACAATTTTGGCTGTTAATTTGACCCTATGAATAACGGGTAACAAATAGACACAGAATTTAAGAAAACACAGAACAATTTCCCTGAAGTAGAAGCCAGAGATCAGTTCTCCTGGCCTGTCTTCCTGCTAGGGCATAAACATTTGATTTTAGCTTGACTTATCAGTATGTTAGCAAAAGACCTGGATTTGGAGGGGGTCCAAGGTGAAGGGGAGCAAGAACATTGAGAATATGTCTTTTGGTGAGTAAAACCATCTCCAGCAGTGGAGAACCTCCAGGAATCTTGTCTTAGTAATTCTATATAAGCTATAGAGTCTGCAAAAGCTGCGGTTTCTTGGCCAACTGCAGAGGCAATGGTGATTTTGCCAAAGCCACCAATTCAATGTGATCAGGAGTTTTCCAGTAGCTTCTGAGTCTGGATTTGTGACCTACAAAGTTTTGTGAGCTGCTTAAAATTCTTTGATGAAGTCCATTTATGCTTAAGGTAGCCAGAGTGGATTCTGTTGTTTGCAACTAAGAACATTGAGATATAAGTTACATTTCTAAGAGTCTCCGTTTTCCTGAATTTTCTTTTAATAAATAGAAAGTACAAACATACATAGTTGAAAATATTTAACTATTTTAATTAAATATGAGTGTCAGTAAAATAATTCTGGTTTGAAACATAAGTAGCTATTGTATCATGAGAAAATGAAGAATTTGTAAGCAGGTTAAGTAAATAGTATGTTACAAGACTATATAATTCCCATGCCCCAAATAAGGACAAAAAAAAAAAAAAAGTAGGCAAATTCACTTGTAAACTGCAATTATAAATGCAGACTTTTATTACTATTTTGATGACACAAAGAGATTTAGAGGAAAATGACTCTTTATAATAAGCAACTTAATTAGAAACCAAAACAAAGTGTGTTACACGTGTAACAGAGAAGAAAGACAGAGTTGGTGATCATACATCAGGATATCCAGCACACCCCTACACATGGATAGCAAGCTAAAAACCTCTGGTTCAAATAAAAAGGATGAAGTATATATTTTCTCCATATGTAGGTTTTTATTTCCATGGTGTAAAGTAAATATTGTGTACTTGAAACTCAGAAATAATGAAGAGTTCTTAATATGCCACAAATAGCCCTAAGAAGTTTTTTTCCTATGCCATATAAGAAAGCTTTGTAGTGACTAGCAGGGATCTATCTAACAAACCCTTTAAATTTTGCAAAACTTTCATATGTTCCTTTGATGAGGATTTTTATTCTTGATAATTATCAGAGCTGCTAACCACAGAGAAGGATCAGAGAAGCAGACGATTCAATTCTTCCTCTGATCTTTGTGTCCTGGTCAAATTAAAACCTTGTTACAAAAGAGAAATTTGCTTTCTTTAAGGCATTTAGAAATATATGTTTCTTTTTTCAAGAAACATGATGGAGATATTATGTAAGTTAGACATAATGTGGACAGAAAATAAATGTTTCATATGACAAGAAAGATAAATGTGAGAAATAATGTACATGTAGTTTTTTCTAAGTTTCCTTAGATATTGCAGAAATATAATTTCTCTGTTTACGTGTATTCCATATAAACAGAGTTTAGTATATTTGTTGCTTTGTTTCCATGTTGCTTCATTGTGGTTGGTAGTTCTGATCATTATAAGAATTAAACATTTCTTCAAAGAAGCTGATGGATTAGTTCAATCAAAGTTATAAATGTGTTAAAGATGTATACATATATATGTATATATATATGTATTTTTTTCTTCTTCAAGTTACATGTTAATTAAGAGAACTTTAGAATATGTTTGCTGTAGTATTATATACCATTTCTACAGGCTTATTTGGTACTCATATCGCATAGCTTTTATGAAACTCTTTTAATGGTCTGTTTAATGTTCTATCTTCCTCTACTGCATGTTTAACTTTTTAAGGGAAGGAATTATATGTTATATCACATTTCTTCTCTTAATTCTTATCAGAGTACCTGATCCAGTAAGTAATTCATATAATAATTCATTCAGTTTACAGACATTTATTGAAGCATTCTACTACTCACTGAGCATGCAGAGTTAGGCAAAATAGATGAGGTTCTTGGTCTCACTAGATTCCGCCCAGGGAGGATAATAAACATTTAACAGTTAAATGCAAAAATAAATGTTGTAAGTGCTATAAAGAAAAAGAAAAGGATTCTATGTGAATTTATGGGAACTCTAAAATAATGTGGTAGGAATTCCGTGTAGTTTACTTATTATTATCATGGTACTAGATCACTAGGAGACACTGGCCGAGGATGAGCAAGGGAAAGGACAGAAGGTATATTCATAAGAAAAATTACAAAAAGCCATTGTAAAACATGAGAGCTCTGCTCTAAAAATATCCATCTACATAATTAATTATGGAAACTCTGTAAGATAGGAGAAGCTCAGGTTGTATGACTGCAGCGTGTTTTTGTCTTATCCCCCTGAGAGGAAGTGAGGCACTATCGTCTCTCTGTGTGTGAGTTTGTGTGAATTGGGACTCTAATCAGGGTGTGATGATTTGCTTAACTTATTCTCCACCTAGTATTCCTGTCTTATGTAACATGATTTTTGTTTTAATCTGCTGTATTTTCAAGTGCTATAGTTAGCTTTCATTGAAATTATGTAATGATACACTATGTGACCTAAATTACAATGGTGGTCAGGAAGGGCTCTCTGAAGTATGACATTTAAGCTGATATATTATAGATAAGCAGGAATTAGAGAGACAAAAACAATCTGAGGCAGTATTTTCAGCAAAGGAAACATCTTGTAGGGAGACCTGAGGTAGGAAAACACATCACGTTTCAAGAACTATACATGGCCAATGTGGTCAGAGAGCATGAGAGGAGGAGAGTGGCAAGAAAAATCTTGTAAAACCTTTCAGGATAGGTTTGCGATTTTTGTGTTTTGTCCTAAGTTCTACAGGACACAATTAAAGAGGTTTAATCCAGCAATCAATATATATACACACACATTTTTAGGGTACTGTGGCTTCAGTGAGGAAAATTGATTGGAGAGTAAAATTGGAAATGCCAGCTAAGAGGCTATTGTAATTAATATAAATGATGATGAGGGTTGGGTTTAGGATAATGGGAAAGAAGTTAGAGAAAATTGAAGGGATTCTAGACATATCATAGAGGGAGACTTTGTGAAGAGAGAGATGATCAATGAGTTAAACTATTGAAATGTTTATAACAGCATTTCCAAAAACATATTAAAATGTTTATATGTATACTTGTTACATGTATGTTAATAGATGTTCTATGAAATGACAAAAAGTGATTCTGTGGTCAAATAAATTTTGGAAACACAGAAGTTCAGCAGGTTAAAGAGGTTTCTTTACTGTAATTCTTTTCAGTGCCTTTAATATACTAATGGGCATTGTGGATTTTTCAGCAGGGTGACAATAGAAACTCTCGTTTTTGATGAAATTCTTGTAAGCTTAGTTTTATACTGGACATACTTGGGGATGTGATGCTCAAGAGTAAATAAACTCTCATAGAAATGTATTTAATTGTTCATATTAAACTATATTTTAATGAATTCTTTTACTTGATTTAGTATTTATGTGTTCTAGGAACTGAGAGGAAAAAGTATTTTGGAAAAAACATTGAAAGCAGAATATAATTTTTGATAACAGAAAAAAGTTTGTAAGTTATAAAATGTGCTTTCTCATTGCTGCAAAATAAAAGGAAAATATGAAAATTTATTTACACAGGTTACTCTTATTCAAATTTTTTCTTTGTTCATTCAAATTCCTTAAATTTTACCAGTTTAATCATTTTTATATTGTGCAGTTTAGCTTTATATATAAAATGCCATTATAATTTTAATTTTTTATGATTATTCCATAAGAGTATAAAGTAAAACCGAATAACTATTTTAAGTTTCACACAATATAACCTTAATTTGCCCAGCACAATAGATTTTATTTATTTATTCAACAATCATTTATTGAGCTCAAACCTGTATTCAGCATGTGTGGCATATAAATTCAGGGATAAGACATGATAACAATATTATAGCTATTAAATATTTAGCCCATGTTAATATTTATTGATTGATATTAAGTGCAGGTTATTCCTTTATATTTTAATTGAATCAGCTGAATCCTGAGTCATCGTATCTAATTAATTCTTTTCTACTTTTAAAAACACATTTATCTACCTATGTTTGGCTGAAATAGACAAATTCTACTTTTTTTGTAGCCAATTTAATGCTCAAATGTCTGCAGATTTTTGTTTGGGTAATAAAATATTCTTAAATAGATTAAAATAGATTCTGTTTTATTATTTATTGTTATTAGTCATATCAAAAGTGATGTTAGGGTTTGACCCTGATTCCTCTTCTTTTAATCACTATCAATTTTATCATAATATTAGCATTGTCCCTAACTTAACTTCCCATATGACTCAGCGTGTAGTAATGTGTATAACTCATAATATTTTCTACATGTTTAAAAGTATCACTCAACACAAGTAACATACACACACAGACACACACACTTCTAAATATGAAATAAGAAGGACAAAATTTTCCTCTCCATATATATACTGAACTATGCTATAACTACGTAAGGAGAGCTTCTCAGTTACGTTTTTTTCCCCCATTTCTGGAAGTGGTGGGTTTTACAAACTTAGCAGAAAGCTGATAAAGAAACTTTAAAAATATATATATATTGTTAATGCTGGATAAGTGACATGGGCCATGCTGCTGGTAGCTCTGTTAACTGTTTGAAACATTCGTGCCAATATTTGGTCAGGTGTGGACTTCCAGTGTAAGCCAAAACTCTGATAACCATGGAAACTGTTCAACTGAAGTGTGTGAGCAATAATAATATTTTTTTAAAATCATTTACTCTATGGAGTTTCAAATATCATATAGTAAGTGTAGCTTTTACAATTACTTGTTCATTTTATTAAACAATAAAATATGCGGTATTAAGGTCCTTACAAAGGCATTTCCTGTACATTAGATTATGTAAGTAGCAATCAAATTTTTATAGTAGATTTTCAGCTGACAACATGCCAACTTAGACTAACAGTCTGAGCTTTAAAAAAATGACTTCCTAATCCAATTATTTCTTGTAAAGGATAACACATTTTTAAAATATCTTTAATTTAAAAATAAAATACTTAATAGAAAGATAGTGTATACATAAATAAGATATATTTATTCTTATAACATATACATTGTTATTTCTAGTCCATATATTCTAAGTCCAGATGTCAACTAACTGTACTATAAATAATATCTTGTGTTAAAATCGTTTTTTTTTTTTCTTGGAAAGGGTTTTAGTTTTATACATGGAAATTTATGTGTATAATTCCTCTAATATTAGGCCTACTATTTCTTCATATGACTAATACTTCAATTTTTGTGTGTAAAAGCTTTTAATGTAAGTAGTATATCTACTAATGTTTTTAAAGGGGCTGAAACCATCAATTTACTTAAGATAAAAGCATAATGACATACTGAGCCTTTCATGGAAGTATTTAGATACTAATAGTCACTCAACTAATAGAATCTAGTTTGTTTTCTTAATTGGGGCAACATAACAAAAGCTGCTTGGGACATCAGTTAATAAGAGGTATTAAAATATTGCTGGTTTAAATTGGAAATATGGTGCTAGTTAACTCAGGTTACCACACTTGATAGCTTTTATAATTGGGAAAATATAAATAGATTCTGCTTTTGCTGAAGTAGAGAGTGCCCTCAAATGGAAATGAAAAGAAAAATATCTTTTCCCTGGCTATAACCTGTTAAATGTTTTCATAGCACATATATAATTGCGCCACCAACTCTGAGCCAGCCAGGTGAAATTCTCAACCAGAATAGCATGAGCCATAGTGCTTTTTATTGGAAGTGAGTGGTTTATTTTATTATCTAGACTTTAAAGTCTCCTAATATGTCTTCTAAGTATTTGTATGGTGCAGAACATTACAACGGAAACTGTAGAGAGGAAAAGAATTATAGAAAAAAGGAAATATTTTCCTAACATGAAAGCTTTAAATACAAAGATTTAAATATATTTTGAACAAGAGTTTATTACTACAGCCAGTAGTTTTATTCTTAGAGCATATGTGAATGAATAGCTAGTTATGAATGAATGACGGACAATTTTATGAAATGAAATATAAAATAAAAAGTGGCTTTCCACTCATTGCACATGAAAATCATTTGCTGTGGGCATAAAGATAAAGGTTTATAATATTTTTTTCCACAGGAAATAAATTTCATTCCACATCATCTATATAAATATTCATTCTGGTTATCTGTTTCTACAAAACACACCATAGCTTTAAATATATATATATATATATTTGCTTTGCTCACAGTTCTCTGGGTCCAGACTTTAGGCAGAGGTTGGCTGGGCAGTGGGTCTTTACTCAGGGGGTGTCATCTTAGTGGGCTGGGGCTGGAGGGTCCACTTCCAAGATGGCTTCCTCACTCATTTGTTTAGGGCCTCAGTCGTTTCCCTACCAGTGTCGCTGTCTCTGTTCTTCTCCTTCTCTCCAACTGGCAGCTCATTCTCCAGAGCTTCTCCATATGGCTTTGGCATGGTGGTCTCAGTATAGTTGCTTTTCTTACATGGGAGCTGGCTTCTAAGACAGTGCATTTCAAGAGAGAGGGAGAAAAGATACCAGTTTAATTAGCAAGCCTGGGCCAGAATTCGCACCGTGTTATTTCCCTGTATTCTAATGTTCAACGTAATGTGATTCAAGGAGCTAGAGGGAAAAGAAAGACTACTCCTCTTGCTGGGAGGGATGGCAGAGGCGCAGTGTGTAAGAGCGTGTAGGATGGGAGACGTTATTGCTGCCACTTTGGGATCTACAGTCTAGCACAGTGTCCATAAATCTTTTTAAAAGCAATGGTCTAAGTGGTCAGTTTATGATTAGCCTATTTGGGATGCCCACATTTCCCCTTGATCTGAGTATAAGGAGGGACAGGTGCAGATAAAAGAGACTCAATATTTTAATGTCAAAGTATATAACCCAAAACTTTATTACACTAGCCATCTTTGTTTTCTCTGTTTTGATTTTCCATCAAACAATGGTAATTATAATCATAATGATAGCAAAAAGAGTTTTATTTACCGAGCACCTTTTATGTGCCAGGCAATGTATTAAGGGCATCTTTGCACGAAGTATCTTAAGCCCACAGCAACCCCATTGACTATCGACTGTTGTTTTTTCATTCTGGGTTTATTTTGGGCTGCCAAGAACTGCTAAAAGGCAGCAATCAGACATTTTCATTAATGCTGCATTTGTTTAATGTGCTTTTCTTATTTTTTTTTTTAACTTGGATGTGACATCAACCAGAAAAATTTCACCTTGTATATAGTTAACATTCATCTTATAGACAAAGGCAATAAGATAAAGTTGGATTCTCATTATTAAATTAAGAAAGCTAACAGAACATGCAGTTAGAAAAAATACATTCAATAAGTGAAGAATAAACTAAAAGGAATATAGTTGTGAATAAAAGCAATGCACAATGCTTTAGGAGGAATAGAAGATAAAAAGGAGAAAAAATTAAAAATTACGCAGGATGAAGAGTTTAAAAGGACTTGAAAGCAATAGTAGATAGATAAAGACTATATAAAAGTATCAAGGGCATGGATCACACACACACACACACACACACACACACACACACACACACAATACTAGTTTCTGGAGAAGAAAAACCAAAGCAACAAAATAAGATTAAAACTAAACATTATACTTTAATAAAAGACTTGAAATTACACATTAGAAGGACATGCTACCTTTCTGGGGGGAGGAAGGAAAGCACAGAATAGCCAACAACAAGACATGGTCTAGAAAAATGAAATTTAAGGAAAAAGAAAAAAAAAAAGCTTTGGAAAAAACAGGCAAAAAGACCAAGACTTATAAGAAAAAGAAATTGCAGATGACATGGTGCTATATATAGAAAACCCCAAAGACTCCACCAAAAAGCTATTAGAAACAATAAATGAAATACAGTCAAGTTTCTGGCTACAAAAATCAATGTGCAAAAGTCCACTGCATTCCTATATACTAAAAATGAAATATCAGAAAAAGAAATAAAAACAAAACAAAACAAAACAATTCCTTTTGCAATTGCAACAATAAATAAATAAAATACCTAGGAATAAACTTAACCAAGGATGTGAGAGACCTATATACTGAAAATTATAAGATATTTTTAAAAGAAATTGAAGAAGACACAAAGAAATGGAAAGACATTCCATGTTCATGGATTGGAAGAATCAACGCAGTTAAAATGGCCATATTACCCAAAGCAATATACAGATTTAATGCAATCCCCATCAAAATCCCAATGACATTTTTTAAAGAAATAGAACAAAAAAACCATCAGATTTGTATGGAACCACAAAAGACCCCTAATAGCCAAATCAATCTTAAGAAAAAAGAACAGTGTTGGAAATATCACACTCTCTGACTTCAGCTTGTATTGCAGGGCAACAATAAAAAAAACAGCATGGTATTGGCAGAAAAACAGACACACAGACCAATGGGATAGAATTGAGAACCCAGAAATAGACCCACATAAATATGGGCAGATAATTTTCAACAAAGAAGCCAAAAACATACAATGGAGAAAAGACAGCCTCTTCAATAAATGGTGTTGGGAGAATTGGAAAACCATGTGCAAAAGAATGAAACTAGACTACTGTCTGTCACCATGTACCAAAATTAACTCAAAATGTATCAAAGACCTAAACATAAGACCTGAAAAAATAAAGTGCATAGAAGAAAGCATAGGTATTAAATTTATGGACCTTGGGTTCAAAGAATATTTTATGAATTTGACTCCAAAGGCAAGTGAAGTAAAAGCTAAATGAATGGGACTATATCAAACTAGGTTTTTACCTAGTTAGAAGGTTTTTACCTTCTGCACAGCAAAAGAACCCACTGACAAAATAAAGAGGCAATGAACCAAATGAGAGAAGATTTTTGCAAACAGTACCTCCGATAAGGAGCTAATATCCAAATTATACAAGGAACTCATACAACGCACCAACAACAAAAACAAACAATATAATTAAAAAATGGTCAGAGGACCTGAAGAGACATTTCTCCAAAGAGGACATACCAATGGCCAATAGACATATGAAAAAATGCTCAACATCACTAATCATTAGAGAAATGCAAATAAAACCCACAAAGAGATATCACCTCACACCAGTCAGAATGGCTATCATCAACAAGACAAATAGTAACAAGTTTTGGAGAGGCTGTGGAGGAAAAGGAACCCTCATACACTATTGGTGGGAATGCAGATTGGTGCAGCCACTATGGAAGGCAGTGTGGAGGTTCTTCAAAAAATTAAGAATAGAATTACCATATGACCCAGCAATCCCTCTCCTGGGTATCTACCCAAATAATCTGAAAACATTTACCATAAAGACCTATGTGCTCCAACGTTCATTGCAGCTTTATTTACGGTGGCCAAGACATGGAAACAACCAAAATGTCCTTCGATAGATAAATGAATAAAGAAGTTGTGGTATATACACACAGTGCAATACTATACGGCAGTAAGAAAAGATGAAATAGTACCATTTGTGACAACATGGGTGGATTTTGAAATTATAATGCTAAGCGAAATAAGTCAGACAGAAAAAGTCGAGAACCATGTGATTTCACTGATATGTGGGATATAAAGCTGAAAACAACAAAAGAACAAGAAAAACAAATGATGAAACAAAACCTCATAGACACAGACAATAGTTTATTGGTTACCAGAGGGTAAGGGGGAGGGGGAAGGTAAATGAGGGTAAAGGGGATCAAATATATGGTGATGAAAAGAGAACTAACTCTAGGTGGTGAACACATGATGTGATATATAGATGATATATTACAGAATTGTACACCTGAAATCTATGTAACTTTACTAACAATTGTGACCCCAGTTAACTTTAAAAAAAAAAAGAAATTCAGATCGTCATCAGATTTTTCAGTGTTTTATCCAGCAAATAATAGAGTAATACTTAAGAGAGTCAAAGAAAGAAAATATGACCCAAGGATTTTATATCCAGCCAAACTAAACTTTTTGAATGAAAGTGGCAAACACACTATCCAAGGGCATGCGAGAATGAGCCTTCCTGAGGAATTAACTGAGGAATTAACTGGAGAATGCACTTCAGACCACCAAAATGACCAGGAAGACATAAACCAAAGGACTGGTAAATACTAAATATATATGTATCTATAAAACTAAGCCTAAATAGGATATGAAGGAGATAGTACAGTATAAAATTATTATGTACACTGACAATATAGCTACAGTCATTATCAAAAATAAGGTAAAGATATGAAAATAGAATAAGTTCATTGAGAGTAAAAGGCATATTGTTTCAGTTTCAAGTTAAATGTTTAGAGGAAAGAGTGGGAGGAAAAAATACTGGTACTTAATTTCAATATTTTTTATAGTAGGAACAGTGAACATTAGCTAAAAGAGAGGACAAAAGTTTCTTATAAAGGTATTCATATAGCGGTATTCATTTACTCAAAATACAAGCCTTTCTTAATGCCAGAGAATATGTAAAGAAAAAGATATAACACAGTAGTAAAGATGTAACTTCATGGTGAAAAACTGTGTGTGTGTGTGTGTGTGTGTGTGTGTGTGTGTGTGTGTCTGTAAGATGCAATATGACATAAACTAAGGTCAAATTTATTAATCACATCAATACATATATGTAAATAAACTTAATTCAATCATAAAAACAAAACATTCTGTATTTCATATAAAGACACATCAAAATTAAAGAAATATAGAAGTGTAAAAATAAAGAACACAAATGTTCTAGACAAACACCAAAAAAGTATGAGTTACAATTTTGATATCTAACAAATTAGTATTCAAATAAAAAAACATTAATAGACAATGACGGTCAATTATAATTCTTAAAGCTAAAATCACAGTATTATGAATGAGAGTTATTAATAATTACCTAGTTAATTAACTAGTAACATTTATAAATTTATAAATCAGAAACCACAGTAGATGAAATGACAAATAGCAGATGCACACGAATAATAGGGGACGTTATTACATTTCTCTCAATCCAAAACAGAGCAAATATTTACTAAATAGATAAAAGATGATGTAATTAACAAGGTCCATTTTAATAAACATATAGTAAACTCTAAACTCTGATAATAAAGATTTTACCTTTTCAAGTCCACACGGAACATTTTACAAATTGGACTATATTTTGCCCACACATATACACCCCCCCAAAACTCCCTTAATAAATTTCACCCCCACAATTACTACAAAGAGCATTAGCAGACCATAATTCAGTAAAATAACACTAATAACAACAATAAAAAAGTCTTTTGAAGTGGAACTTTAAAAAACATGTTATTAAATAACCCTGGAGTCAAAGGGGAAAGAGAAAATGAAATAGGATTTCTTAAAAATAAGAACAGAAAAAATAAACTATTAGAATCTATAGGATACAATTAAAGCAGTTTTCAGAGAAAAATGTATAGCATTAAATATCTATATCAATAAAAATGAAAAAATAAAAACAAATTAATTGAGCACTCAATTCAAAAGGTAGGAAAAGGACTACAAAGTACCCCCCCCAAAGAAAAAGGAAGGCATTAATTTAAAAATCCAAAATAAGTGAGAAAAATGTGGACTTAATAATAAATCCTAATGCCAGTTCTTTGAAGGAAAAACATCAACATAATAGTCAAACCACTAACTAACCCAATTAAGAGAAAAGAAGCTACAAACATGTAAAATGAGAAATGACTAGGGTGGTATAACTATTAAAATAGAAGATTAATGAAAAGTAAAGAGACCACACAACACAATGAAAATAAATTTGTAAACAATAGATGAAATAGATACATTGTCTAGAAAACGTAAGTATCCAAAATTGGCCATAGTAGGGATTAACTGTCTAAACAGATCAATTATTATAGACAAAAATAGAATAGGTGTGCACAGTGTGATAGTTTTTATGTGTTTAGTCTGGTGATCAGACTCATAAAACACATGGCTTTAATCTAATACTACATTTAATTAGCTTAATAGGAATTTTAGGACTGGCAATTAGGTAACTGGAACATCTTCCTCTCTGAGAAAGGCCTAGCAATAGTCGAAGTACATAGAAGCATCTATGAGTCTGTGAGCTGGAGTACGTGTGCCTGACCATGACACAGAGAAGCTGCAACTCCAGTTTTATGCCAATCTTATACCCCTTTCTAGTCAAGGCCTACATTTCAATTTAAAACTCCCTCAATCCAGTGCACCCCCACAAAGCAGAGAGAGCAGACACAAAATTCCCTATCTGTCTACCTTCTGTAGTTCCAAAGAAAGCGGTGCTGTGCAAAGATTAGAGGTCATTTTCTTAGGCAGGCCTGAATTGACACCAGCCTGAGGTTAACTCTTGACTCAGACTTGTTAAGGAGCGGCACCAAAAAAGAGTTCTAGGCACAGTTGTTGTCACAGGAATTCCACCAAACTTAAATATCAGATAGTAGTCCCAGGTGCTACTTAGACTGTTTCAGAGCATTGAAAAAGAAAGAAAACTTTCAAGTTCATTTTATGTAGGGTATTTAGTATTGATCCACAAATCTTACAAAGCTTATACCTAAAAACATATCTACTGATTATCCTTACTTATAAATATGGTGCAAAAATCTTAAATCAAATCTAACAAGTGATTCAGTAGAGGGAGACAGGAAACAAAG
The DNA here is from genome assembly GCF_004115265.2 of Rhinolophus ferrumequinum. Lineage (NCBI taxonomy): Eukaryota > Metazoa > Chordata > Mammalia > Chiroptera > Rhinolophidae > Rhinolophus > Rhinolophus ferrumequinum. The sequence continues at coordinate 35,943,494 of NC_046288.1, forward strand.
GAGACTGAAAACAATATAATCCATCATATAAATATTGCTGAGGAGAAAAATCTTGATCATTTCTATTTTAGTTGTTTATCACTGCAAATCAATCCAGCCCAAAACTCAGTGGTTGATGATGATGATGATGATGATAATTTATTTACTTTCTCATGATTCTACAACTTGGGTAGGTCTTATTGGAAATAGCTGATCTTGATGCCATGTGGTATTTGTTGGGGCTGGAATATCCAAAATGGCTTCTTCAGTTACATGTCTTCTCAGTTGGGATGGCCAAACATCTATCTCTTCTTCATGTGGAATCTCCATGTAGCTAGCTTGGACTTGCATATAACGTGACAGATTCAGAATAGTTGGAAGTCTAACCTGGTGGGTAGATTCTTTAAAGTACAAAAGTGGAAGCTTTCAGGCCTTTTAAATGTCATTCAATGTCACTTTTTCCATCTTATATAGGTCAAATAGAAGAGAAGTGGATTCCACTTTTTAATGTGAGAGAGCAAGGCTCATATTACAAAATAACATGTGAGATGGGAAGCCTTGTTACAATCATCTTTAGAAACACAAGCTATAACATTTAGATATTTAAAGTTACCCTAATTATGTGATGATCAGTTTTTGAGTTTTTTTGAAAACAGACAATTTAATTATAAAATTCATTTGGAAAAAGCAAGCAAGACTATCCACAAAAAAACCCCGTAAAAGAGCGACAGGGCTAATTTTACCAGATATTAAAACCTACAACTTCTATAATCAAGATAGTGTGGTATTGATGCATGACCAGATAAAGTAGAACAAAATACAAAACAGAAATAGACTCAAGTAGATACAGGAATTCACTATAAAGAATTATAAAGATATCGCCTCAAATCAGTGTAAAAAACAAAGATGGACTTTTAAATAATTGCTGTTGGGATAACTAAATAGCAAAAAGAAAAAAAAAAGTTAAAATTGGATCAAGTTATCACATCATACATCAGGTTTAATTCAAGGAATTAGAGATATAAATGTTAAAACAAATAAAAAGAAATTCAATTTCTAGAAGAAAGCATGAATGAATTCCTTTATAATTTGTAAGTGATTCAAAATCCATAGTAAGGGAAAGATTGATCATTTCATTTAAAAAAAAAAAACCCACAACATTTTCTTGGTAAAAGGAACTGTAAGAAAGTAGAATGACACATGAAAAAAGCATTTACAACTTGTATCACTTGTCTGTATCAGAAAAGAGCTAAAATTCTTCACTTTTAAAGAAGAATATAGAAAAGAAAGAGGCCAACAGTACTATTTTTCCAATGAGGTGTCAACATATAGTTCAAAGAAAAAGAAATGTATGATAGTCTATACATGAAAATATGTTCACTTTGGTTTATAATATAAATACAAAAGGTATACTGAGTTACAGTTTCTCACTTATTAGATCAGCACTAATTTAAAAGCTTTACCAAATACTTTATTGATGAGGCTGTATAGAAACTGACACTTTTATAAACTGTTGTGAGGACTACAAAATGGCTTAACCTCATTGAAGGGGAATTTGATAATGTTTAACAAAATAAAATATTCCAGTGTTCTTTGGCCAAAATTCTATGTCTAGGAATTTATCTCCAAAATATACTGGTAAATATATGAAATGACCTATGCACAAAACTGTATAATAAAGCAATATTTATCATAGCAAATAACAGGGAACAACTCAAAAGAATGAGTATATAGGTGACTAAACTATTGTATGTTTCTATAATATAGTACTATGCAACCAAAAAAGTAGTAAAAATGTCTTTTGCTACTATGGCATAACTCCCTGAATATAATGCTAAGTGAAAAAGCAAGGTTGAGAAAAATGAGTATAGAATGCTACTATTTACATAAATAAATATATAGTTGGATAGCTATATGATATGTAGATATGCTTATATTAACAATAATAACACTTTAAAAAGCAGTATAAGGTAATCATTTTTTAAATCATGGTCTATGTAGAGGGATAGAATAAGGTAGAGTGAACTGGGGGAGATGCAAGAAAGACTTCTTTAAATCTCTAAATTGTACATTTGATTTTACAATTCTATAAATATGTTATATAATTATAAGGCAAAATTTTAAGTCTCTTAAAAATTGAAATAAAAATCAATAAATGAACCTAATTATGTATTGAGCTGGTATCATATTCATAAAGAAAGGAACTTTTCCAAGTGTAGTGACTTTAAAACACAATAATCTGGTCATACATTCCTAGTGGAATAGATCTTAAGGAAACAAAAGATCTGCAAAATAATCTTACAGTGTTTTCAATAAGCATATTGTTGATAACAATTTAGGCAATTTACCTTGACACTGTATTTGTGATAAAAAGAAATGAGTTATGCTGGTGTTTTTGAACCTCAAGATTTTTGTTCTGGAGGAAGGGAGAATTGTGGTTGTCAGGAGAATGCATCTCACATAGGGAATGTAATTAAGTGAGGGCCCCATTGGATACTTTTTGAAACCTATTGTGCATTTGCACCCAGGCCACACCTCTGCTGGGCTGCTTTCCCCCAGTAATTAAGTGTGGGATGGATATTAAGGTGGATCCATTTCTGGGAGCCGTAACTCTTTATTGGCTGACTTTGGTTCAAGGAACTTCTTAATTGTCTTCTTCAGGCATCTTTCTCCCCATAGTCTCACACCAATACTGTTTGATGCAGTCCTTCCCCTCATCTGAATACTCTTCTGCTCTGAGCACTGAAGTGCCCACCATTCCTGATGTGTGACAGTCCCCACTGCCATGTACCATCCTTGAGAAATGCAGAATGGGCTTCTGCTTTGATTGCTTTTCTTTGGTGAGTTGTTCTTTGGAATTCCATTGTATCAAGTTCTCTTCCTCTTTATATAATCTTTCAAAAATTATTAAGTAGTGACACACACGTAGAGACTAGGTATTATATATACCTAGCGTAAGCATGCTGAGCCTCAGGACCTTCAGCTTTCTAAGACTTCATCTGCTTAGGGTGCTCTGCATACCAACCTCAGTGTTCTATGCAGCAGAAAGGCTGATTCCCACAGATAGAGAGGAATTTGGAGGGCAGCATATCAAATAAGGGGTCACTTTCCTTGCTTTTTATTTTCTCATTGGCTTGCACTGTATAAATGTAACTGGAAGATCAGGAAGTATATTTCAAATCACATAAAAGATTTAGCTGCTTCCCAGAAGAGAGTAAAAGTAGTTACATTTTAATGTGTTTTCAGAATGAAATCAAACACATTCAGAGACTAAGAGCATTTATTTCCTCTCTGAGCACCCCTTTCCCCCCCTTAAAGTGTGAGAACATCTTAACCTACCATACTTAAGAATCAACTAGAGAAATATGCCAAATTTACAAAAAAAAAAAAAAAATGAGTTCAGAGACACTTTCCCACACAGAAGCCAACCCATTGTGTTCTCCCAAAGAAAAGCACCACTTTTCATCCATGGGGAGTAGAGTTTGATTGATGTAAGACACCACAGTTTTCAGGCTTCCCACTTGGGTTTCCCTCAAAATAGAAAAAGATAAGAAACAGCTGTCTAGTGTACGTGTTAGCACTTCTCGTCTTTCTTCTGTGAGCTCCTGACAGTTGCAGTTATTTTGCCAGAGATGCTGATAGCTTTAGTGAACATTTGATGATTTAAAAACTCTTTCACATAGAAAAGAGTGGGGCATGTGGTGCTATTTATCTTCTCAATGGAAATTTGATTCTCATTCCTTCTCACCAATAAATGAATCTCATTTCTCAAGTAGCCCCCTTTTCTGAGAGTTATTAGAATATAAATTGATGACCTCCTGGAAATTTCATGGAAATCACTGTATGTAGTGTAAAAGTTCTTAAACCATAAAGACCTCTAAATATAATCCTGACTGATCTGACTCTTAAGGAACATTGTTTAAATCATATTTTTTATAAAATGAAAGGCCACCAAGAATAGCTTACAAGAGAAAGTGAGACTCAAAAACCACATGTTGGATTTAGCTCCAGTATTTTTCCCTCTTGGATCTTTAAAAAATAATCCCTCAGATATTAAAGGTGGATTCTTCTGTTGAATTTGTGCTCAAAGGAAAGGACTTGAAATTGTTCCCGGGTTGTGTTTCCCCTTCTGTACAATTTCTGTTATTCATGTAGCTTTCAGAGGACATACAGTTCAGATGTAAAATGTATATACACACAAAACATAAAAATAGTCAAGGTACTGCAAATTAAAAACATGGTGAGAGACTAGTACAAACACATTGAGTTGCTTAATATTAAAAAGTACTGAAATACAGCATGTCGGGAATGATGTAGATGGAGCAAAAGGAACTTTCAGGTTCTGGTAGTGGGTGTGTAAATTGGTTCAACCATTTTGGAAAGAACTTGGCATTATTTTGTAAAGTCAAAGTTACAGATATCCTAGAACACAGCTAATTGCTAGCTACAGATCTTAGAGAAATTTATACTAGGATGCAAGTACTGGAAATTCTAGCAACATGTTTATAATAGACCCAAGTGAGAAACAACTGTGAGGTCTATGTAATAGCAAGGATAAATAAATAGTTTTATTCTTATAAGAGAATACAATGAAAATGAAGTACAGCCATGTGCACCAATATGTATGGAACGTAAAACATTAATGAAAGAAACAATATATTAAAATATGCATTTCATGATTCCATTTATAGAAAGTTCAAAACCAGGCAAATTAAACTATATTGTTTGGGGTTACACACGTGAGTGATAAAAGGGAATGATGATCATGAAAGTTGAAGACTGAGATAAGGAGAGAAGTGAGTGTCATAAAAGTGAGAAAGGGAGTGAGATATGGCGTTGTGAGCAGGAGGGAATACTCAGGGGCTTCCGGAGTGCCGTCACTGTTCTACTTCTTGATCCAGGTTGTGAGTTACAGCATTGGTTTTGTCATAATATATTAACTCTGTATTGAAGTGTTATGCTGTTTTACGTATGCTTGTTACATTTCACACATATAAAGATTAAAATCATCTTACAATTAGTATATTATTTTCATATTCAAGATATGGAACAGGAAGTTTTTCTCCATGCTATTTGAGGCAAATCACTGTAGGCTGTGTCATTTGGGTCCTTTTGTGGTTATCTGGCTTGAAATAGTTTGCACCATACTAAAGAGAGCTGGAGAGGAACAAATAGCTGACTTCAGTAACATAATATGTATCTCAAGAGGTGACAACTTTCTAACTTACTCCACATGAAAAAAGAAAACTTGAACTAGTTCCAAGTTGCACAAAAGAGGTTATAAGGCAAGCAAGACAGAAGATGGAAGGAAAAATAAAATGTGGGAAATGAGTTCTGAAGGCAGAAAGAGCATGCTCTGGACGGAATTGCACCCCCACCCCCAATTCATATGTGGAAACTCTCATCCCCAGTGTCATGGAATCTGGCCATGGGCCTTTGGGAGGTAATTAGATTTAGATGAGATTGTGATGGCGGGGCCCTCATGATAGGATTCGTGCCATGTTAGAAGAGACAACAGAGAACTTGATCTTGTTCTTCCTCTGTCATGTGAAGACACAGCAAGAAAACAGCAATCTGCAAGCCAGGAAGAGAGTTCTCACCAGAAACAGACCATGCTGGTACCCTGACTTTGGATTTACAATCTGCAAAACTGTGAGAAAAATGTTCATGAAGCCTAATAGTCTATGGCGTTTTGTTATGGCAGCCCAAGCTAAAACAGAGGAAATATATTATAATACATTTAGAAAAGAAATGTGAAGATTGACCAGTATTGGCAATATTTATAAAACATTGCATTTGGGGGGAAAGTGGGATATTTTCCCTCCTCATTTATGTAAAAGACAAAACAAAAAGTTATTGTTTTATCTTGGACAAAATGTACAAGATCATCTCTCTCTGACAAAGCAACAGGTGCCCTAAATTAAAGTACTATAAAAATATATCTCCCATATTTAATACTTCATTGTCTAAAAATCCACAATGTTGATTTAAATAAAATCGTGTTTCTAAATCAAGTTTGCAAACAATTTTTCTACTTTGGCCTCTGAAAAATCAAATATATGTTATTTGAATCCATACAAATACAAATACATACAAATAGTTTTCTCAGTAAACTTACCATGGGAAACTAATCTATTTCTGAAAACTGCTTTTTTATAGATAAGTGTGTTTGTTTCTTAAAAAAATTACATTATAGAATTTTTATAATAAACGTTTACTCATCTATTATTTTTTACTTTATTCTCCACTAAATTTTTTCAAACCGAGTTTACAAAAGCATCATTAAAGTAACTGGGGCACAGAGAGGTTGAATTGTTTTTTCAAACAAATGATAATGAGCTGAATGTAAATTCTAAACATGTGAAATGTAGACTGTGTCGGAGTTCGCTGATTTTAGAAGAGATCAACATTACCTCTGAACAGAGAAGTTCGTCAGAATTCCAGTATAGACTGGACTGATTATGGCTGATTACCTTTCCATACGGGTCTCAAGGCCATACTCTGGAAGCTCCCAGATGATGGCTGCTCACCTCACCCACCCACACCTCGCCCTCCACCCTACCCCCACACCACTCCTGTCGAAAGGTTCCTTATCCCCTGTGAATTCTCACTGTTTTCATGATGTGAAAATGTTATGATATAAATATAATGCTTTGATATATTGTGAGGCTTCACTATAGTAGAATAAAGCCTTGGGAATGGTGATATCTAGATTAAAATCTGAATTCCAGCTGATTTATAATCAAGTGCTTCTCCAGAGTAGAAATACACATATCCTCCTCTAAGGCTTTATTTGAGGATAATTGAAATTGTTTGCAAAATGCCTAGCATAGAGACTAGTCTGAAGGCTTCCAAGTAGATTAAATGTATTGCTACTAAAATCTCAGATTTGATTTAGTGATTATTCAGAAATTTCTTATTAGAACACATCTCAATGATTAATCAAACTTTGCCTATTAGAATATTCCCAATTAGACATTTAAAATTTCACGATGCTTAATCGCATAAATATTACTGCAAGATTTTATAATCTTTAAAATAAGCGAACTCCTAAGAAAGTAAGTTTCTATTTTAGCAGTTTTCCAAATTTTTTTATTCTTTCATTATTTATTCTTTCTCTGAGTGTTAATCTGATAATGTGAATATGTGTGATATGCAAACAGCATAATTAAATCATAAACCAGTAGCCTAATTGTTGAGGATTAAGAATATATTTAGAGTCACTCATGTAGGATTATATAAATACATTTAGCTAATGATTTAATGAGGTTGGTAAAAATTAACTCATCCATATAACTTTTACCCCAGTTTGAAAGTGTGGTGCAATGTAAACAACAAAGTTGGAATATTTCCTTTTATAAAACTTATAAGCCTAGGATTTTGTAACAGACCTACTTCACTTCTTGAGGAAGTAACTCTTTTTGTAATATTTATTTAAGCAAGGTTTTTCAGGTCACTGACTGTTAAATAAATCTAGTTAAGTAAGAGTAATGCATGTTAAAGATTTAAGAATTCCTTACCATACACTCTACATTAACTTTCTTTTCTAATATTTCCCCTTGCTGAGAAGTTTCAGGTTGTCAGATGTAGTGTGGCATAATAATTGATTATTTATATAACTTTTTTACTCTGCTGCAAATAGCTTAGGGGGGTTATAGACTTTATCCTCTTTGTTCCCAATTTATATAACAAAAATACTTTTATCTTCCTCATAGAGGTTGTAAGAAATTATGTAAGTCTGTGTAGTAAAAGAGGAACAATGTGATCTTAATGTATTGTCAGTATAATAGTCATATTTCTTAGACTGATTATAAATGAATTTTGGTGATCGATGATAGAGTATGATCATTTAAATCACAAGTATTACAGCTGTTAGGGGTTTTCGAGATTATTTAATCCATCATGAAACCCATGTTCAAAAAAAATGTGGTAAGTTGGTGAATAGGAATTGAAGATTGATGTTCCATCTTATATTTCAGTTTAATTTCCATTATCTCATGCTTCCATTTAAAATACTTAACTTTTTGACTATTTAAAAAGTAATTCATTTTAATTACACAAGTAATATAGACTCCTGGGGAATCCTTACAATGTTACAGATCAGGTTAACGTCCACTGTGATCACCAAGCCAATGCCATAAAAATGTCTTTTTCAGAAGGATGAGCAAATTTCCTATGCTGAATGTATCTGTTTATGTTAGGGTTAAACATAATAGAAAAACACAAAATGACTGTGGCCACAGCAAAATATAAACTCTTTTCAATCTTGTATTTCAGAAATGCATAGGGTGTCAATCAAGGCTGGGTTGGTGCTCTGAGGTGTCAGGGACTTGTTTCTCCATAATAGTGGCCTCCAATTTAGGTCCAGGTGGCAGATGGAGCAGCAGTCCTTATATTGCATTCCCACTATGGGTAAAATGGTACATTACCTCCTTTAATACACTTCCTAGAAGTTGTACATGATTTTCACTTGATTCCCATTGTGAAAAAGTCAGATGGGGATAAATAGCTGCAAGAGAGTCTAGGAAATGTAGTCTTTATTCCAGGAAGCGATATGCCCAGGTGAAAACTTTTATTTTCATGGAAGAAAGAACAGCGTTTGCCACAGTCCAGGGGCAGCAAGAATTCTGCTATTAATCCCTTGTCCGGTCTGGCCCAGATAGCTCATGAAAACCTCACCCATTAGCAAGAGAGCCTGGGCTGGCAGAATGTTAGGAGATCCTTCCCTATTAGTGAATGGCTCCTATAAATCTATTCTTTTGCCTTTTCATGTCTGATATCCCTGGGGATAATTTTGATCTTCCTCGGCACTCTTGTAAACTATTCCCAGGAACAATAACAACAAGGTAATGAGACAGTAAGTTACAAATTATATAATAAAGTGAACAACTCACACATGACACTATGAGTATATGTGTTTTTATGGGTGCAGAAATGTGTACATGAACTATAGAAAATAACCTTGAAAGGTGCATGCAAAACTGCTAATCATGGTTTCCTTTGGTGTTTTGGCATTTTGGTTGGTGAGCAAATTGAACTTTAACTTACCTGCAATGTTCTAAAGATTTACAACAAAACGAGATGTGTTTGGGGAGGTTTGAGGAGTAAGGCGTAAACTTGCTATATGAAAACTTTTAGGAACTCTGGAGCATCTTAACTGGATAGCCACTGTAGCAATTATAGGTTTTGTTCGTGAGGAATAGAAGCCGATTCTAATGAACTACATCAAAAAAGGAAAGTTATTGGAACAGCTCTGATGATCATAGATTGGAAGAAAAGTTGAGTGATGAGGCTATGTAGTAGCAGATAAGGACAGTCACTGCAACGCCAGCTGCCTTACATCCTGTGTCTTCTGTTAATGCTATACATTCTCATGAGGTGAAGTGACATTGGTCAAGCTTGAGGCATATTCATTAGCTGGAATTTATGGGGTAAGAGTTGTGAGTAAGCAGGTACCTTGATTGACTGTTCTACCAAGCTGTAGAATATGGGAGGGACCATTGCCCAAATAAAAATAAGTGTTCTGTTACCAGTAAAAGGGGAGGCATGTTAGGGAGGTAAAAACAACAAGTGTGTACCATTATCACAGAGGCCCACATGCCGAAATGTATTTCATTCTTTCAGCCAGAATTTTTAAAATGTTCTGTGGGTCTTGGGGGAAGGTTGTGCTTTGGGGCTAAGACTCTCTTAATTTTCACAAAGGTCCTTATTTGGTTATATCGTAATGAACTACATTGTTTAACACATTTTCTGTACTTTATAATTTTGCTCAGAAGTTGTTTTCCTTATTGCTCTTATTTGCTGTGCTATCTACTCTCAGTCTTTTTTGGTTATGCTATCGGAAGCCAGGGATGCATGGGCTACTGTTTACAAATATTTGCTACTGTTCCCTGGCAGGACTGTACTTTGCCATCCCCTTGATTTCAGGCCTGGCTGATAAAATGTGAGGGAAGTGACACGTGTCTCTTATAAGCAGATGCTTTAAGAGCGAGTGTGTGGCCATGTTCTCTTTTCCCTCTGCACAATAAGCAAAGATGTTTCAGGTAAAGGCTGTTTCATCAGCCTTTTACTTCATCCCTCTAAAGTGAAGAGCCACCATCAACCTGCTATTGAAGCATTGAATTATTGAGAAACGATCCTTTGAATTATAAACCACTGCTATTTGGGCCACTTGTTACTATAGCATAACCTAACCAGTCCTCACTGATACACTTGTAAAACTAATTCTCTGTTCAAACTTCACAGAGAATTTCTAACTTATTCTGGTTTTAAATATAGAATACAAGCAAGGAAGTTAGGTAGAAACTGACCAAGTGATGAGAAGTTATCGTATGAGCCAAGGAGAAACAATACATGTTTCTTTGGGCAAACAACTAATAAAATAAATTTGAAATATTAGAGATTTAATATCAGAGAAGTGCATGCATAGGTATTTTGTAATACGGAAGACTCGCTTTTGGACAGACCAATGGATTGAAAAATTTCTCAAATATATGATTCTCTCCATTGATACCAATTAGTGGTTATTTTTAATGTATATTTGGCTGTTTGAATTATTAGTTGATAGTGATACTAGAAGCCAAGGCATATAAAGCTAGAAAAGCAAAAGCTGACAAGTTATGATCAATTTAAAGTGTTTCATTTCTAGATCAATAAAGTAATCAGTAGGTTACACAGTGTACATGTCCATGTTGATTTAATGAAGCCTGGTAGTAATTTCTCTTTAACTTGTCACAAAAGGAAATAACCAGGTCCATTTTATCTCTTAAATATTTTTTATATCTATCCCTATCCTTGCCACAACAGTGGGTCTGTAAAAATTTTAGCTTTTGTTAATATTATATGGTTTCTCCCTCACTTTGTGCACTTACTCTCTGACTGCTTTGGAATTACTCAAGGATGTTCTGCCCTCTTATATCTCTATTCTTATATTCCTTTGTAGTTACTGACACCACTCTCATTCTTCACCCCACCTCCATTCTAAACTGGCTAATGCTGTCTCATCTTCTAACGTTTAGTTCAGTAAATGTTTTAAAGCTTAAGATTAAGTGACTTCCTTGAATAGATTGTACATTTCTCTTAATAACTCCTCTGATATCCATGCATATCTCTATTACAGTTATTACATGGTCTGACATTATAATATTTATGTATCTCATCATCTCTAAGAGACCACAGGCAACTTGCGAGCAGGGATTATGTGCCTAGTACAGTTCTTGGTACATTGTAGACAATAAAAATGTTTGCTGAATATATAGGAAATTGCAATATGAAGAAAGGATTATCATATCGCAAATCACTCTAGAACTCACTCTTCAATATGTGGTTTAATGTTGCTTGATCAAGATTTTTGTGATACATTTCCTTTAAATTTTACTTCTAGAGAAATTCATTTTTCTTTTGAATATTTAATGCTTTTTAAAAAATTTGACAGAGATAACTCAGTCTAGTTTCCTTTCTTGCCTTCATTATCTCCACTCATAGAGCTAAAATTAATGCTCTATACCAGTGACTGAATTGGCATAGGTATCTCTAGTATTTTAATTTTCTTATATTAAAGAAATAAATTCTATTTAAATTATAGGCAATTTAAAATTGTTGGGGTATAAATATTATAGTGAGGGATATAAATATATTAAATTTTCATGGCATGATAAAAAGAATAAAATGGGCATGTAAATGAAATTAACTGTATCTGGCATGAGTATTAATATGGGTATGTATATTATTTATAGACTCAATTCCAATTATTTTTAAATAAAGACTCTGTAACTGTATGAAGTTTGAGGAATCTAGTAGACTATAATAATTGTGCATGTTTTTTAATGACTGTGTATAATGTGTATATATCGTTTTAGTGTTATAAGAAAATCGTAACTTAGAATAAAGAAGAACTTTGGCCTCAGAGTGTTTTAAATATATTTGCTGTCTGATATATTATAATCGAAGACCTGCTTTTTACAGGACACTAACAAGTGCTGGTAAAGACCTGCAGGATAATTTTCTAAAGGCTTTGGCAGTGAGAGAAGAAGACAATCGCAATGGAAAAGTGAGCGTGAGTACATCTCATCCAACAACTAAAAGTATATATACTAAAGGCACAGTTAGTGTATAATATGTAGTTAGTTGATAATATGACTTTTAATATCTTTCCCGAAAAGTAATTCATGAGAATATAATATGGCTTTTTATTATTTATATATTATAGAAATATATGTAGACATATTTTTATTTCAATTAACATCTGTGGAAGTAGTGCAATGGTGAAAAAAATTGAGATTCTAATCATCTATTGCAGGGAAAACGCCTGTATATGGCAGACTGGTTGTCATTTCCAACTCTGTGCTATTCCTGTGTAGAAACTTCCTGCTTCTTTTTAGCTTGACCTCCCAGTACACTTCTCCAAGTCACACTACCCACTGGTCCCTAACTTTTGCCCTCCCTACTTGATTTCATGCTACCTCTAGAAGATAGTTCTAAGGTCTGCCCCATAGTCCTATCCTGGGAAATGGGATAAAAAGCACATGATGAGAGAGATGATTTTGAATCATCCAAGTAGAACATGCTCTTGCTTTATTAAAATGTGTGCTAGTTTCAAATATGTCAAGTTGTTAATATTGTTTGGAATACATATTTATTTTTACCCTGTGTTAATATAATATTAGTGATAACAGTCTTCTGTAAGTCTTAAAATGAGCCAAGTCAAGAAAACAGTTTCGTGCTGAAACTGTAATAAGTGACTTACAGAAAAATAATCATAGTAGTATGATGAAAAATTTAGAGCAAAAGAAAAATATGCATCTACGGTGGTCTATTTTACCAAAGTTTTCTCAGTAAAAAGATTGGAATTTTTCTCACTGTCAGGTCTCTTGAAAATTTCACATATAGACAAAATTCTCAATGTACTTCGGAGAAAGAATCATACCTTGGTTATATAATTGTATAGAATTAACCTGGACTTGAAATCAGGGAAAGTTTCTTGGAGGAAGTGGACTGAATGAGATTTAAAGAGGTAGGTTGGAAATATGGGCAGAGACGGGACTCTGGAGGACCTTGTAAATTACAATGGAAAAGTTTGGAATTTAGCTGACTCTTAATAGAAAGAGCAGCTAGAAATATGGGAAGAAATGCAGAAAAATGTGCTGTTACAGGAATTCATGATAAGGACACTGAACAAGGAGCCAACGATCGTTAGTGATCGAGCAAGATAAGGACTGAAATAAATCTATTGTGTTTGGCAACATGTACATTTGAGGAAAAAACAGTCACGGGGATATAAAGTACAGAATAGGGAATATAGTCAATAATATTGTAATAACTATGTATGGTGTCAGGTGGTTAAGAGACTTACCGGGGTGATCCCCTTGTAAGTTATATAAATGTCTAATCACTGTGTTGTATACCTGAAACTAATATAGCATTGTATGTCAACTGTAATTGGAACGTTAAAGAAACTTTAAAAAATTATTTGACAAGAACAAATTACATCTATACTAAGGATGGAAATCAGATACCATAGGGATGAAAAAATGGTTCACCGTTAGACAGTAGTACCAACAAACACAAACAGCTTTAGAGAGTGTAAGCCCATGTTTTTTTTTACTATAATGGTATACGTCCTCTCAAGATCTCCTAAATGTATTAGATTGGTGCAAAAGTAATTGCGGTTTTTGCAATTATTTTTAACCTTTTCAACCGTAATTACTCTTGTACCAACAGAATAAGTCAAATCACTTCAATTTTCACCATTTCAACCATCATTTACTTGACTCAAACTCCCATTCTACCTTAAACAAATTACTGTAACAGCCTCCTGAAGGATATGTGTATATATTTTCTTGCCCAACTTTCATCCATTTCTCAATCACTCAAGACGTATTTCTTGTGCACCTGCTCAAACCTGGAACTGTTCTAGTCACTGGGACACTGGGACACTGCAGATTTTATGTCCTTAAAGAGTTTTTATTTTAGGGAGGAAGACAGAAAATAATTAAGCAGAATAAAAGTAAAACAATTACTTTCAGCTCTGGATAAGTGCTTTGAAGATCATAAAATTAGAAAATTGAATAAAGGGCTATTGAATACAGAGTGTTTGGTTGCTTTAAGCACTGTATACAGAAAAATCACATTTAGGGGGTGACATATATTGGGATTTGAGGAAATGAAGAAGATAACTATGAAATTTGAAGGGAGAGACACACCAAACAGGGAAAAAGTATTTGAGAGGGAGAGATATTCCAAGAAGAAGAAACAACATATGAAAACCTCCTGAGATAACAGAAATCATAACATAGTCAACGTAAGAAGACCAGATAGCTGGAATATAGTTATTGAAGGGGAATATAAAGACAGATGCAATTAGAGAGGAAATCAGCAGCCAGATCATATAGGTTTTAAGAAATTTTATTTTATTCTTTACTTTTTATTCTTTTATTACTGTAATAGAAAATTGATAGACGATCTTAAGCAAAAAGTAACCTGACCTGATCTTGCTGCTTCTGTGTAATGTAGAAGATGTGGGAAAGAGAGATACAGTGGAAGCAAGAAGTTAGGGAGCTCATAATCAACAAGCAAGAGATGACATTTAAAACAGCATGGTAGTAGTTGAAATAGAGGGAAGTTACTGAATTGTTTCTATGTTTTGGAGGCAAAGCAGACACGACTCACTGATGGGTTGAATGTGGAATATTAGGGAGGAAATTTGGCTTGAACAAGTGCGTAGATGATGGTGGCATTCATTGTGACAGAATTCTTGTTAAGGAATGCTTATTTCAGGAATCAATAATTAGTGCTATTTTGGCTGTATTAATTTTGTGGTGCCTATTAGATATCCAAGTAGAGAAGGTGATTGTTCACTTACACATATTGATCTGGAACTTAGGGGAGAAGTCTTGGCTAGAATATAAATCTAAATAGAAAGTTATGAATGTCTAAATGGTATGTAAAGTCATGGCCTTGCAAAAGTTTACTAGGCAGAGAGTATAGGTAAAAAGATTGAAGTCTTATGACAATCTTTAGGACACTCCAGCATTTAGAGATCTGGAATGTGTAGAAGAGCCAGCTAATAATACTGAGAAGTAGAAAGTGAGGAAAATCAGATGAGAGTGATACTACAAACACAGGAGAAGAAAAAAATTCAAAATGAAGAATGCTCACCATCTCAAAAGCTGCTGAAAGGTTAAATATGATGATATATTAGTTTCCCACGGCTGCCATAACAAATTACCACAAACCGAGTGGCTTAAAATTCTCTCACAGTTCTGGAGGCTAGAAGTGGGAAATCAAGGTGTCAGCAGACCCATGCTCTCTCTGAAAGATGTAGGAGACTGTGTTCCATGCCTGTCCTTTAGCTTCTGGTGTTACCAGCAATCGTTGGGGTCCTTTGGTTTGCAAACATGTCAGTCTAATCTCTGCCTCCACCATCGCATGGCACTCTCCCTGTGTGTCTAATCTCTGTCTTCGGTTTTTATAAAAATACCAGTTATATTGGATTCTGCCCTCCAACTGAATATGATTTAATCTTAATTTTACGACATCTACAAAGGTACTATTTCCAAAGAAGGTCATATTCACAAGTATTGGGTTAAGACCTCAACATATCTTTTGAGGGCATATAATTTAGCCCACAACAAATGATTAAAAATTTGCCATTATTTATGACTAGAAAAAAAAAATATCATTGCATCGGCAAGGGCTGTTTCCATGGAAGGCTGTAGTTAAATGTTTCATGGAAGTAGGTAGAGAAAAGATAAAAGTATATAAGTGAAGGCAAAGAGAAGCAATTTCTTTTTAGGAATTTTGTAGTGAAGGGTAACACAGACATTGAGTGACAGCTGACGGAGGGCCTGGAGTCCAGGAAGCTTGCTTTGTTGTGTTTTAAGAAGGATAATATTAACTTGTGTGTTACGTTGATGGAATGATCCAGTAGACAGAGGGCTATTGATGATGTAGGGGAGAAAGGGAACACTTGCTGGAGAGAATTTCTTAAGTGGAAGATGAGATCCAGAGCACCAGGAAAGGGTTTGCCTTTGAGAGGGGCAGAAACCACTGGTGAAGTTAGAGCAGGGGAGAAGGAGGCTGAAGGCACTTCTGCCAAGTAGGTTGGTGGATTTGAACCTGGGAAGGTGCAAGAGCTCTGCTGCAAGTTTATCTGTTTTCTCTACATTGTTACTCCAAATGTTTAATTATGTCATTATGTTTTCTTTCCCCCTAGAGAAGGTCCTAAATTTAACTTTTATTCAGAATGCTAAGTAGTTAACATTTGATGCTGGGCAGTCACTGACTTGGAAACTGGAATCTTGTCAGACTCGTAACTTGCTGACTCTGAATATAACTTATGGTCATTTATTTGGGCCTTTGAATTTGTGATATTGTAATAATCAGCAGAATACGTATCTTTGTGTGAAGGGTGGCACTTTAGGCTTCATTTTCTATTTCCTCATCTTGTCTTAAAGCAGACTCCAAATGGTTTTATACCAAACTGTTTACAACCAAATATAACATAGTTTAGAAAGACTAATGATTAGGATCATAAGCTTACTTAAAGCCATTTACTAAATGGATGGGCTTTTTAAAAAGTATTCCTGTAAAACATACAATATTCATGAGATTTGAATCTGTACTAATTTGCTGTCAGCAGAAATTATGTGTGAATTTTATGCGGTCTGAACTCTCCAAGGGAAACGACTGTTTCCTAAACATTAGGATCTCTCCACATCATGTGTGAATGCAGAATAAATGGAGAACTTCCACCCAGAGGCACATTGGCTGGTCTTTTTGTGTCATCTTATTGAGAATACATACTAGAAAAATTATAATATAGTTTCAGAACTGACACAGTTGACCTGCGCGGCCTAATAAGGCTTGCAGGACAAATTCCATAGCAATTGTCCCAGGTAATTTTCTTTAAATGTAGCTAGGAAATTAGAAGATTAGATCTACTTTCCCACAGTCACACTTTTTATTGTACTTTTAATTTTAGTGGTCCCAGGTTGCAAGTGCTATTTTGTGTAATTGAATCGTGTTCTGGGTGTCCTTTTTCTCCCTTTAGTCAACTAATTGCAAAATTGATTTACTAGTTTTCTCCATTTAGGCCTGAATTTACTCTGCTATAGAACCTGGAGCTCTGGCAAACAGCACTTCCCTCTGTTCCCCATTCCCGTGAGCCCCACCCCATATTTTCAGTGCTCAAGTTATTTATTATATACATTCATACCATTCCCACAAAGCTACTGTTTGGACATGTAGTCTCAGGCTATGCCCTGGGAGGGAACAGGGTTTTATGAAAATTTGATACGTTTATATAACTGCTAGTCAAAGAATAAAAATACTTTAAAATGTGTTTCCTTAAAACTTTCAATTCAATAGATTCTGTTGACATAGACATTATTTAGATAAATAACTATTTTAAAAAAGCTTGTATCAATCCAGAGGTAACCCAATTTAATTAAAAAATCAGTATTATTTTATGAATGCCTCTGATTTTCATGTATAAAATATACTACATATGTGTATGTATGATATATGTGTACGTACATGTATCATACATACATATTGCTATACAAGTACTATATATAAACACATACGTTTCTTTCTTTACATTTTTTCCAAAATACTCTGTTTTAAATGACTATGATATTCCATGCATTTAGTTTAGACAAAATATTGAGCCTTATGTGCAATGCATGTAGAAAAATGTTTAAAAGGCTTAATTGTATGGTACTTCAAATGGCACAATGAGTATTTTTTCCTATTAATGTAACTACTTAATTTTATTTTAAATATGTGCCATTCATATGTGAAAACATTTCTACCTCATGCCCCATGTATTTCAGATTTAATAATTCTTTAAAGACTAAAATGATTAACCATTTCCTTCTCATCTGTAAGTAGATTTATTGTTTCCTGAGAAAGTGTAGTTTTCTGATTGTTTATGCTATGAAGTTTTTGACACTACCACCACAGTGAAGCATTTATTAAGTGTATGTTTATGGTAAGTGTTTGGAAAAGCACATTGAACAGATCTGGTTCTACGTATCCAGAAACTCACATCAGTGTGGCAAATCACAGTGTTGCAGGAGGACATAAAAAATTCACAGAATGGAACACACTGTATTAATATATGAGATATTGTACAATGTATTTTCTCAGAAAAATCAGTGAAAATGTTAAATAAATTGAATATTTAAATGAGACTAAGATTAAGGGTGTTTTTCCTTGCAATTTCCAGAAATGTCTTAATAGAAATGGTAGAATTACAGAGGATGCACGAAGATGTAACATCTTGAGAGCATTTCATATATATAATAGAGACTAAGGAAAATTTTAGAAGTCAATGTGTGATGATTGTATGAAAAAAAGACTACATAGAAATTAGAGTAAAGAGGTAAAAGGGGTTATTAGGAGACAATAATTTCCAATTTCTTACTAAATTACTCTGAGGTATTTACATAGCTTATCAATCTCTTTTCTTTCCTATGTTGGTGTTTATTACATAATTATGTTATATTTTTCCTACTTTCTTCTGATTTTTTATCTCAATCTCTTTTTTGAGCTGACCACCTCATACCTCCACCTGACCATACCTCCACCTGATTCCATCTGTCAATCATCCAGACCCATGAACTCACTGTCTATATAAGGTTTGACAATTAAATTTGCCAACTTTTTACAACGATGTTGCTAACCTTTTTTGGTATCAGAGGGATTATTCATTATGAGTTTGTACCAACTGGACAAACAGTTAACCAAGTTTACTATTTGGAAGTGCTGAAAAGGCTGTGTGAAAAAGTTAGACAAAACAACCTGAACTTTTCGCCAACAATTCATGGCTCTTGCATCATGACAATGCACCAGCTCACACAGCACTGTCTGGGCAGGAGTTTTTAGCCAGTAAACAAATAACTATATTGGAACACCCTCCCTACTCACCTTATCTGGCCCCCAATGACTTCTTTCTTTACCCAAAAATAAAGGAAATATTGAAAGGAAGACATTTTGATGACACTCAGGATATCAAGGGTAATACACCGATAGCTCTGATGGCCATTCCAGAAAAAGAGTTCCAAAATTGCTTTGAAGGGTGGACTAGGCGCTGGTGCTGGTGCATAGCAACCTAAGGGGAGTACTTCGAAGGTGACTGTAGTGATATTCAGCAATGAGGTATGTAGTACTTGTTCTAGGATGAGTTCACGAACTTAATTGTCAGACGTCAGATGCTTCTTGCTACCAAAACAGGATTCTCTGCTGTCCATCTATTAATTATTATTCATCAAAATTTAATTATTTATCAAATAGTGATAACTGGTTCTGTACCAGGCATAGTGCTAGCTTCTGGAGATACAATGGATAACAAGTGTCTATGGAGCTTAGAGTTCCTTGGGAAAGAAAAAAGTATAATCAGATAAGGATACAAATGAAGCAAAATTGCAACTGTGAAGGAAAAACACACAAAAATTCTGGTTGTGTATAAGTGGGTTGAGAGATGATATGATCAGACTTTCAGATAGAAAAGGTCAGTATGCCTTCAGTGTAGAGAATAAGTTACAGAGGAGATAAATAGATGCCAATATATGTATTGCAAGATTAGATGATAGAAGATGAGATGGTAGCATGGACCAGGAAGAAAATAGAATTGATTTGTGAATTATTTAGAAGGTAAACTAGGCAGGATGTGATGACAGGATATGGCTGCAGAGGTGGTTGAGGCAAAGGGAATGGTTCTGGATAAGGGCCTTCACAGCGGGTTACATGGTGCTCTACTCTTTAAGACATGGTGCATTCAAAGACCAGGAATGGGGTACAGAGAACATGGATCTGGTGTTGGAGATACTGAGTGTGAATTGTCTTTGACGAAACAAGTTGTTGAGATGTTAAGTAGACAGCTGGAGAAAAAGACCCTGCACTCAACCCCAATGTTTATGCCCACATTGCTATACCTTAGATACTGACATTTAATCTACAATTCAACCAAATGCTTTTTCTTCTTCCACTCCTCAGAATTCGCATCCAGTTGGTCACCAAGTCTAGTCAATTCTACTTTGTTAATATATGCCAAATAAACGTGGGGGAAGTGGCAAAAAAGCCAAGCAGTAAGCAACAGCCAGTTCTAATGGCTCTGTTGTTCTGTGCTCCGTAGCGTAGACATTGCCCCAGAGATGATGGGGATCCATGGCAGAATTTAAACAAATGGTCAAAGTGATGAGATACGTATTTTAAGAGTATATTGGCAGCAGTATGTGAGAATAAGTATGTGTCTGCAGGGGCGGGGGTTGAGATATGAGACAGGGAGGTCAACCGATAAGCCATTGTTACATTTCAGACAATAGGTAATAGAAGGCTGGGATAAAGAAATGAGAGAATGAAAGGTGGGAAAGAATTTGAGAAATTTTGGAGATAACTGCAAAGTATGTTTTTAGTTTTGATATAGGAAATGGTGAGAGGGAGTTTTTAAGTACTGTCCACATGTTTCTATTTGGGGGATTCGATGGAGTATATGCTGATTTTATTAATGGGAAGAGAAGTGTGATTCTGGCTTTAGGGGATTTAGTGTGTTTTAGTGGTTAAGAGCATAGAAGCTGGAGGTACACAGTCACTAGACTCACGTTCCAGATTTATCACTTATCCTGTATTACAGACTGCAAAGGGGCTATGAAAGTTTTCTAAGCCATGATGCCCTGCTATGTTATATAGAGATTTAGAGTACCCTCATCTTAATCTTGAGTATTTAACAGAAAATGTAGATTAAACACTTGGTACACTGCATGATACGTGACAAGTGTTTAATAAGTAATATGATTTCTGCAGTAAAAGAAAATTTTCACGTTGCTAGAGCTATAGTTGTGAATAAAATAGAAGTTGTAAAAAAATATGCGGTACTTTCATGGATTGTTTTTAAGGAAAGCATTGACTAGTTTTGAGTTTGTCTTTAAAAAAGATGATTGAATGGGTCTCCTGAGACAATTAGATACTTATAGATTTTATTAGGCTTCTAAATATTGGTGGTCATTGGCAAGATGTTATAGTAATAAGAATGTTAGAAAAACACATTATGTTATGGAATTCTTTTATGTTATAGGAAACCACAGTCCATCTCATTAGTGTTCTACTTTGTGCTAACCAGTTTGCTATTGCCATAAACAAAGATACGAAAGACAGGGGCCTTTCCTACAGTGTTTCTAATGTAGTAGGATTATGTAATTCTTTTAAGTGGTTAAGTGACAGGGTTGGGGGTGTTGTTATTTTTCAGATGGTACTAAACTAAGAATCCTGGATTTATTGAATGGAAAAAATAAAAATGAAATATTCCCTTCCTAATCAGAGACTCATGAGAATTGTAATGAAAGGTCACACGCTGTCCCAGGTTGGGAAAGTGGAACCTGTTGACACTTATTTTCCCACTGAATGTTGACTATGTAAATAGTTACATGGCTGACTAGTTTGGGCTTTGAAATATGCATTATTGAAGCTGGTATAAAATCACTGCTTACAGCTTTTTCTTCAGAGTCATTCAAAGAAACCACTGTACGTGGGTCAGGAAAACCTATGAATTAGGCAGTTCCTAATATACCCATTTCCTGTGTTGAAATCTCTGTGAAACATAAGATTGCGTTGTATATGGCCAGTAACATTGTGCTGACATGATCTTTTCCCTCCTTGCTATTTTCCAACTTCTATAAAATGTTCCCTTTTAAGAAAATGAAGGTATTATACATATGTTTATTTCCTTTTTAATTGAATCCATGCTTGTCCACTAATAAACCCTTATGGAAATTATATGACTCATACAATCTTACCTTCATTTTAAACAAATTACATCAATGTTTGTGGAAAATAAAATGCACATCAATTTCCATTTCACTAAAAAAAAGTATAGTTGAATAGATCTTTAATTTTTTATTTCCTGGTTAAAAATATGATACAGAGGCAGTGAGAAATTCTGTAGAGTGGAGTTTATGGAGCCATATTAATCTGAGTTTGAATCTTGGATTTCCCACTTATTACTAGCTAAATATAATAACTTCCTCAGCTCTACACAGCCTGAGTTTCCCCATCCACAATATGGGGATAAAAATTTTCATACAGCTAAGCTATATCTAGAATAAAATTATGTAACATTTAAAGCACAAATAAACCGAATCCTTAGTAGGTGTTCAGTAAGTTATAAATAATGTGTGTTGAGTTAGTTCAGGTTTCCTAGAAATAGAGCCTAAGATGCAGATTTTAGTACAAGTGGTTTAGTAAATTTTCTCATGCGAAACGTGCTTACAGGCATGAGGGAAGCAGGACAGGACAGAGGAAACAGGTAGGCAGACATGCAGTTTCAGGGGAAATCTAGCCTTGGTCTAATTACACAGGGAGCTCTGGAGTGTGAGTCGTATCAGTTTGCTCTGCTGTGAGGCAAAGGGGATGTGTAGAAGGATGCGCCCTTCTACAACTTTCCAGTCTCTATCAATTCATGGTCAGCTGCCACAGAGGTTGGGGGAGGAAGGAGCAGAGTGGCTCCTGTCAGCCAAAGGCAGACATTTTTGAGAAGAGTGCAAGTGTGAACTTTTAGCCTTTAACACCTGCAGCATTGGGAGCTGGGTGAACCCACCTGGGAGCCAGACCTCGGAGGGACACCCCCACCAGGCACTGCAGATGCAAAGCTTAGTTTTGCCACCTTTGAAAGAAATGAGTGGGGGATCAAATATATGGTGATGGAAGGAGAACTGACTCCGGGTGGTGAACACACAACGGGATTTATAGATGATGTAATGCAGAATTGTACACCTGAAATCTATGTAATTTTACTAACAATTGTCACCCCAATACATTATTAAAAAAAAGAAAGAAAGAAAGAAAGAAATGAGTGCCACTCTGTCAATAATGTCATCCTGTATAGACAAAAACGTTTTAAGATATTTAAATTAATCAGGTATTTTTAAATGAAAGTTTGTTATTTGTTTAGTGTCTAATTTTGTCAATCATTTTTAGATGAAAGTGTAATTAATTTCTTTAGTGTTCCATTTCCATAGTCATTTGAAGTAAAATAATGTGTATTTTATTTGAAAGACATCTTCATTTACAAATAATCAGAAGTCCGAACATGGTTTTCAGGCTCAGAAATGTTGCATCTATAGTAAGCTTTCCCATTTAAATCTTAGATCCACTAGTACACGTCCTCATATAGAAGAGATGCCATTTTATTTGGATTGACAGAATCAAGCCAATGAAGCAACTCATAAGTGAGCAACCAGCAGCGTGTCTGAGTGCATTCACGAAAGATATGTTTGTGATTATAATAAGTAATAATTGCCATCATAAGGAGTGGAGATACAGTTTACTACTTTCTGGACACTATGCACTTTCAGATCTAGCTTTGGATGCTTCTGGCTGCTTGTGGACTACAAAAAAGAGTAAAGATGATATAAGGTCACCAAAATTTGAAAAAAAAAATGAATATCTGCCAGATTATGGAGTTATATTCCCAATGTTCTATGCAAACAAGTTACCTTGGATATTTGTCCAAAGGTGAAATGTAGTAGGATTGTTTAGACATTAATAGAGGTATGAACATCCTAAGAATGTATTGCTCCTCTTTATAAATAAAAATAGAGCTACTAATAGTAAAAAGACCACTGATTTACTCACAGCAAGTGCACTGATAACAAAAGTTTATGTGAACTTTCAAGTCTCCAATCCCTTAACCACCAATTTAAAATCCACAAAATTCTGAAAACCAAAGGATCTTGCAAAGTTTGGAATAAAGTTATTTGGCAGTGAAACCTGACCTGACATGAAGCTATTTATAGACTGTATCTCATTTAGTGTGACTATCCCTTTATTTCACTGGAGAAAAATTAATGTGTTTGGTTACTGGATGCTGTCCTAGGCTTACCTTGGAAGGTCGATTAATATGTGTTTATCTACCATATTATCTTACCAAAATCCAAATATTCTGACTTCTAAAACAATTCTAGTTCCAAAGATTTCAGGTAATAGATTATGAACTTGTATATACTTGTGTACAAAATATATACTTTGTGTATCTGTATATATTATATATATATATTATATATTATATATATGAAGTATTGTATTGATTATGGTAAAGTGAGCTGTATAAGAAAGCAAAACAAATCTTAATGGTTTTATAATAAAAATGTATTGCTCTCTTACTTTATGCTCAGTTACTGTGTTAAACTCACAGTAGGGCTTTTTCTGTTTCATGTACTCATTCAGGGAACTATTTTGATAGATAAGCTCTATTGTCTTTGCTATATAGCTTGTGAAAATTCTCTGGATATTGGGAATCAGCTCAGGGAAGAGAGGGAGAGGAAGGGTGAAAAGGAGAAGGAGAGGAAGAGGGAAAGGTGGGAGAGGGAGAGGGAGAGGGAGAGGGAGAGGGAGAGGGAGAGGGAGAGGGAGAGAGAGAGAGAGAGAGAAATATCATTGAGAAGGTGAGAAGGTTCTTTATGCGTCAGGCCTGGAAGTATGATTTACAGTACTCTGTCCCATTTCTCTTGTCTGGGACTCAGTCATATGGCCACACCTACTTGGGAAGACTGGGAAATGTGGTCTAGCTGAGTGCCAGGAGCAAAGGGAAATGTGATTGGTGAATTACTAGTTGATTCTGTTATCTGCCACATACGCATATGAACACATTTTTGTCATTGCTGTGTAATATTTCCAGTGCAAAATATTTATTCACAGAAAAATGATTTCTTAATTAAAGTCATTACTGATTTTTAGTAAATGAATGACATTTACATTCCTAAAAACAATGGAGAGACTGAAAAAGAAGACGAATGGTGTGGGTAATCTGTCCTATCAGATAATAACATACATTAAAAAGTCTCCATCGCTAAGACAATATGGTACTGGGGCATGGCTAGATAGATGCTCAACTGTACTAGTAATCAGAGAAGTGAAAATTAAAATGAGTTATGTTTTACACCCAAAAGACTGGCAAAAAATAAAAAGATCATTCTTTCTAAATGCAAGTGAGGATGAGAAGTAAGACACCATGTTCAGAGCTGTCAGGAGAGTGCCTTATTAGGTGCATTTCACAGAGCAATTTGGTAATATCTGGTCAAAAGAAAGATATGTACAGTCTTTGAACTAGAAGATACATATCTGAGAGAAACTGTTATATCTCTATATCTATATCTCTATACCTACTGTCATATGTATGTGTGTGTATATGTATATATATGTATATACACACATACATATGATAATTACAGCTATGTGTGTTGTAGCATTGCTTTGAATAGTAAAATGCCCTACATGTTCATAAACATGAGAACAAATTGTGGTTCATGCATAGAATGGGATGGTGCACATCAATCAATGTGAAAAACTAGGTGTGTTCTGTGTATCAACATGGAATCATCTTAAAAATATCATGTTAAGTGAAAAGAAAAATGTATGTTTCAGAGTAATGTGTGCAGGACCCTCCCTCAGTCAGTGACAAGCTCTGTTCTTTTCTCTGTCTCAGTTTCTTTGTCTTTATTGGGTTAATAACAGTATCAAATTAGAACAGGTGTGAGGATTAAAGGAACTAACACAGACAAAGTGCTTCGAACACTATTTGGAACATAGTAAATTCTCTACAAGTATCATTATTAAAAATATTTACATAAAGTTTAAAAAAATACAAAGTACTTGATAATTTTTTATGCATACACTCATGTTCTAATTGTATAAAAATTACATGGGGATAATACACACCATATTTAGGAAAGTGGTTATATTGTGCAAGGTAGGAGGAGGTTGGAAAGGAAAGGGGAAAAGAACAGAACTGAAGAATAGATTCTTATGTCAGGTTTTCTTTCTTTAAAATTTATGATAACAGTATGGGAGAATGTGAACATTTGAGTAAGCTGCTTAGCTGGATGTTGGCTAATGGATATTATTTTTGGTAATTATGTTAATATTAGTTATGTTAATCTCTTTTGTAATTTTCTTTATGTTTGGAATATTTCAGTCAGAAATGGAAGCAGTAAACCTAGATTATAATATTTTGGAAAAATTTTAAATATGTGAGCTTATGTCTAGTAAAATATTTATAAAGAAAGAAACAAAAAATGCATCCAAGAGGTCAAACACAAAGGGCAAACCTTGGGATAGTAGCTCTTCATTGTCTTTGCTCTGGGAACGGAGCCCATATCAAGAAGAGGGCTGCCAGAAGCCACAGGTATCCTGCCTTTCCCTATCCACTTAGATAACTGGTTCATGTTGGGCCAATAGGATTCTCTCTGGTGGGAAGTCACATTAGAAAAGTTGAAATTCAGAGCTAAGGAGACAATGAAGCTAACCACTTTAAAGAGATGGCCATGAGCTCCACCTGCTGAGTTCCCTGAGCTGCCTGTGTATCTTCTCCTGTGTCTTGAATATTTGACCCTGCCTTTGACTCTGGGAGATGCTGCTGAACCAGTCCAGTACATCCTCCATTTTGCATAGAGTTCAATTCTTGGCCTACAGTAAGGGAACTTTAACTGCAATCTTAAAATTAGTAAAGTTTTTCTCTAATACAAAGAGGATAATCATTTAGCAGAATCCTTTTGTGGGAACAGATTATTTCCAATTCCATTCACAAGAAGCCTCCAGAAGCATTGGTAGAATTGGAATCTATGGATTCATGTTCTTTGTGCATCTAGGAAAGCTATTACTTCCTCTAAATTTAGTTCTGTGTACTTGTCACCCAGCAATTCAAAGGTTAATTAAGAGCTGTTGAAAAATTACTGCCAAGTTTGGAAAGATGCAATGCAAAATGCTGTAGATCAAGTGAAATGTAAGATTAGTGGATGTGCTGATTATGGTGATATACATAACGGCTTTTATTTTAAAAATTTGTGTTGATAAAGTTGCTATTCTACATAACTGAGGAAAAATTTACATATTGTTTTGGATTCAGACATGTGCAGTGAGGGCCAAGTATATTTATGAGACTATTTGACCCTTGCTGCAACGTTATGTTAGTACTCCTTTCTTTAAATTCATAAAATTTAAGAAAAAACTGGTATATAATGTCAACAAACATAATGGCTTTCATATTTGTGAATTATACAAAACAAACAGTAGGAAAAGAAATAATCTTGATACATGAACTATATTATTAGAAATGAATGAATCAAAATGTTCTTTCGTCAACAAATATTTTCATTTCCTAATAGTAGCAGAGGGTCTCATAAAGAACTTTCTGGTGAAAATTAGCTGTCAGGGAAGATGTTGACTATACTGTAATAAATAACACAGCTGACCGTCAGTACAATGAGAGGGATACAATGGTTACTCCTTAAAATTTATGAACATTATTGTTCAACCTAATTTGCGAAATGTGATGGTGAATTTGGGGCACAGTTGCATATCGAACAACTTTGGAATGTGTGTGCTATTAGGAAAAAATTATGTTGCACCATATTTAAAAGATTTTCCTCTTCATTTTCCAAATGACTATGATTTAGTACGTTAGTATGTATGCTTTCAGTAAGAAATGGATTACAAACAGAAATTTAGCAATCATGTTAATTTCTCTTTTCCTCCTTAACTCCAGTATGCGGAGAGTTCATTAAGCGCTCTTGACAGCCAAGCTTTTGAAGCAGTATTCTGTTTATTTAGAAGCTATAACTGAAAAGGAAACACATTTGAGCCTTCCTATTCCTCACCCCCTGCCCCCTGACTCTTGCCCTCTAGTCCCAGGGGAAACATCTATTTTACAACTGGGTCATCACAGGGTTGTGTTCCTTTAGATGAGAAAAACAGTGCATATGTTGCCAGGTGTGCTGCCAGGTACTCTTCTTTGAACCAATTCCATATGTCTAACCATTGCTGGCTTTTATATTTATTCATCCTAGGTAAAGAGGTTTAAGGGGATGGACCAGATCTGAACCAATGTGTACGTTATGGTGAAGATAGCAAGAATACCTGCTTGCTTTGGCGTGGAGGCCAATACATTTATATTCTACTTTAGTTCTTGAGAGATGGAGGGAAAGTCTCAGAAGAGTGAGATTACTTGTCATTCTGCTTTTAAAAATGTCTACTCCTCTTCATATTTGACCAATGCAGAACCTTTGCAATGCTAACAATCACAATTATAATTAAGATAGTCATCTTTCATGAATGCCTACTTTGTGTTGACACTTCTAATTTATCACATTTGTTAGTATAAAGTTATTCATAATATTCCCTTATCATTTTAACATCTGTGAGATCTTTACTGATATCCACTTTCATTCCTAATATTAGTAATTTGTGTCTTCTCTTTTTTACTGAGCTGTCTGGCCTGAGACTTATCAATTTTATTCATCTTCTCATAGAACCAGCTATTGACTTCATTGATTTTCTCTATAGATATTGTGTTGCTTACATCATTGACCTCTGTTCTTTATTATTTATTTTCTTCTGCTTACTTTGGTTTAATTTGTTCTTCTTTTTCTAGTTTCTTAAGATGAAAGTTTAGGTCATCAATTTTGAGACTTTTCTATTTTGTGGTATAGGTGTTTTAGTGCTATTATTTACCCAATAAGCACTGCTTTAGCTCCAATAGATCTTTTGATAGGTCATGTTTTCATTTTCATGCATTTATTTTTATGCAGTACAAATTATTTTCTGATTTCCTTGTTGATTTCTTTATGACCCATCGTTTATCTAAAAGTTGTTATTTAGTTTCTAAATATTTGGGTATTTTCCAGTTTCTAAAATTGCCCCGTTGTCTGAGATTAATTTACTAATTTTGATTGCCCGTTCCTCTTCTTCCTTACTGTCATGTTCTTATCGTTTGATATCAACAGGCTGAACAGGCATAAAACTGTTCTCATGTACTTTCATTTTAGTATTGTGTTCTTTTGTGATCTCGAAGGAGGCTACAATTTTTTGTTTTGTTTGTTTGTTAATTTTCTCTCTTTCCTAAATTATTTCTATGTCTTCTAAGGTAAAGATTTTTGTATATTTGTGTCTATCATGTTGCAAGATTATTCTCAATTTTTTTGTGATCCTTGGTTATTCATTCATATTTAAGAAAAAGGCAACATAAGACCACTTCATGGATGGTGTAGATGCCTGACCACTGTGCTGTACACCTGAAGATGAAGCTGAGTAATATTGTATGTCAACTATAATTTAACATATATATATATAGTCACGGGATATGGAGTATAGCATACGGAATAGAGTCAATGGAATTGAAATAGATATGTATGATGTCAGAGGGGCAATAGATTGGTGAAACGGGCTTATCACTTTGTGAGGGGTGAAATGTCTAACTGTTACATTGTTTTGTACACCTGAAACTAATTTTTTAAAAAAGCTGACTGTAGGCTCTGATGGGTTTTGTATTTGCAATTGGTTAAAGAGCTTACCATTAGTCAGAAGCCCTCTTAAATACGGAAGATTTTGTTTTGTGGCATCAAGTGCCTGTTCTGATTCTCCCCAGGGATTTTGTTTAGTTTCTTTATATATTAATCTTTACTCTTTTGCCTGAGTGTTTGAGGGGCATGACTAGCTATTGATAATTCTGGTCATGCAGGTGGAATATATTTTTGATTGACCTTCTTGTATGTAGCCCCACTTCTTACTCCTTGACACCTATGTAACTGGAATAGTTCTGATGCCCTCAGTTTTCTTCTTGGATGCAGACCTCTCCCACTTCCCTCCCTCCTGCTACCTCTCCTTCCTTTCTTCCTCCCTGAATAAACCCAACTATACTCCTCCCCTTTTATTAATAAGGATAGATATATTTTAATCCTCAGCTATTACAGAGCTTTATTTTTTAAAGCAGAATAATGCCATTATATTCTTACTACTAAGAAACTAATGTTTGATGGTGCATCATCTGCTCATAATATGCTTGTGTGTGTGTGTGTGTGTATAATTTATATATATATACCTGAAATGGTCTGTTCATTTATTAATGTAATTTTGGTACAACAATTTTTCCCATATTTTAAAAATGACTAGGAATATCAATAAAAGTAATATATACACCAAATGATATAGGAACTTTCTGGGCATTATGTTGGGGCGAGGGGTTGTCCAGCATTTTATATGTGTTTGTTGCTATATGATAGGTCAGAACTAAGGTTACATTTTGATCTAAATGCTTTCTACTTTACTGGATTGGGGTAAAAAATAATCAAAGAGGTTTTCCAGTCCTGATGGCAGAGTAGGTTAATACTGTGCTTGCCTCCTCCCATAACTGCGTCAAAATTACAACACAATCAACCTGGAGAGCCATCTGAAGACTAGCTGAATGGAACTCCTATAACTAAGGAGTCATAAAGATATAAAGAAGAAGCTACATGGAGACTGGTAGGAAGGGTGGAGACATGAAATGGGCTGGTCCCACACCCATGTGTGATGGTTGGGAATCAGGAAGGATATATCAGCTATAGAGGTCGCCTCTGAGGAACTAGGGATCCCAGCCCCACATCGAGCTCCCCAGCCCAGGGCTCCAGTGCCAGAAGAGGAGTCCCAACAACAGCTCACTGTGAAAATTAGCAGGGATTCTGTCCAGTCCCAGAGTGATGGAGGGCTTTTGGAAACCCAGGCATCCTCTTAAAGGTCCTATGCACAGATTCATTGACTCACAAATACTCATCCTGAGCTCAAGTAAAGGGACAGCAGCTCAAAAGGCTCCAGAGACACACATGGAGAAATTGAATTGTGTGGCCACCAGTGTCCCTGTGTTGAGCCCTCCCCCACATAGTCTGTAGGTGCTGGTGGGCGCCAAATCTGAATCTGCATTAGTCTGGTGAACACTGCTTGCCCCATCCTGCTGACTCCCTGAGATCTCACTCCACCCAACTCATGCATCGCCCTTGGCTCTTTAAGTGGCTGAGCTTTGCCATGCTACAAACTTAAAAACAAACAAAAAAAACACTCTCCAAGGTCTGCAGGGTCCAGGCGGTCAGCAACTAACCTCAGTGTGCTCTGTTCCTTTTGTTGAGTGGCCCCAAGTCTACCATGGGTGGCAGCCAGCCTTGGGTCGCAGCATGGCCTCACCCATGTGCTTCTAGGCCCAGCACAAGCAGCTACCAACTGAGGATTACTTTGTAGCTTCTAAAAGGTGACTCTGGGCTGGGCACAGGCAATAGCTGACCTCAGCCTGCATCAGAGTCCCTCTTAGGAGAACCAACCAGAACCAACATACCCAGTAGCCAACTTCAGATAACAATAAAGCACCATCTGATTAGCTCCACAAATGGCACACTCAAAGGGTAGTCTCAGCAGACACCAGAGACCCACTGGGGCAAATAATGCTCTGTGGGTTAGCCTCCACTGTGGTCATGGCCAATTCTCACAGCCAGTCAGCCTGAGTGTCAACCCCACCCACTGATGCACCGAAAAACAATCAAGGCTGAACTACAATAGGAGGGCACACAAAACCTACACAAGGGACACCCTGGAATACCCAGCTTAGGTGACTAAGGAGACTATTTCTCTTGGCCCCATAGGACACCTATGTGTTTCCCCGAAAATAAGACCTATTCCGAAAATAAGCCCCAGTTAAAATCATCAGCCAGACGGATGCATTTAGTACGTTATGACCATGTTCCAGAAGAAGATGACATGACTATTTGAATAAAACAGTAGATTGTTGTACATGAAAAAATAAGACTTCCCTGGAAAATATGCCCTAATGCATGTTTGGGAGTAAAATTAAGACCCAGTCTTATTTTCAGGGAAATATGATAGTACATAAGGCCACACTTCCAAAACTGAGAGATATAGTAGATCACCTAATACATAGAAACAAGCACAGAAAGGCAGCCACAATGAGGAGACAAACATACCCCAAATAAAAGAATAAGAGAAAACTCCAAAAAAAAAAAAAAAAAAAAAGGCAACAAAAAAAGAAACGAAATGGAGGTAAGCAATCTACCAGATAGAGTTTAAAACACTGGTTATGAAGATGCTCAATGAACTCAGGGGAAGATAGATCTACGCAGTCAGAACCTCAACAAAGAGATAGTGAAAAAAAGGGCACGGAAACCATAACAAAGAACTAGTCAGAAATGAAGAATACAGTAACTGAAATGAGAATACAGTAGAAGGAATCCATAGCAGATTATATGAAGCAGAGGGTCGAATCAGCGACTTGGAACACAAGGTAACAGAAAACACCCAATTGGAACAGCAAAAAGAAAAAAAGAATAATAAAAAAAGAGAGTAGCTTAAGGGACCTCTGGGACAACATAAGCATAACAACATTTGCATCACAGGTGTACCAGCAGGAGAAGAGAGACAGCAAGGAATTGAAAACCTATTTGAAGAAATAATGACAGAAAACTTCCCTAAGCTGGTGAAGAAAATAGACACACAAGTTCAGGAAGTGCAGAGTTCCAAACAGGATGAACCCAAAGATGCCAACACCAAGACAAGCATAATTAAACTGCCAAAGATTAAAGACAGAGAGAATCTTAAAAACAGCAAGAGAAAAGCAGTTAGTTACCTACAAAGGAGCTCCCATTATACTGCCGGGTGATTTCTCAACTGAAATTTTGCAGGCCAGATGGGATTAGCGCAAAATATTCAAAGCAATGAAAAGCAAGAACATACAACTAAGACTACTTAGCAAAGCTATCATTTAGAATGGAAGGACAGATAAAGAGCTTCACAGATGAGAAATAGCTAAAGGAATTTCATCACCACCAAACCCGTATTACAAGAGATGTTAAAGGGAGAAGAAGTTTAAATGTTTTAAGAAGAAGGAGAAAAAAAGGAAGAACATAAATATGAATAATAAAATGACAAAAACTACACACCTACCAATAATCACTTTAAATGTAAATGGGTTGAAAGCTCCAATCAAAAGATAGGGTGGCTGAATGGATAAGAAAACAAGACCCAAACATAGGCTGTCTGCAAGAGACCCATTTCAGATAGAAAGAAAGGAATGGAAAAAAGATATTTCATGCAAATGGAAAGGAAAAAACAAAACAAAACTGGGGTAGACAGAGAAAGACAAATACCATATGATTTCACTTATATATGGAATCTAAAGAATATAAATGAACAAACAAAACAGGAAAACTCATAAATATGAAGAATGACAGTTATCAGATAGGAGGGAGTTTGGGGGCTGGGCAAGAAAGGTAAAGGGATTAAGAAGTACAAATTGGTAGTTACAAAATAATCAAGGGGATGTATAGTATAGCATAGGGAATACAGTCAATAATATTCCATTAACTATGTATGGTGCCAGGTGGTTACTAGACTTATCGGGGGCATCACTTTATAAATTATATAAATGTCTAACTATTATGCTGTACACCTGAAACTAATATTAAATAATATTGAATGTCAATTGTAATTGAAAAATAAAAAAGAATAATCAATAAAATGACACTTCAATTATTTGGGAACTAATATGCTAAAATAAATATAAAACTCATTAAAGTGCTGGTGTTTGGGAAGGGGGTGTTTCTGTAGACCTAACAGATAAGGTATCATTGAAAGGATGCTGTATACCACCTTGGCATGTGTAATCTGGTATGAAATATTTATTGTTATCTAGCAATGGCAATTATGCACATATTTTCTTGTGTGTTTTCTGAGATAGTGGAGTTCTCCAGGATTCTTGGAAAACTATTTGGGGAGGAGGAACATCCCGTTCCAAAATACCTTCTCCTTTGGTGGAAGCGAAGTTGGCAGGGCATGGAATACATAGTCCTTGACATCAGGCCCTGGTGGGGGCTCCCATCACACTTGGAGGTCTTTGTGTGATTAGCCTGAATGAAATAGAATTGAGAAAATAAAAGAGGTCAATTTCTATTATTATGTTTTTGGAGACGGGAGAGAGAGGAGGATTGTACAGGGAAGGATAGAGGATAGAAAGAAAGAAGGAGATAGGGACAGACATTTGATACCAATTTCATCATGAACCATAGTCTTACAAATGCAGAAAGCAGAGTGTATCTTCTTCAGCCTCTTTTCCAATACAAGGATCTCTCTTTCAGCTTCTGTGACAGAGATAATATTTCAAACACTTTTATTGATTGATAGCTCATTTCTTTGTAGGTTGTTATTTACATTTCAGAGAGTTCTAACAATTAGACAGCGCTGGGAAAAAAACCCACCTTTTCATTACTCGCCTTCTGGAACAATATAAATAATGCTACTGCCACACTGATTTTTGAACATAGCATTCATTTTATTTTCTTTTAAAATTTCTTGGTCTTTTTAAGTTTAATTTTTTAATTCCTTCAATCACTTGTTATTGAAACTTGTAGCATTCTGACTGATTTCTTCTTGAAATTCTCTAATTTTCAATGTCCCTTAAAAACTTTTAAAAATTGAAGTATAACATACATAAAAAAGTATACCTCTCATAAATGTGCAGCTCCATAAATTACCATCAAATGAACAAACCATTGATCAATACCCAGGATAAAAAAAAAGAACATTACATACATCAAGTAAGGCTCTTGTGTTCCCATTTAGTCACTGCTGTCCTACCCCCCAATATAGTCACTACTGTGATTTCCAACATCATAAAATATTTTTGCCATTTTTGAAATTTTATGTAAGTAGAACCATATTGTCTGTGTTATTTCACTCAATATTTTGTTTGTGAGAGTCATACATGTTGTTGTATGTAGTTGTAGTTTATCCTATTTAATTTCTGTGGTTTTCCATTGTATGAACATCGTTTGTTTTACTATTTATGTAAACAGTGGACTGTTTACAATTTGGTCTGTTATGAATAATGGTGCTCTGAAGATTCTTGTACATGTCTTTGTGTACATACGCCCATGAGTTTCTATTCGATACATACATACAAGTGAAATTGTTAGGTCCAAGGATATATGTGTTCTCAGCTTTAGTGGATAATGCTAAATATTTTCCAAAGTGATCAGGCCATGGACAGCCATTCACAGCAACCATGTACAAGAGTTTTTATTGTTTCAGTCTCATTAACATTTGGTATTTTAATTTTTGATTTTAGATATTCTAATAAATGTGTGATGTTGTCTCAGTGGTTTATTTGCAGTTCTCTGATTCTTGATGAGGTCTTCCTTGTGGTGATTGGTCATTTGGATATTCTCTTCTGAGAAGTGTCTGTGCAAGACTTTTCCCTTTTTGTACTGTAGTTTTTGCCTTTTTCTTATCAATTTAAAGCATTTTCCATATATTCAAGATAAAAACTCTTTGTTGATTATATGTGCTGGGAATATCTTTTTCCACGTTGTATCTTGAATTTTTGCTCTCTTAATGAAAATTCCTAATTTTAATATGGTTCAATTTCTTAATCTTTCCCTTTATGGATAGAGCTCTTTCTATTCTATTTAAGATATCTTTGCTATTCCAAGATCATAAATGTGTATTTTTATGTTACCTTCTAGAAGTTTTATTCTTTACATTTAGATGTATATTTGACCTGCAATTACTTTTTCACATATGGTATGAAGTAGAGGTCAGCTTCCATTGAGATACCCATGGCACATCCTAGCAAAGATGTCAAGCAGGCATAGATATAAACATTTGGTTTTCAGAGTGGCAGTCCACATTAGAGTTAAAGTTTTGGGAGTGTACAAATGCTACTTAAAGACATAAGATTAGATGCTATTGCTAAATAAATGAGCATAGATTAGAAGAAGCCTGAGGGCACTCCAACGTATCACACAAAATTACAGTCAGTACTGCACTACGTTCTAATTCAGAGTGCAGTATGCTAATACAGAGCATGTGCTTTCGATTCCTGCCATCTAAATACGACCTTTAGTAGTGTATCCCGTGACTGTGTTGGCTATGCCACAGTGAAGGCAGAATATAAACTTAATTACATTTATGGTAAACCAGAATGCCATATTTTTAAATATGAATTGTTGTTAAGCCAAACCTTTCATTCTGCACTAATAAAATTGATTAGTTTGCATATAAAAGCAGCAATTTTCATTTTTTTCTTGAACATTTTATAAGGTTTTCATGTTATTCAAGTCATTTGTTCCACCTGTCAGGATATTTTGCATATGTTAGCTATTTCTAATACATCTGTACAGTCACCATTTGTAGATTTGATAAGCAAATGACTGATAGCAAATATTGGATACCGTAGGATCATACTTTGAAATCTCTGGCACACTAGAGACCTTCCTCCTCTAGCTGACTTTGTTTCCAATCTCAAACCTTGTTTGAGCAAAGCTATTCACCAAATGTCATTGTGGGGACAGAGCCAGGAGTGCAGTTGCCTGGCTCTTGGCCTCACGTGGGAAGGTGCTGGCTCAGGTAGTAAATGGCCATCAACTGTGATTGGATGGCCATCAGCTGTAGCTAGTTGGCCGTCAGCTGTAACCAGTGAGCCATTGGCCAATAATATAACTGCCGTGGCTATGCTAGCAGCAAATGGGGGCTAGCAAGAAGATGGGGGCTGAGCTAGCAAGCGGCGGAGTGTGGATTGCAGAAAAGCAGATTGCTAGCAAGTGAGATTGTTTGGCAGAGACAAGTGGATGGCGGGTTGCGGAGAGTGTGGCTCCTGTGCCTCCAAAACAGCCGCCAGCGAGAATATAGTGGTATGACTCCCCTATCTATGGCTCCGTGGGTGTTCCTTTTTGGCCTCACCATGTCCTGCGTTCTTATGTGGGGAGCGGGAGCTGAGACCCCTCATGACACCCTGCATGACAGTCATCCACATCATAGTTCCTCAACTTCTTCTTGGAAGGAAACCATGAGAGAAACAATGTTTCTTTGAATTCCCACTTGAGTCTTGAGTGGGGCACCTAACACTGGAATCTTGCCAACATTATTGTTATAGCAAATTACTTCCAGTGTCCATATGTTACACCTCTGCAAAAAGGAATATCCATAAGGTGGTATGATGCGTGCCTAAATGTCACAGTTGCCCTCTAGTCACCTCCAACTGTGTGAAAGGAAAACTGTGCAGAGTAGCTTTTATTCAGCCAAATTTAAGAAGAAAAAGTTCCCGAATATGCATTCATTTCAGTTACAAGGTGTGCAAAGTGCCTATTTTATGTAATGCACTGTTTTAGATGATATGCAGGGCATAAAATGAATTATGGATCCCTGCCATCACACCTTATATCTAATCTCTAGGTCTGTCCCTTACACTGCTGTTGAAGTGACACTATACTTTCCTTCATTTTCTGCATAATTTGTTCACAAGTATTTTCCTGTGATTTCACTGATCCTTGAGAAACCTCCATAAGTTGTTGCAAAGTGGTTTTTAAGTCCTTACTAACTGTGACAGTATTTGGCTCTTTCCAGTCACATGCCTGATATCCATATGCTGTGAACACCCTTTGATTTTTCTACCGTCATCCAAAGAGTTGGTCATGAGAGATAAGAACACTGAGTCTTTTCGAGGTTAGGCAATGTAGTTATTGGCTCAGTGGGGTCTAGAAAATAAATTCCCTCATCTCCAGTCCTATTCTTGTTTCACTAGTCCACAAAGTATGACTTCAAAATTGCTGAGGTATTGAATTTAAGGACCCCTATTAGCAGGGAGGACAGACTCAGAACTGTCTCAGGTGTACCTCATGATTACGTTGTTATGAATTTCATGTAAAATGAGATACTGCTGCCCCGATCTTGCAGGCTACTACTGTTACACTCCCAGGAAACCTTTGAGGTCTGAAACTTGTGTTTAGGTTGTAAGGGATCATTTATTTCTGAAACATTTACAGTAGTGCTTTTGTAAGGCATGTGACCAAATCATAATATGAGCTTTTAGCAATGAAGGAATGAAGGTTGTTGATTATCAGTAGGAAACTTGGATGTTATACACTTGAAATTGGGATACAAAACAAAATAAAAAGTTAAAGATTACCAGATCTCAAAGGGAAAAATTAGTAATCCATGAATAATAAACAGGGAAAATATTTTTAAAAGGTAGGGTGTCAGAATACCTCTGAGATCAGTTCAACGTATATGATCCGTACTTATTTATAGCGTATTACCTAGATGCAAACTGACCTTGGCCACTGTATGAGAGTAATATTTTTGAAAGTATGAGCTGTACTAAAACAGTTTCTGCAATGTATTAGGCACAAATATGCTTTCCTTCCATGGTAGGCATGCAGAACTTTTTCCCACCTGTTTATTTTTCCTTAAACAAACATATTATCTGATATAACTAGTCCAAAGAAAATTTTCTCTTCCTCTATGTGAATTAACTCCCCTCTTACTCTTTTGCTGAATCCTGGAGTTCTGATGTAGTTCAGGATCTTATATTAACATCCATGTCACTTCTTGGAACCACTTCAATGGTATAATGCCTTGAATTATTTTCACGCATTTAATCAGCTTCTGTTTAACTCCATTTTCTCCTTTGACAGTGTAAATTTATTTTCCAAATGCAAATGTATGATAATACAGACTGGACACCCTGTGCCTGTTATGAGGTTTGAAACAAGAAAACAAGCTTTGTCTTAAGTTCTTTTATAGCTGCAAAAAGTAGCAAAATTAAGAAGGTTGTCTAAACTTGTAGCTCTCATGACAGTTATTATACACTGTAGTTGTCTATTTTCTTTTAACCATTGAAAAGTTCAACGTTTTTTGTGTTTTTTTTCCTTTCTTTTTTCTTGGAAATGGACAAGTTGTAAAAGAATGGTTCTGGGTATTCAAAATATAAGGAAGAAGGTTTTTAGTAAATGGATTTAGACTTACTCTGCAGTAAAAAGAGTAGGTGCTGGAGTCAGAATTTTAGATTTGTAGTTGAGCTCTGAAATTTACTAGTTGGAACACTTTGAGAAAATGATATGCCCTTTCTGTGCCTCA
Organism: Rhinolophus ferrumequinum; assembly: GCF_004115265.2. Taxonomy (NCBI): domain Eukaryota; kingdom Metazoa; phylum Chordata; class Mammalia; order Chiroptera; family Rhinolophidae; genus Rhinolophus; species Rhinolophus ferrumequinum. The sequence continues at coordinate 35,982,191 of NC_046288.1, forward strand.
GTTTCCTCAGCTGTGGAATGAGGGTAACAGTGGCTCTCACTCATTGTGTTATGGAATGCTTTAAATTAGATCAAGTATGTAATGTACTAGTAGGTGTCTGTACGTAGTGAGTGCTTAATAAATTAGGTATTATTCAGACTCACACATGAAATTATTATATAAAGTAATGACTTTCCCAAACGGCAGATGAAGGAAACCACAAGGAAAAACTTAAAAAGTTCTATTACTTTTAGGGTATAGATGATAAAATTGAGACTCGAAGAGGTGACAGCTTATTTTATCCATCTTAATTATCTAATAAGATGAATCAAAGAGGTTAAGCTTCTAATTTCACTGTTTTATCGTAGGACATTATTTAAAGTGGAAACTGCTACTATAACTCAGTTTTGTCTAAATTTTGAGGTTATCTGATTTGGATACTTCTTAAAACTTTTCATTTGAATAATTTTCCTTCGTGGAAAAGACACCATGTTTTGTGCATTTTGAAATGTAAATGGTAAGAATAAATATACAATAAATACCGGTATCGTTGGAGTTTGACGACTTTATGCACCACTTCTCTATTCTTCACCTAAATTTGCAATTGACTGAGAGAAGACTGGTAAGTCACACAGAATGAGAAAATGATCCTGACTCTCAAATGAGTAAATCTGTACTAAAAGTATGGCTGAGGAAAAAGCCAGTGGCCTGGCTGTAGCTACCCTTTTTCCCAAGCCACATTTTGGAACAACTAACCTAAGGGAAATTTGCTCGACTGAATTTATGTTTACCTAGGATCACCACACCACTTTACACTTGCAGCTTTTGTTTGATTAGCTCCATCTAGTTGAGAGAAATGAAGATGACTGAGTTATCTATTTCTGTGGGGACGACTAAGGGGTAGAACAAAGCAGTTTTTTTTAATTTTTTGAATTTTTTAGTTAATAGGTTCCAAGTAAATGTCAATGAGGAGAAGGAAGCGATGAAACCCTGATGCATGCCTATTAAAGTAAGACTGCTTGACAAGAATGGTGACAATCACTGCAATTGTGCACGATTATCCTAGAGGCTCTAGCCTAAGAAATAACATAAACTAGATAAAAATATATAAACTTGGAAAGAAAGATTTAAAAAAATCAAAAATGGACAATGATATCATTTTCCCCAAAGTTTAAGAGAACCGATTTAGAAAATCATGAAAGCTACTAAGTAAGGAGACCAAATCTCAGATCTCTGCCTTATACCAGAGGAGAATTTCAGGATGAAAACTTAAATACAGTATATATAAAAAATCAACCATTAGATTTAGGTTGATGCGAGACAAATCCAGTGGCCCTGGTGTCTAATCTCCTTTCCTCTCTTGGTTGCTTAGCTTAGAGTTGGCTCAACAAATGTGTTAGTTCAACAGAAGAAGAGTTGCTGGAGTGCAGAGGCTCACCCTTTCTAACAAGGCCGTTTCTTGATGAGGAGCTGTCTACTGTGTCCAGATCACATACGACTGGATTCCCCTGCCCCTTAACCTTATAAGTATGTGGGGTGTGACTGACTCAGTTCCTTCTCTGCTGGAATGCTGGCCATATGCACGTCGACCTGAGCAGTGGGTGAGGAGAGCGGAGGGCTGGGGTGCTGTGTGCTCTAATGCCTCTTTGCTTATCAGCTTTCTCCTGATAACCCCATCTTTGATCTGCGTCGTGAAGTGCTGGTGGTGCGTGCCCATACCTGGCAACTGGGAAGTAAAGAGGGACACCCATGTTTCATGGTGAATGCAGGGACAACCGTAAAAAGAAAGTGTGTATAGTAGAAAAGTATGAATTGCACATCATATCAGAAAGGCAGGATGGATAGATGTCAACGCCCTTGGCTTGGACACCTGTCCTCCGAGGCCAGTGTGATACCAGAAGGAAAAATTTAAACCCAGGAGGATTAAAAAGGAGAATGGGAGGAGGATAATTCTGAGCCAACTAAATGTTTTCCTCAAAGTGTGTTGAAACTAGAAAAAAAGTAACCAAGTTTATTTTACACTGGCAAGATCACATGTTTTGCCACCAGTGAAACTGGGGGCTCAAAAGGTAAGTTAAGTTTATAGATAAAAATTGTTTAAAGCTACATTTTTCAAGGCTGAGTTATATAAGATTCATACCTCAATTAAAAGAAATGGTTGTTTGTAATTGTACTTGAGGTCATGTTAAGACATTTATTCATATTTTAGAAAGTGGGAACTAGATTATTTTCATTGAAGAGATACTTCTTTGCAAATACACTTGCTTTTGAACAGCATTTACTTTTCAACCAAAGGCTTAATAAGCATGTCTATGTCTATTTTCCAAAGGTAAAAAGTGGCCTAATAGGAGGTGAAGAAAAATACCGAAATGATTTTCCTCAAGTGTTTTCATTATAATCACTTTAAACATAAAAGAAGTTACACTAATACATCTTACTCTAAATACAGACTGGAAAACTGGAAAACTAGATTATATAGCCAAGAGGATAACATTATGAAATACTCTTACTGATTGCATTACATCATCTTTTAAATATAAGAAATAGAAAAAATGACAGGAATATGTTTTAACGAATGAGCTTTTTACTTGTGGTATTTTATTCCGGCTGTAAACATAACCTGGGAATAAAATGAAAAGAGGACATTTGTTTATTTTTATAAAAACAAAAAACACAGTTATGTCATTTACTTGATAACATATCACGATGCCAGTTTTCTGTTTTTCTTTCTTGAATCTTTCTCTTTCGAAATAATTTCAAACTAACTAAAAAGCAAAAATATAACACAGAGGAACTATCCAAAAGGCAAAAATACAACACAGAGAATATAACACAGAAAAATATACCCAGATTCACCTATTGTCACCTTTCATTTTTAATGGCCTTTTTCTATCTTAATATATTGAGGACTTAAAACAAAAATTAATCATGCTGTGTTGTTTCGTGTGTTTCATGGGCAGCATGCCTGTTTCTCATGGTTTTTGGGGAAGGACAGCTTTGGCCAGTCCACACAAGTCCACTTAGGGCAAGGGGGACAAACTGTCTTTCTTTTGTAATCCTGAGGCACCACTGCAATTGTTGAAAGAAGAATCAACGAAGCTCCCGACTGTTTTACCTAATGAATAAATTAAAAACAATAAATAAGTGAATATGTAAGCAAGTAAATAAGACTTAATAATAGGTATAAATTTTAAAAATGACAATCCCATTTTCCAACCTCACTGTCCCTTTTGAACCTAATGTTACTTTGTGAATCTTTCCAAAAATATTCTACGTAGGTACAAAGATATATAGCCATCACTATAGTGGTAGGTATATAGTTATAGACAGATACATGAGTATAAAATCATCTATAAATAGAATTGCAGATGTGGATTTAGAAATCTTTTTCCATATTTTATGTAATGGGATTATGCTATATACACTCTTTTGCAGCTTGCTCTTTCCACGTAACAATACACTTGAACTAGCTTGTGATATTAGGTCATGTAGATCAGCCTCAGTATTTTTAAAAGTTGCATAATATTTTATTGTATGGATATGCCATAGTTTTAAAATCTATACCCCAATGATAAACATTTAATATTTTCCCTTCTTGCTATTACAAAGCTAATAAACATACATTTGCTCTGTATAGCCTTCTCTTGTCTGAGAATTTTCTTCTTAGCAGGATATTTAAATTGTGATAGTAATTATTAAATAATTTTGGTAATTGTTGTTTGAAATTTCTTGTCTTTGGCACATAATATTCATTCAGAAACTGTTTGTAGAAGGAAGGAAGAGAGGAAAGGAGAAGGAAAAAGGGAAGAAAGCCAGGAGAGCTTGTCTTTTGGGGACAGTTTCCTTTATTTAAATGAAAGAGAACAGGGACTTCACAGTCAAGATTACGATTGCCTTTACTTACCAATTTTCTATTCTTTTATCTTTTTATTTGTATAATTTTTTAAAAAAATATTGAGTACCTATTATATCTTTCAGAGGCCAGCTTGATTATTACGTCCTCAGGAAGAATATAATAAATAGAATGTTAAATATTTTTATTATATGGTCCTGTCACACCCTAAAATTCATCACACTTGCACTTTTTTCCCCCCAATGTCTGTCTTCCTAGGCAAACAAGAAGCAAGAAGCACCATGAGGACAGAGACCGCGTCTGTCTTGTTTGTCAGTATATTCTCTAATTCACAAGGATGTCTAGGTGCCCAGCATTTGTTAAAAGCAAAGAGGGGGGATGAGGGAATTAGAGTGACACAGAGAGATATATAGAGAGAAATAGACACACAGAGCGATAGAGAGACAGACAGAGAGAGAGACAGAAAGTAGAGAAGGAAGAATGGAGAGAGGGAAAGAAAGGGGAGGGAGACATGAAGGTTGATGATGCCTTCTTGGTTAAAACTGTAAATATGGTAGAAATATGTAAAAATGAATGGTAAGAAAAAAACCCTTAGTCATAAGAATGTCACTATTTTCTGATGTCAGATTCAGGGAAACATTGGGTCATTTTCCAGAAAACCAAAGGAGCTCATGACCACAGCTTGGTTTCTGATTGCAGGACGAAAGTTATGAGTGTTGGAAGGGCATGAGTCCAGAATAAGAAGTATTGTTTTGAGGGCTTGTTTTTCAATTTAATTGGTGCAAAGAGAACTGGGAAGCTTCACTGTAAAAGTGAAATACTTGCTTTCTATTAGTTAATGCTGTGGGAGTAGAAATGTAATAACGGTCATGAATCTATCACAGGGTCGGGCGGGGAGGGCAGCTTGGAAATAGCACTAGACTAAGGAGCCCATGTAATGCAACAGTATGAGTGTTATATGAGGTAGTTTTGCTTATTTTTATTTTAGATTAGAGTATAATATAGTGGAGATGTTTATAAAGCATTTCCTAGCTAAAATTTCTTTTTGATTCTACTATATTGTAATTATATGTACCTCTATATCTATCTCTCTGTCTGTCTATCTATCTATTCACTTACATGATTTAATAATGTATGGAGACATTCATATTAAAGAAATGAACAATCTTAAATTTTACGCCATTCACAAGTGTTGTTAAACCTAAATAGTTAGGAAATGGATTACTCAATTTATAAACTTCTTGCTTGTTCCAACTTACGATCTCCTTTTTGGGCCATGTATCTCTTTCACCAGCATTGGAAAGTGAGTTAATTAAAGGAATGTATAGTAAGTGAAATATTTAAATAATTAATAGCAGGTTGCACATTTTTTTTGTTCATTTTACTTATCAATATTCTCACTCTTATCAATGTGCCTGACTGATCACTGATTCCAGTAATATCAGAGGGTGGGATTCAAATTATACTTATTAATAGGAAAATTTAGCTTATGGAGCCTGCCTCACTTGGATTGCCTTTCAATTGATTGGAGTTGAATCAATAGGAGCCAATGCTGCTCAGACCTTGAAGAAGCAACTGGCAGAAAGTAGTGTTCATGGAAAAGTTTCCTTTACAAGTTAGAAAAACATTTTGGCTTCGTCCTACACATACTATACTCCGAGGTCTGTTGCTACTGTTTTCCGAATTACTCACCGGCTGGATGAATGGCAGGTACAAGCAGTGCTTTTATTGCGATACACAGATGTTGATAGTTTCCACAATTTTCTTGGAGTAAATGGAGGGCTTTCATTTCGAAAAAACTCATTTTGGATGTAATAAAAGAACTTAGACTTCTACATTTTAAAGATCCATACAATTTCTACATTTTTATTCTGATTTTTTTTTTTTAAGGAAGGTTTGTTTAAAAATCCTGCCTCTTTTGGCATTGATAGAAAGCAGATGTTACCTGCCTATGGGATGAAGCCTGGAGGTTTAATGAGTAATAATAGAGAGTTTGAAACACAGCAATCATGTTGAGGGTCAGAAGTGGGTTAGAATTCTTATATAAAATGGGTAAAGTTAACTGTGTGTGTGTGTGTGTGTGTGTGTGTGTGTGTGTGTGTAGGGAAAGGGAGTATAATGAAGGGGAGCTGAAAAGAAAGAAAAGTTACGTGAAAATGTTTCATGATAAAATTTAATTCTACAAATGATTTGTGATTTAAATTTATTTTAATTGCGTACTTGAGATTCACACAGTGTGTGGGACTTTTAAATTAGGGCTTATAACTCAATATAAAGGAATGTATGGATGAATTTCTTGGAAAAGTTTCCAAGGGCTTTTAGTATACATATATTTGCTATTTGAGCACCTTACTATGTCTAGAAACTTAAGGTTGTTTTTTTGAGGAAGAAAAAGAGTACATAATGTTAAATAATGTGACTTTGTAAATAAATAGGATTCTTGCCTTGTGTGTTATTATTCACATGAGCAGAACTTTACAGTACAATCTGAATAATATTCACAGTTATTAAAGTATGTTTTTCTGTGACATTATTTAACTATGTTAAAGAATCTTGATGACTTTGTCATGCTGTTCATGCAAATATTTCCAAGGGCAGGAAGCTATGTAGTGAGAGAAGAAAGCTATTTGGGGGGGATATCCTTTTAGTAATGTTTCAAGGTTTGCTTCATGTGGTTTATTAAATTATATTGATTCTCACTTTTATTAAAGTTGGATTATTTCAACAGAATATTTCTTTAATGTCAATTGAATGTGAAGCAATTCAGAGTAATAAGAGTTAATTTAATAATTTCTTGTTTATATTTTTGTAGTGGGCCAAAGTAATAATGAAATATGTAATGATTTTTTAAAGACTATTTGTTTTGAGCAGTTTTAAGTTCGTTCACAGCAAAACTGAGAGGAAGGTTCGGAGAGTTCCCATTTACCTGCTGCCCCCACACATGCACAGACCCCCCCCACGATCAACATCCCTTACCAGAGTGATCTGTTTGTTACAATTGAGAAAAGTCCATAGTTGACCTTAGAGCTCACTCTTGGTGTTGTGCACTCTATGGGTTTGGGCAAAATGTATAATAACATGTATCTGCCATAACAGTTTCATACAGAGTATTTTCACTGCCCTAAAAATCCTCTGTGCTCTGTCTATTCATCCCTTCGTCTTTGTCCCCCAACACCTGGCAACCGCTGAAATGTTTACTGTCTCCAGGGTTTTGCCTTTTCCAGGATGTCATATAGTTGGAATTATGTAACACGCAGACTTTCCAGGCTGACTTCTTTCACTTAGTAATATGCATTTAAGTTTCCTCCATGTCTTGTCACGGCTTGATAGCTCATTTCCTTTTAGCACTGAATAATATTCCATTTTGTGGATGTACCACAGTTTATATATCCTTACACCTACTGAAGTACATCTTGGTTGTTTCCAAGTTTTGGCAATTATGAAAACAGCTGCTATAAGCATCTGTGTGCAGGTTTTCCTGCGGGTATAAGTATTTATCTCCTTTGGGTAAATATCAAGGAGTGCTATAATGATTTTTGCATGGTACATTTAATGTTTACAACTTTTTGTATTTTTTGTTTATATGGCATTAGTGGAATTTCTTATCATTTATATTTTATATCTAACAGTATGTTTTGGGAGTTTTCCAGTGATACATAGCCTGTCAATATATCTGCATGTTTGTGTGCAACACTCTATGATTTTTTTGTGACCATGTATCCCTGTGCCCATGGATTTTGTCTGGTAAAATATTAATTTTACTTGAATAGTCCATAGATGACCCTCAAAAATGATAAAGTGGAAAGAAGCCAAAAATTATAAGCTGTGTTTTAACAAACCAAAGGCATTTTAGTAGGTATGTTCTTCTCTGAATCCTATCTGGGAACCATTTTACCCCATAGGAAGTTTCTTAAAACTTTAAAAAGGGCTGAGCAATACTCATTAATAGCTATGAATTTTCAGACAATTTGCTTATTTAATCTTCATACTTTATGAAGTAGTTCTAAGTAATGTATTAATTGAAGAGATTCCAGTTCCTCTTTTTTATCATATTAGTGTCTCTTTTTGATCGTATTAACAACTTTAATTTTATAAAAGCTCTGATAAAAATAAGTAACACCAGTAAGGTACAGAGGGACATTAGCGTTTGCCTTCTATTCGTAGAAGATGTTACACTGATTTCACTGGACTGAATATCCCTGAACTCATCTGAACCTCCAGTTCCTTCCAATTGGACATAGTACTGAAATTGTGAAGAGAAGCACATTTAAGACAAAAAAAAGAATATTTTTCCAGCTTTATTGAGATTTAATTGACAAAAATTATATGTATTTAAGGTGTATAATATGCTGGTTTAATATACATTGTGAAATGGTTGCCACAATCAAGCTAATTAACAGGTCCATCACACAAGATAATTTTTTACTTGTTTGTTTGATGAGAACACAGATCTACTCTCATAGAAAGTTTCAAATCTACCATATAATGTTATTGACTATAGTTACCATAGTGTATGTTAGATCTCCAGATCTAACATATTCATCTTATAACTGAGTTTCTACCCTTTGACTAGTATCTCCCCATTTTCCCCACCCACAGTCCCTGGCAACCACCATTCTATTCTGCTTCTCTGAGTTTGACTATTTTAAGATTTCACATATAAGTGGATCATACAGTACTTTTATTTCTGTGTCTGGATTATTTCATTTAGCATAATGTCTCTGAGGTTTACTTCGTATTGTTGCAAATGGCAGCAATATTACCCTTCTTTCTAAGGCTGAATAATATTCCACAACAATATTTTTATGGCTGATAACATACACACACTATACAGTGGAATATTATATGTTTCACTTTTCTTTATCCATCTATTTGTTAATGGATACTTTGTGTTTTTAAATATCTTGGCTATTATAAATAATGCTGCAATAAACATGGCAGTGCAGATATCTCTTTGAGATAATGACTTCATCTTCTTCAGATAGATATATACCCAGAAGTGGGAACGCTGGATTGTATGGGCGTACTATTTTTAGTTTTTTTGAGGAACCCCCATACTGTTTTCCATAATGGCTATACCAGTTTACATTTCCACCAGCAGTGTACAGGGGTTTTCTTTTCTATGCATCCTCTCCAACACTTATCTCTTGACTTTTTGATAATAGCCATTTTAACAGTTATGAGGTGATATCTCATTATGGTTTTCATTTGCTTTTCCCTGATGGTTAGTGATGTTGAGCACCTTTTCATGTACCTGTTAGCTATTTGTATGTTTGTTTTGTAAAAATGTCTATTTGGGTCAAATAACGCAAATGCCATTTTTGACCAGATAATTTTTTTTAATTTGCTGTTGAACTTATTATTAGATATATGGTTTGCACATATTTTCTCCCAAAAGAGAATAAATTCTAACAAGATGCTAATTTAATGCCTAAAGAGCTGTAGCCACTTATTTTTATCTCCCATTCTATCTTGTATCTTTCCTATGACATTCAACACATTTTTTCTTATATTATAGTCAGTCACACTTATATCTTTTCTCCTTTACATTTTCAGTGTTCTTAAACAGTTTCTAAGCCCAGTGCCTTAATAACAGTAGTATAGAATGTATGTTGTTTAATTAATATAATTTAAAGACCTTTTATCTTAAGGTTTTATCAGAATGGATGTATAGCTAAAAGGTCCTTTGGGACCTTATTTTCAATACTATAACATCTACAAAGTGATATAAGCCCCTTTCTAAATGTAAACCTGTGGTTCATGTTCAATGATAATTATTAAGCCTTTTTATACCCATATTGCTATCTTAAATCTTGTTATTAGCCTGGAAACTTCCTGGCAAGAAGATTTCATCAGTCATGGTTAAGTTGCTCTGGGTGGCCTGTAGCCATTATGTCATTATCAGTTGTGGGATGAGCTGGTCACACTGTTCGTAGTTTCACAAAGTTGTTCTATCAGTTCTCCAGAAGTAAATGCAAATAAACGGTTCCAAACCCCTTCAGAGCACACTGTAAATCTTTGTAACTTCATGGCCAAATGGTAAACCGCAGGACTACATGACTCACGTCCCGTGAGACCTTCATGTTATTCCTGTCAGACTTTTCTTCCCTCATTCATCAGCTGGAGGCTTTCATCTCCTTTTAAAGTCATGGCCTTTCAAGTAGGGCTGAAATTACACCTGTCAGTAATAAATGTCATTTTGTCATTTCACAAAAGAAATTAAGAGGAACCATCGCCTATTTCTTATTCATTTAGTAACACTTTTTTTTTCTTTATGGTACTTTTAAATATCTTCTAGTTATGTAATTGTTGAGATAAATTAGAAAATACCTAAATTGGGGGATGGTACGGGAATCTTGGGGAAATGAGCTTTCATGTGAGCTATACATTATATTCAGTAACGACATTATTAGACTTACTTGACAGAAAGATTTAACTGTATACATAATCTACAACAGCAATGTAACTGTGCCCCTTAGCACACTTGTTCTGTTTATTTTTTCTGTGTTACACGCTGATAACTTTGTGGTTGCTCGTAATACCATAGCAGGTGCACCTGCACAGCCACCATTTTATTTACATAGAGAACAAAGTTAATGTTTTATCAAATGCAGGCCACACCTGGGTTGGGACATTAGTAGGAAGCAGGGTTCAAATAAAAATTGCCATTTGCGTTTAGCCTGGTATTTGAACTCCATTGAGCAAACTCTCTTGAAAGTTTTGGGGACTTGGTCTCTTAACTCCCCATTAACCAGAGGATAAAAAGGGAGCCAGAAATTGAAAACATTACCCATAGTGCTATCGTAATAGGTCTTGATTAAAGCAATGAGAATAATGAACTGTGTCATTACTGCTCACATCATACACTGTCCCTGGCAGAGAATTCTTCAAATACAAGTATATTTGGCCTGATACACCTGAGTGCAAGGGAAAAGGTTTTGATCAGTGTCCTGAAACTGAACTAGGCGAATGAATGAATATTGTGTGAACTTCACAAATCATTGATGATGGTCATGCCCTATAAATTTTGTTGTTGTTGTTGTCATCCCTGAAGGAGAAAGTATATATCAATTGTTTTTAGATTACTGATGCAGCTAAGAATACACGAATACAATTAGCCACCCACAATTATTAGCAAAACATATTTTTTTCAGAACACAAAGGAAATATAGAATCGCTCTATTCCTATACCTTGTTTCTTACCCTGTCTTCCTTTTTCTTCTTTCCCCTAAGGAGAAAAATAACACAGTAAACTAAAAATCAGAGCCTAAAACTTAAAAAGATAGATCAACTCAGCTTGTTACTAAAATATAGCATTGCTCTCAAAAGTACAGTGTGAATTTAGTTTCTCTGGAAATTATTACCATTAGAGTTTGATGAGAAAAAAACCTAAAGTCTCTATTTTGAACCTAATAGACTAGTATCTTTATTTATAGAAACAACCATCCATCTATAAGGCTGGAAATTCATTGCCGTTATTATTATGTTTTGTGCAATCTTTATATCAATACTTTGTGAAAATTGATTTATCCTTATGTGTATCCAAATAATTCTCAAATAGTCTTCTGTGGTTTAATTTAGAGTGCTCCAATACTACTTCCATTTAAGTAGAGATTTCACTTAATACTGTCAGTCCTCTGCATTAAGTATGAAATGCCTTTGAATACCCTAGACCCTAACATTGTCACCTTGGGCTCTCACTCCAAGTCTCTCCATAGAACATGTGGTTTTTAACAAGCTTGTTTATCTGTTTTATTCACCTTAGAAGATAAGAAGCATCAAACTAAAGGAATTAAGTATGTTGGTGAGAAAGGAAAGACTAATAGCCAAGGAGAGAGAGGAAAAGGGACAGTTGTGCTGGGCATTTTTTTAGGCTGTTTCACATGCATTATCACATTTATTCCCCACAAGCCTACACGAGGTATTACCTATTCACAAATAAGTATGCTAAGGCATAGCGCATAAGGCGTGCAATTCCACACGGCTGCTAGGCAGCAGAATAGGGATATCAACTCAGGATATTTTACCTTAAGTCAGTGGTACATGTTCACTTGGATGATGTAAGTCACCTATACCAGTTTAAATGTTGTCTTGTATATTTGTTGGAGCAAGAAGTAGAAAATCCATTTTAGGAAGATCCATAGAAATGATTAACCTATGCAGAGCTTCCAAGTTATTGGCAGTATGTCTTTTTGGGAAACTCTCATTTTCTAAAGATAATTAACACATTAATTTATATATCTCTGTTATTGTTGCCTGAATCATTTAACTATAAAACTGATGTAGCACCTATGGTGTCTCCAAGAAATGTAAATAACTCCGATTATCCAACTCAATTCATTATAAGCCCAAATTACATGGTTTCTTTCATTCTCTCTCCAAAACTAGGTCACATACAGAATGCCAATCAGGACAAATTGAAGCACTTTTTCCCCCTTTTCCAAACTGCAGCGGCTTTGTATGGTTTTCCAATATGCACACATACCACATAGCAATATTTTACAAAATGAGCAACCCACATATCTCCTGCATAGAATCAGCTATGTTGCTCTTGTAGGAAACTGAATTAGGTCATCAATGATGGGGGCTTAGGTGCATAAAGTCTGAGAACCACTGCCTTTCAGTTCAACATCATTTCCCTTTGTCCTTTAAGATAACGGGTGCTTTGCAACTAACTGCATTTCCCAATAGATCGGCACCTGTAGACTAATGCTTGACCAAAGCACTATTGACTGCGGCACAAATGATGGGGGATTAAAAGTCTGTCTTCAGCTCATAACTGTGACAACTGTTGGCTATGCGCTTCCCTCTACCTCGGCCCTGTTTTATTCATTCTCTCCAATTATTTCAAGTATTAAAATTGTTTCCCAGTTTGTATGGAGTTGGGTTTTGGGAAATGATGTTATCGTTTGTAGGCCCCTGACTATCTGTTAAGTACATTTGTACTTTGTACTTTGTTTTTCTCTCTCTACATATGACAGCATCCATTTACATGTTAAATTTGCCACCACGAAATGTTAGTGTCAGTTTTCACTGAAATGATACTATTCTTTCTATCTTAATGGGAAGAGTTCTGATTAAAATTAACTACTACCTTACAATATTTTAAGACTTAAGGGGTGTTGCCAAACAGATAGAAAGTGTATTCTTGACAGTGTATCCTAAGAGGTGTGTTTGTGTGACTAACGATGGCTGGATCCCTGTAGCTATAGATTTAATAGAGATGACAGACAATCCATGCTAGTGGTGAGACACCAGCTCTAAATTATGGCACTTCTATTGAAAAGGAGACCTTGCTGTATTAGACATCACAGATACTCTAGAGAAGATGGCCCTGATGTGATGTGGGCAACAGGAAAGCACTGGAACCGGATCAGCTGCTGGAGAAGGATGTGTTATGTGTGTACTAGAAGCCTGGCTGCACCATTGAAAACTTAGGTGGCAAAGTTAATGGAGTTTGTTTGACAGAGAAGTTAGAAGATATCAGGGACAATACTCTTTTTATTATTTTTTTAGACTTGGAAGCGTAAATGCACACAATTGCTGGCAATGCAGCTCTTTCTAAACGTGGTTATAAGTCTTGAATTTCAACGAGTTAGTCCCACTTATCAAAAATTTTGTGAAACATTGCACACACTAGCTGTTAAAATGCTATTTGAAGTTGAACTGTTTTGAAATGGTTTCTAATCAGAAGAGAAAAACACGATTTTAGTGTCAACGTGCAGGAGACACCTTTGCTTGCATTTATAAAATCTTTATGAATCGGTGTACTTTATTGTAGTCTCAAGTTTCCCATTTCTTCATTGATATATTTAAATGTCTATCAACTAGTTATAATTTAAGTACCATATTATATTATAGATTTCCTCAGTGGTAAAGAGAGTATTAAAAGTTCACTTGAATTTTAATAAAATACTTTATTTGAAAATCTCTCTTTTTATTGCATTAACTCTTTTCTGCCCTCTGGGTAGGCAATATATTTTGGCTAATACTGAGCACCGAAGAGGCTCATTTTTAGTTATATGAGCAAATTACTAGCCTTTCAGAACCTGGATTTGAGCTTAGGGAACTGCCAACAGAGTGCAGAATTTAGAAATCACTGGCTACTTACTGCTGAAACACTGTCATTGGCTAAGTCAATAGTGATATGGAAACAAACTTGTACAAGTGCCAAGTACGTAACAATGCATTTACTTTTACCTAATATTTCCATATATTTATTAAAAAGTATTATGGGTTAGTGGAAGGCAAACTTCTTTACAAAGTGAAGCTTTAGGAGTATTTTAATACCTAACTTCAATGCGTCTACTTTGGAATAGAAAACTGATACTATTGATTCACCCTAACGTGGGCATGCATCTTGGTATTTCTAGCAATGGTAGGTTAAAAGTAATTTAAGTGTTCCCTTTTCACTCAGCAACCTCTGAAAGAACTTTAGGACATTATTGAAAGAAACCACATTATTACTTGTGGGCACGGAGTGGAGTAGGTTTAGCTGGGTGGGTATCTGGACTGTCAGTGCCTCCTTCAAAGTACAGCTCCCTAGGGGTCACCCTCAGCTTCATTCCTTCAGCTGCTAGAGAGCTGGTAATGAGCCTTAATTACCTAGTGTTTAGTTCATAACCTACTCCAGGAAAGGAGAGCTATTTCCTCTGACTGGTGGATATAACCTCAGAGTTAAGAGTTAAGCTCATATTAAATTATAACAAGTATCAAATTGTATCATAACTTTCCATGTAAGTTTTGTTTGTGTGTCTTCCCAAGTAAACTGTAAATTTTTATCTGTGTATTTTGAGTGTCAATGCTGGAACCAGATCAGAGTAGTTCTTTTTTGTGAGCCCAAGCTTCCTGGCTGCCCTAAAACATATAACATGACAATGAAGGGTTAAAACTCCCTGATAACATATGAAGCATCTCATGGTCCTGGATGAAGTCAAGTCTGGAAAGAATAAACTTGACTCTTTCAGATCTTTGAAGAAAAAAAAAAAAGGTAGAACAGGGTATAATTCTTAGAATTAAGAGGTAGAAGGTATTGCATAAAGTCAAGCTTTTACAAAGAAAACAGTATCATCAACTAGAGGATAAAAAATGTATCTCATGAGCATGCAAGTGAAAAGGGTAAATAAACAGTTTGTCTCAAACAGAAGCATAGGACTGAAGGACAACCAAGCAAGCAATTTGATAACATAATTCTCTTAAGTTTGTGGTCAAATATTCTTACATTCAAAATTGTACCAAGAATACAGAAAAGGCTGAGGACCTCTACTATGTTAGAAAAATATTAGGGACATATAGAGGGTGCCAAAAAAATGTAGACACATTTTAAGAAAGGAAAACTGTATTAAAATTGTCATACTCAATATATACCAATAACAAAAGATGAATACAAGTCACGTTTGACTTCTGCAATTAGAAGAGGTGCTCAAAGTGGTTACCATCAGTGTCCAGACACTTCTGATTACCGCGAACTACTACCTGAGAAACGTTGACCAAAGTGTCCACTTATATGCATTTTTTTGGCACCTCTTTTATAAATTATTATAAAAATAATTTAGAGGTGAAATGATATGAGGTAAATATCAATAAAATATTAGAAGATAAAATGGAAGCACAAATCAAAATCATATAAAATTAGTTGAGGAAGCAGAAAGGGAGTCCTTTCTGAAGGCTTGCAGCCAAATCAGCCACATGAACTCTATTTCTATAATTTTTATTACAAATAAACTAAAAAAATACATTAAATAAATTATTTTCCAATCTGAGGATAAGGTGGCTAATAACTGATGGATTTTTACTTCGTGTTATAAGGGTAGGGTATACTATATTATAAACAAAACCAGTAGGGGCTCAAAACATTACAATAGTAGAAATAAAATAAAATTTGTATTTAAAGCACATGTGAAACCCATACTAAAAATTATTCATTAAAAAATAGATAATGTTTGACATCTCTCTATATAGTATTTAGTACTCTTTTGGGTTCCTGGACCCAATTCCTGTGTGTGTGTGTGTGTGTGTGTGTGTGTGTAGGCTTCCCCACACCAAGAAGTAATTCTCAGACACCAGCAAGGTAACCAAGAATTCAACTGAATTCTGACACTCTCTACCTGGATAGAATCAGATTCCACAGGTAAAGGGATGGTCCCACCAGACCACCATTCACTTCAGACATAAGTTGTAAGCCCAGGTTGTTACCTATGCTTCTGTTCTCGTGGAGCTTGGGGCCACAGGTGGCAGGTGGGAATGTTCTGGTTTCATAGCCTGGGAGCTCTCCGAGCTCCCTCGCTTTGGGTTTCTGTGGAGATTCATTACACAGTCATGAGCAACTCATTAGTCGTTGGTAATTGATTCAAACTCTAGTCCCTCACCCTCCCTGATAATCAGGGGTGGGACCGGAAAAGCCAATCCTTCATATGTGGTTGGTTTCCCTGGCAACCAGCCTCCATCTTTAGGTGCTTTCCAAAAGTCGCCTTCATTAACATAAACCCAGTTGTGGCAAGGAGCTACTTATGAAAAACAAGACCCCATTTTACCTTTATAACTCTGAAGCATTTTCAGGAAATGAGGACAAGAGAGCAAATATTCTAACAAATGATGCTCATTGCTCTGATAGCTCAGGACATTCCAAGGGTTTGGGGAGATTTGAGCCAGGAATAGTGGATGAAGACCAAATAGATAAGAGAAATATATTTGGGTTATACATTTCTAATATCACAATTACTGAAGTGATCTTTGGTTACCTATCACTTTTTAATTCATTTAGAAATCAAGGACAATTTTAAGTGGTTGAATTTATTTTATTCGAAGGTAATTGATTGACTTGTCTTAACATGTGAAAATACAAACTAAGATGTGAAAAGAATTACCTCTACAGCATTAAAATTCAAGTAGAATCAGTTTACCCCCAAAGTAAATTTTTGGAAAGGATTCCCACTCCAGTTTATACTTTATTCTATTATGTTAGGAATGGATCATGTATCAAAACTCACTGAATCAAAATGCTACAAGGTGGCAGTGGCATGCTCAAGGTGGTGTCCTTTTAGGGGGCACTGAAGGACTTCTTTTCAGAGTTGACATTTTACTTCCTTCTTACATTTCTTGATAATTGAACTTCCTTAAGACACATGGAATTTTCTGAATACACGTAGTGTTGAAAAACATTTATGACTGATTTCCTTGACCTTTATTCTCTTCCATTCTAAAAGAAGAAAGGAAGAAACCAACAAGGGAAGAACACAAATCTTTATTATATATTATATGCCAGCCAACTATATTTAATACTCTTGAATGAATGAATGCAGTAGTATATTTTCCCTCATCTCAGAACACAGTGCAAACAGGTATTTATTAAACACTTATTAAAACTCTCACTCAGGCTTCTATCACTGGCTGTAATGTTTGATTTAATTTGGCTAAAATATCTGTCTTAATATGCCTTTTATGTTTAAGAATATATATATTCCAGGGTCATTGTATCCATGGTTTTGTAATATCTCTTTTTATATTGGAGTGGGCTAAGCTGAGGTTGAGGGAATTTGCTGTGACACTGTTAACTGTTTTTTTTTTTCCACGATGCAAATGACTTATGAGCTTTAAAATTATGATTTTCCAATTTCCATACAAATATATCAATATATTAATGAAAAACATCATCAACAATCAGAAGCATTGAGAGAGTAAGATAGTATTATAGAGTTGTGGAAACAATTTTAAGTATGTGATATAAATGCAAGGCATTTTGTCATTGTTATTGTTGTTAGATGGAATGCTACATATTTTCATGAGTTACATTTATGAAAAATGATGCAAAAAAAAAAAACCCAATCGTCCCATCGATACACACTTATCTCAACCCCCGCAGGCAGAGCACAGCAGTCAAGGATGTGCAGTGAATTTCGGGACAAGAATCTTTGGGGTTGAATGTTTGCCGTCACCCTGGCTTGTTGGTCACAGCAGTAGTACAGTGTGTAACTTCATTTCTGGGTGGGCTTATCCATGGATGACTCCAGAGAAGAATGAAAAGAACAGTTTGTTAAAACGAAGATGACCGTGGAGGTGCCAAAGATGTCATGGTGATGAAGGAGCTGTTCTCTCGGGGATAGCGGGCAGAGATTCTGAAAAGGCTTGGTGATTGAGAGCCCCTGGGACTCTCGCCAAAGATGTTCATATAAAAGTTTTGGAATGAATTTAATAAATCTTCCATTTGTATTTTGTGTTTGATCTATGTTCAATCGAGTGAACATAAACTATGTTACTCTTGCTTCAGGGTGATGGCTTGATTCCTGATGCCATACTGATAAATTCAGTTTGCTCCCCTTATTTCTGTCATCATTCTCATCACTTGCTTTAATTAGTTCTTTGAGGTCATGTTTAATCAACTTTACACTGACTGGCTGACAATCTCTCTTGCCTCTTTTTTTCTTTTTAAATCTGTTCCCTATAAGAAGTCAGAGCACCAGCTTTGGAATAAAATAGACATGGGTTCGAATTTTGGCCTAGTCACTTTCTATGAGACTTTGGCCTATTTATCCTCTATAAACCTTATTTTCCTGGTGCGTATTTAAACAAATTGGTGCTGCTGTTTCTGTGACTGCTACTTCTGGGCTCTGCACTCTCTCAACAACTCCATCCACTTCATCATTAAACGAGTGACCTTCAGCAAAGTCACTGATCCCCTTTTCTAGTGGTCCCAGGGGTTATTTTCAGTGGAGTGCTTCCCTCCTTCAGTTATTGCCTTGAATATTTGATGTATCATGGAACACATTTTTCTCTAGGATCCAGTTATAGGTGCAAAGTCACACTTTTATCTAAATGCATTGAAATGTGTGCTGTGAATGTTGCCATGTAAAGACTACTTCTTTCCTTTTTCTAAAGAGTAGGCTTAGACTACTGAACACTTTTAAGGGAGTAGTTATATTATGAAACCTTATGAAAGATTAAATATCAGATCCTTTAAAATTGGTTTTGCACTCACTGAGTAAAAAGCTCAACTAATACCTAAAAGTAAACATTGTGGATCTTGTGGTGAATAAGACAAGGATTCTTTCTAGAAGATCTTAGTTGTAATTATTCATTTATAAATAGTTACTACATGATAAATGCTTCAAATGAGGTGTAAACCCAGTGCTGGATCATGCAGAAAAGGAAGATATTTGGCCTGGGTCTTTAGGAAGTAAGAATTTTCTAGGCCATTGGGGGAGGTAGGGGCTGCTGAGGAGACTGTATTAGGGAGAAAAGAAAATAGCTCAAGTAGAGGAGCTGGGAGGGAGAGCGAAGCATTATGTTAGGTATGTTTGGGCTGACAAAGAAGGCATTTAATGCTACAAACTGAGACCACAGAGATAGGTTGGGGATTAGATTGTTAGTGTCATGCATAGGAAGTTGGATTCTGTCTTGTAAGCTCAGGGTACAATTGGATTTTTTAAATGTAAAGATCTCCAGTGATCATTTTTATTAGAATAATAATTCTTCTGGTGATGGAAGAGGAGAAACCAGTAATGGGAGCCTAATTGGGAGACTTGCAAACGCCCAGGTAGGAAAGGATATAAGATGAACCAGGAAGGTCAATGACATTGAATAGGAATACAACAGTCCGGGTGTAGTCTGAACTATTCTGAGTGCTTCTGTTCTCCTCTTCAGATCAACACAGAATGACTTTGCCCTGATGAGTTAGATCAGAGAATATTGATCAGAATTCTGTTTCAAATCTCAGTATACCAAATTTTTCTTTCTTAGATAAAGACATTTATAAAGGCATCTTTTCAAAAACCATTTTATCTCAATATTTTAACTTCATTGTGCTTTATATTTTTTAGTATCAATGTGTTTCTAATAATAGCTTGCATTCTGGTTGGGATAGTACAATGAGTTCATATTTAAAGCACTGCCTTTGCCCCAAACAATAGCATTGAAAAGTGAAAATAAAGAAAATCTAAATACATAGCTGGACTCAAAAGATCAATATCTTTATAGACCGGAAACACAAAGTTGTGGGTGAGTCTAAAGCTATAGTGCGCTAGGGTCCAGTTGTTGAGTCATATGGTCTAAACAAATCTCTATGCAATACTTGAAACTAGAGAGAATGGCCTTACTGTTTCATGTCTGGGATCAAAATGACTCTTGCCTAATCCAGTTCCATTCTGGGTAGGAAGGTAGAATTATGGTTGTGATTGTGAACCTGGGGCTATGGGTTTGTAAGACACTGTAGACCAAAGTTGGTGAGAACACCAGTACATCACTTTTTTTTTTAATTGGAAATGAGTCAAGTTGCTCAATGGTTTAGTGACTGAATCTGTGTTATCACTGATATCATCATAAAGAGGAAACTATTTTATGGTTTAGTTTGGATTTAACTCATTGGGAGGCTAAGTGGAAACAACTGAAATACAGAAGAATAAAAATATAATAGGGAAGATAGAAAGAGAGAGAAAGGAGTTGGTAGAAGGGACATACCGTTCATTCAAATGAGCTTGCAAGCCAAGATTACTAAGTACGTGAGCAAACTAATTAATATTAAGAAACACAGCCCACAAACTAGGCAGATGTTCACAAGAATGTCTCCAAGATGAAATTAATTTTAAGGAGTAATATGATAATATTCATGAATAAAGGACAAACATTATGAAACAAAAAGCAGAAAGGAAACAAAAGTAATTTAGACACGACTAGAACCAAGTGAAAGTTTTAGAAATACAACAATTTTTATTGGAATGAAACTACTATATGGAATAAATTCTAGATTGAACACAGTTAAGAGACAATTAGTGAAGTGGATGGTAGAACTGAGAAACTTACTAAAAATGCAGCACAGAGAGGCAGAGAGATGGGACATATGTTAAAACAGCTATGAGATTTGGAGGAAAGATTGAGAGGCTACAACATACTTTGGACAGGACTTCTAGGAGCAAGTGAAATAATGGTACAAAAGTAACATTTATGTATGTGCCTGTTTATTTTTTTCTTTGTGGCAGAAAAAAGGGAAACACTGAATTAGGGTGGAGTAAAATTATTTCAAATTCAACCTCATCACTCTACATTTGTGTAAATTGCATATGCCCGACTTATTTTGCTATTATTAGAAAGTCTTGTCTTTAAAGATGTCTTAAAAGGAAAATTCGCAACCTTCTCTAAATTTGTCTTCTACTTTATAAGTTGGTGAATAGCATAATTTTATAAAGCATTAGGTTGAGTGATGATTATATTAAGAAGAGTACAATTTTTAAGTAAATTCTGAAATGATGAGTTTAAGAAGTAACTATATTTTAGGATGCTTTAGAAAAGATCTTAGTGGCAACCATTTGTTCATATATTGTTCAAGGCAAATAAAAGACATAGCTTGTTTTTAATAGTAAAAGCTTTGATAACCACTTTAATATCTACAGTTCAGTGATAGTAGGTGTTAATAATCCATACTCTAAATACGTTCCAAATTATATAATTTCTTAGAAAATTAAAAAGAAACCCACCAACTTAGATGATATAATATGTTGAAATTTTGTGAATATTCTCATAATGCAATTGTAGAAGTACTTGATTTGCTAAGATGTATGGTACACAAACACTACATTGCAACTAAGTCAATCTAAGAATTTTTCTTTTCTTTTAAGGGCTTGCTTATAGATGTATACTTCATAGTTTGCTTAAACTTCATAACTTATTAAATAGTTTCCTTAATATAGTATTTGAAAATATCAATTGTCTTTATATTTTGGAAACAGAAATGGTTCTACCGTTTGCTTTTCTTCCTTTAAGGTCTTTAATATTTTTCTACTTGGATAAACTTGTCAAAAGTCTGAAATAGTCCAGGAACCTGGAAAATGAATCTCTTAAAGGCCATGGGACTCATTCAAAAAAAGGACAAAGACATAATCATAAACTTTTCAGCATATACATTTAATTATTTAGTACATGGGATTTAAATTATTTATTTATTATTTAGTATTGTTATAGATGGAAATTAATGACTCATCTATTATTAAGTAATATATTGACCATAGCTGTATGATATTTTTATAAGTACTTAAAAAAATTACTTGATTAATGGTAGATTTTCCACTAAATAAATGCCAAGAATAGGCAGACTTGTAAATCATGTTTTTCTTACCCAACGTACTAAAGAGTTATGTTAACTTATTTACTTTACTTTAGCACAAAATGTTTTAGAAATTAATTAGATTTAAAATGAGAATAGACCATCACCAATTCCCTATTAATGACAGGAAGCATTCATGTAGACAGTTGACATACTAAAATTAGAAAGCATAAAAGAAGTATAATCAGTTGTAAGGCTATTCATAAATCATAGTTGCTTCCTGAATTAGAGTAGTGTTGTTTTAAATTAATTATAAAATAACATTATTTTCACATTAGTTGGCCCAGTCTTTGCCATGTTAAACTGTTATAGTCACTAATAGTCGCTAGGATTATCTTTTTAACTTTAATTTCGAAGAACAATAGAAGTGTTAATTCTGTGCGTATTGAAAGTTGCCAGATTAATAGATAAGAATACTAAACTCTATTGTTATTTTATAGTTTATTTTATGTGAAATATTTGTTGATACAGTGTTACATAATAGATGCCTTATTAATTGTATTTACATACATTATTGGGTAATAAATTATATAAATTTCATGAGAGTCAGTGCAAATACTTCAAATAGATACATAAGTATGAAGTACAAATTATGAATTAAAGAATAGGGCTAGAAATTAGTAGTTGATAAAATCAAATACTAAAAACAAATATATATAGGTGGGATTCCCAGAAATACGCATTTCTTCGTTTTTAGTAATTTGCTATTAAGCATCTTTTTCTTCATGCTTTTGTTATATTATAATCCTAGTAGCTCAGATGCTTAGATATATGTTTCATTTGAAAATGAGGAAGTACTTCACTTTGCCTCTTGGAATATTCAAGCACTGTCATAATTCTGTCTGTATGAACATATTGTTTTAAAGTTAGTCAATTTACATAAATTTTCTTTCAAATACTTCTTTTTAATTCATACGATTATGGATTATGGTTGCTTTAGTCACATTAGCAAAGCATTTTGGAAAATAGAATTAATCAGACCATTTTCTCTGTCGTTTCATGTTGTAGTTCATTTTATTAATTTATGTCATTACCACATAATTGTTTTGTGATAAAAATCATTTTCTTGTATCCAAATTATTTTTTACATATATGATTTTTTTTGACAAAAGCTAGAGATACCTGAAATTATTATTAAAATTTAATTATTCATTTCCCCTTTTCTCCATGTTAGTTTATTCACTCATTCGTTCAATGAATTTGTATTTATTCAGCATCTGTTACGCACCTAGCAAGTGATGGCTGCTGGTGATGAAACATTGGGCAGTATTGACAATTCTCTTGACATCATGGAAATTAGTGCTTCATAGATGAGGTGGACCATAAACAAGTGAACAAATGAATAACATATAGTGATAACTACTATACTATGAACGAAACAAAGATCAAGAATAATGGCTTATTTGGGGCAGACTAATTTGCGTTTACATTCATATGAGAATACATACACTTGTTACTTTCCATGCATATTAATGAGAAGTAAAATGTTTTTTTGATGAGGAAGTACCTCTTTGCAAGTTTCTTTGCATATACGAGGTCTGACAATCAAGTTTGCGAACTTGTTGCAACAATATTGCTAACCTTTTTTGATATCAGAGAAAGTATTCATTATGAATTTGTACCAACTGGACAAACAGTTAACTAAGTTTATTATTTGGAAGTGCTGTAAAGGCTGCGTGAAAAAGAGGACCTTAACTTTTTCCCAACAATTCATGGCTCTTACATCATGACAATACACCAGCTCACAGGGCACTGTCTGTGAGGGAGTTTATAGCAAGTAAACAAATAACTGTATTGGAACACCCTCCCTACTCACCTGATCTGGCCCCCAGTGACTTCTTTCTTTACCCGAAGATAAAGGAAATATTGAAAGAAGACATTTTGAGGACATTCAGAACATCAAGGGTAATACGATGACAGCTCTGATGGCCGTTCCAGAAAAAGAGTTCCAAAATTGCTTTGAAGGGTGGACTAGGCGCTAGCGTCGGTGCATAGCTTTCCAAGGGGAGTACTTCCAAGGTGACCATAGTGATATTCAGCAATGAGGTATGTAGCACTTTTTCTAGGATGAGTTCATGAACTTAATTGTCCGACCTCAACACTTAAAGATAAAAGAACTAAGAGAAAATGTATTTTCAAGTAAATAGAAATTTAAATATTTCCTAAGATATCACTGATAGAATTTTTAGTACCCACTTATCCGATTTATAAAAAAAAAGAGAGAGAGAGAGAAGAGCTTAAAAATGATCTTCTATATGAATAATGTTATTTCAGTAAATAATCTGTATCATATTGAAAACTCACAATGTGATAAATGGAGAATTTTCTATGAGTGACTTGTATTTGATATCACACTGATGCATTATAAAGATTTGAGGAAAGGGCATATAGTAAACATAATTTTTCTTTTTTTAAATGCTATTTTTGGAAAAATGCATTTAAATGTCTTTCCTAACACTATCATTTCTTCTTAAAATTGAGAAACATGTAAATCATATGCGTTTAATTGAGTCCTCTTCCTTAAAATGTGAACATGAATACTTAACTTTTTAAATTACAGTTTAAAAATTACCATGCTAATTTTAATACCGTGTTTCCCCGAAAATAAGACCGGGGCTCATATTAATTTTTGCTCCATTAGGGCTTATTTTCAGGGGTGTCTTGTTTTTTCATGTACAACAATCTACATTTATTCAAATACAGTCATGTCATCTTCTTCTGGAATATCATCATAACGTACTAAGTACATCCGTCGGGCTGAGATCTTAACTGGGGCTTGTTTTCGGGGTAGGGGAAGGCAGTAGACCCTATGAGTTGATTTAATTTTTCATTTTTAGGACACATTTTACTAGACTGTGCTGTGGCTTTACGGTTTTATATATGGCAAGATACCATCAGGAATGCAGATAGTTTCCTTCCTGAGTTTTCATTGCATTTAATTAAGATTACAACTAAACTGGCCGTTAAAAATAAAATGAAATCTTTCTCCTTTTCTTGCTTCTGAATTTCCTGGGAGAATAATTTACTTTTAACTGTACTTTGGTCAGAGATTAAGTTTGTACAACAGTACCAAGTATATTGTATAAGAAGCAATATTTCCTGAAAATAATTAGTCTTAAATACAGATTTTTTTTTCTCCATGGTTTAATATTCTCCCACTTTAAACATGTTTAATAGTGTAGAAAACAGAATGACAAACCATGCAACTATTAAAACAAACACACAGAGGAAAGCCCTTGAGCCAGCACAGCACATTGGATAAGAGCAGAGGCATAGGAGTTAGAGCCAGATCAAGCTGGGTTCAAATTTGCTCTGTGGCCAACCTCTCGGGCAAGTCACTTAATCTCTTGGGTCCTTATTTCCCTCATGTGTAAAATAGAGAAGATAAGATCTACCTCAGAGTGTCATTTTCGTTTTATATATATGTAAAATGGCACATTTAAAAGTGTGCCTGCTTTTTTTTTTTAATTAAAGTTTATTGGGGTGACAATGGTTAGTAATGTTGCATAGGTTTCAAGTGTACAATTCTGTAATACATTATTTATATAGCACATTGTGTGCTCACCACCCAGAGTCAGTTCTTCCATCACCATATATTGGATCCCCTTTACCCTCATCTCCCACCCCCCTCCTCCGTTACCCTGTGGTAACCACTAAGCTATTGCTGTGTCTATGAGGTTTTGTTTCTTTATTTGTCTTGTTCCTTTGTTGCTTTTCGTTTTATATCCCACATATCAGTGAAATTATATGATTCTAGACTTTTTCTGTCTGACTTATTTCGCTTAGTGTAATAATTTCAAGATCCATCCATGTTGTCACAAATGGCACTATTTCATCTTTTCTTATGGCAGAATAGTGTGTGTATGTATATATATATATATATATATATATATATCACATCTTCTTTATCCAATCATCTATCGAAGGACACTTTGGTTGTTTCCATGTCTTGGCCACTGTCAATAAAGCTGCAGTGAACAGTGGAGCACATATATCTTTATGGATAAATGTTTTCAAATTTTAGATACCCAAAAAATGAGAGGGATTGCTGGGTCATATGATAATTCCATTCTTAATTTTTAAAGAAACCTCCACAAAATGTGCCTGCTTTTTTTATAAACAAAATATTAATGTAAGCTATTACTTTTAACATTTCCACTTCGCTGTTTAAAACATTGCACTTTGATTGCAATTATCATGAAGTAGTATGGTCTTACAGCGCATAGGTTAAAAGTGTGGGATAAAACACACTTTAAATTTTTTTCCGTAGGCTACTATAATTAAATCATTAAATTGTACTTCAAAGTACAAGCATATGAGATCTCCTAATTTGAATTTTCTAAGCTTCTACAAAGCATTTAGGGATTTTTTTTTTTAGTTCTTTGGAGACATTATTATGAACATCTACTATCATTTAATTGTAGTTGTATTAAAGTTATGGTTGACTCAGAGTTCCTTTAGTGAATGTAGTGAATACCCTTTGTGAAACTTGAAATGAGCAAAATGTGAATAGTGAAATCCCGTTGACATTATGTATTCCACTGAGGTCATTGTAATTCATTTCTTATGCTTTGTCCCAAAGGAATTTAATATATGAAATGATTAAGTATATAAAATTTATACTTTCCTTAATATAAGTATACTTAGAGTGATCCCGTTTTATAAAATGCTGTAATTCTTAGAATTATAAAGTAGGAATTGAATTAAATTTAAATTTAAATTGAATTTAAATTTCGTGCATGTTTACAGAAGAAATTTTCGTTTCTGACATTCCAGCTCATCTTGAGTTTAATATAAGTAGAACTAAGCTAAAAAACAGCTGAAATAGTGATTGTCATATGCAGAGCTTCACCCATAGAAAGTGTGTGGGGACAGAGCCCCAAAAAGCAGTTTCCAGGCTCTCGGCCTCACATAGAAAGGTGCTGGCTCAGGTAGTAAATGGCCATCGACTGTGATCAAATGGCCATCAGCTGTGGCTAGTTGGCCGTCAGCTGTAACCAGTGAGCCATTGGCCACTAATATAACTGCCGTGGCTACGCTAGCAAAAAAAGGGGGGAGCTAGCAAGAAGATGGGGGCTGAGCCTGCGAGCGGCGCAGTGAGGGTTGAGAATTGTGTTGCTCCTGGTTCCTGTGTCTCCAACCCAGCCGCCAGCGAGAGTATAGTGGTGTGAGTCCCCTACCTATGGCTCCGTGGGTGTTCCTGTTTGGCCTCAACATGTCCTGCGTTCTTATGTGGGGAGTGGGACCAGAGACCCCGCCTGACACCCCGCACGACAAAGTGTGTTTCATGAGAAAGAGCTATCATTCGGAATATTGAACCTGGAATGAAATCTCCCTTCTCTGAGTTAAATAACTATAACCTGCTTTTTCTTTCTCTTTTTTCCTCCCTGCTACAGCCACCCTATAACTAAGAGCCATTTTCACTCTCCAACTTTACTTCATTTACATTTAGACAAAATAAATAATATTCCAAAAAATACAGTATTTTATGAAAAGCTAAGATAAATTTTCCAAAACAAAATTGGTCACAAGTTTAATATATTTAATGACTTTGATGTCCTCTTTATCCTCTGTGATTTATTCTTAGAGTTGAAATTAATAAGGAAGAAATATAAAGATAAAAGAAACAGGTTATGTCATTATTTAAAATGCTCCTTTATGTTTCTACAGCTGCCCTCAGGTTCCTCACAGGTAATTCAGCTACAGAGGGCAGCTGTGGAAACATAAATGAGCATGTAAAACAATACAATTTACTAGAAAACAGATATTTCTGACCGCTGTTAGTATTGAAAGTAGCAGCAAACATTTGTCAGTAGCATTCTAACAACCATGGCCCCTCAGTTATTCCAATTTATTACCTTAGGTAACTGCAGAGAATTTGGAGATCTTAGATCTTGTTAAATATTGCCCACTGATAATTGGATAGCTTCACATTCTGATAGGAATAGAAATGATGTATTTCCTGGAAGAAACTTCACATAAATTCACTAATACACAAAGGGAATGTACCATGAAATGAAAATCTTATCAGCATTTCTACTAGTTAATGGAAGTCCTATATTATTACCAAAGTGAACCTTTAGAGTACTTCCTCAATTGTCATGTACTATGGCTCCTAATATTCCTCAGAAGGTTCAGAACATAAAGACCCATCTTTCCTTGAAAGCTCACTCTCTTTTTCAGAGGTACAGACAGGAATTAGAGAGGGAGAAAGAGGGCATCAGCCTGTCTGGGCAGAACAGCAGCCTTAACCTTGGGCATTCAAATTGTTATCAGATGCCACAGCCAGGTTATCCTCATACCCTTTCTTTTCAATATTGAAAGTTCAGCTATGGGGAATGGGACATTTCATTTATAACCATTCAGGAATTGTATTTAGTGGATCTAAAAGTTTACTCTTCAATGGAAAGCAATTAAACAATAAAATATTTTGCAAAAATATTTTAATTTTAAAGAGTTAAAAAAACTGTCCACAAGTTTTAGCATTTAGTTTCTTAGCATTTGTTCATAAGTAGTCAGGGCATGCTCAAGTGATTTGAAATATTAGGGTTTGATAACATTCTCCTGGACCAAGCACCTTCAAATTACAGACCAGGAAGCTGAGACAGGTTAAAAGACATGCCCAAAGTGACGTAGTTGATAGAAAGGTTTGTTCTAAATCAATATATCTTGGCATTCTATATTTATGATGTGCGAAACACCATTTATAGAATAGGATCTATCCTAGTCTATATATTCCATATAAAGAATAGGATAATAGATATTATTCTATATCTATTCTTTGCAGAGCAGGAGCCTCCAAAACATGGCCTGTGGACCAAATCTAGCCTGATGTTTGTTTGGTAAATAAAATTGTATTGGAACACAGCCATGCTCATTCATTTACATATTGTCTATGGCTGCTTTTGTGCTAGATGGTGAACTTAACTAATTGTAGCATACTATCTAGCTCAATACAGATAAAGTTCACCAACCCTGGCATAGAGAATTAAGGTATGAGGATATGCTAGAAAAGAGAAAAATTGAAATTTTTAAAAAAGTGTTGTTCAATATGGCTATCAAAAACAATAGTTTGAAACTTTACTCTGAACCTCGAATAAAAAGTAAAGATTATGGCCACCCATAGATGTTATAGAGACTGATTGTCATAAGTTACCTGTTTTAATTTTTTAAGATCAAGGATCTAAAGCTCATTGTATTATGTTTAATAAAGACAAAAAGTTAGTAGGGAAGGTCTATAAAAAAGTATGGATAATATTCTCTAAATTGTATTCCAACAAAATAGAGGGGAAAATGAGAAAAAAGTCATTGTCAGCAAGTTATCATAGATATAATATAATATACAGTAAAAAGGAGAAGTGATAGACATTCATTTTCATTCTTGTGAAACTCTCTTACTTAGGAAAGAAATGGTTGTCAATGCCTGTGCATTTCCTTGACAGATTACACCATGCTGCACAATGGCAGCATTTGTCTTTGGTCTGTGGACCTAAGACATTCAGTATCGATGGGACCTTTCTCAGTACAGGTAATAATAAGGTGGTCAGTCATGCAACCGAAAGATCGAGTTTAAAGTTAAAATTAAAGAAGAATTCCCAGCACTATAGCATTTCATTTTATGTAAAGCTCTCCACCAGCCAGGCTCGTTTACTTGTCATAGGTCCCCAAATGAGAATACAAGGTTGACATGAAAGATACAAACAAGTAAGGTAGTCTCATTCCATAGAAAAGGATCTAACAGAAACATTAGAACAAGCCTATTACATGACTTAAAAGAATAGCAAAAAAAGAGTCATTAACACAAGTATATAATCTCTATCATGTCCTTTAAAAAATAACATGTCCAAGCAGTAGTTCAACTAAAGGTCATGGCACCTTACTTCACTGGAAAACTCACAGTTAAAAAGTCAGTACAATGTGTGTGGGTTGTTTTTTTTCTTTTGTCAGACACAGTCGACTATCTTAAAATATTTAATTTATAATATCGTGGTTGATTTCTAGCAATAAGGAAAATTCTATTTTGATTAACTTTCTACTTGAACTTAGCATTTAGATGGGAGAAAACTGGGGATTTCAGTGACTTTTGAAGTGTTCCAAGTTTAAGGAGATTCACTTCACCAATTCCACTTGTGTTGACAGATGGGTAAACTGAGGTTCAGAGAGCCTCATATCCAGAGTTACACAGCAGGTAGGAACATGGCTGCTAGGCCAGGAACGAATGACTCCAACTTCCTTTAAAAGGCTCTTTACACAGTACCACTGTAACTCTACTTGGAGAACTTTTATTCAGTTTACTTGTTGGTGTGTGTCAAGGAGTTGTTATACCAAAGGGTTCCAACTTTAGGGTATTTTCTTTGACATTTAAATATTATCAATCATTTTGCCAATATGTGTTTTTGCGATACTATAAGCTTTGAAGCCTATTTAGCCATTCTTCTTAGGTCTACTCATAGGTCTCCAGATGAGAATACAAGGTAGAAATGAAAGACACAAACAAGCAAAGTAGCCTTATTTCAAAGAAAAGGAGCTAGAGACTTCCAGAATCAGAAACACTAGGACAGGCCTTTTGGATGACTCTAAGAGCTGCATCATACCTTCCTGAGAATATAAGCACTAGGTTATACTTCACAGTTTCAGTGACTGTATCAATTCTCTGCTGGATCACCAAAACGATCACATTTCTTGGTGGAAAATTTTATTCTTTCTCCCTCAGCTAATGTTATATTCAAAGTCCAATAACAATGCCAAAAGTGATCCACTATGGGTACATTTTTGGTGAACATTTTAGAGTGCTCATCATGTATCAAGTTGTCTTAGTTTTCTCAGGCTGCCATAATAAGATATCATAGATTAGGAAGCTTAAACAACAAATATTTATTTTCTCACATTTTCTGGAGGCAGAAAGTCTGAGCTCAGAGTGCTGGCATAATCATTTTGTGGCAAGGACTCTCTTCCTGACTTGCAGATGGCTGCCTTCTCAATGTACCTTCAACATGGTAGAAAGAGAACAAGAGCAAGCTCTCATAAGGGTACTGCCCATCATGATGCCATCCCACCCCATGACCTCATCTAAACCTAATTAGCTCCCAAAGGCCCCTCTCCAAATATCATCTTCAACATATGCATTTGGGGTGGAGGTGGGGACACAATTCAGTCCAGAGCCTAGCTCCTATATCAAGACCAAAGGATACAAGATAAGTAAGGCACAGACATTTCCTCTAGCAGGGAAGACATACTTAAATAGAAAAGATTACATGCAATGTAAAGAGTGCCATAAGTGAGCAAAATGCAAGCACTCTAAGGGGTGTACTGGGCTATAGTGTCTGTTCATTTCACAGGAGAGATGAAATTTACGTAGAACTCAGAAGGACATGGAAGTTTTTTTTGGTGTGAAGACATGAGTAGGGAATTATAAATATTCACAGCAGGACCAGGTACATAGTTTGTGAGGGGCCCAGTATAAAATAAAGATGCAGTGTCTCTTGTTCAAAAATTATTTTTAAGAACTTCAAGGCAGTGACAGTAAAGTGTTAAACTAAGTATGGGAAATATGACAGATATTGTATGATTCTACTTATGTGAGGTACCTAGAGTAGTCAGATTTAGAGACAGAAAGTAGTCTAGTGGTTACCAGGGATTGGGGGAGGGGAGAATGGGGAGTTAATTTTTAAGGGGTAAAGTGTTTCAGTTTGGGATGATGATAAAGTTCTGGTAATAGATGGTGGTGATGGCTGCACAGCAATGTACTCAATGCCAGCGAGTTGTGTAATTAAAAATGATAAAAATGGTAAATTTTATATTACATATATTTTACCACAATAAACAATAAATGAAGTATAGGACCCTTCTGTGTTCAAAGCGCTGTACGATTGCTGGGAGGTACGCCCATGAAGCTATCTCTGATTTGCAGCGTGCTAGGGCCACGGTCAGTCCTTGCATCTGGCTACAACACTTGGAGGCCTGTATGTGGGTGTATCGGGGCTGGCAGGAGGTAAGAGCTGGAACAGTGGACTGAGACCAAGTTGTTTTAGCAGATGGCATGGCTTGCTTACTTCACCAGTTTTACTCTTCTTTCCTCTTAATAAGCCACCTGTTTTATTCAGGTATACATCCCTTGGGCAAAGTAATTCTATCTCAAGTTCAGAGTTTAATACTGATTATCCTATGAAAACAGATGAACACTCAGAGTATTCCCATTGCCCGTGGTTAGTTTAGCAGCAGCCCCAAATACATCTTCATATAGTTTCCTCCACAGAGTGCTGGGAAACACATGAAATCATGTTTCAAGATTAGTCCTGGGAATTTCATAATTCCCCCAGTGTGAACTCCGGTAGTGACACCAGATATCACCTATAATACTCATTGTGTTTGTTTAAATGTAGTCTGTTTTTTCTCTGCCTGTTTGCTGGTGAATTATTATTTTTCTCCCCTGTGCACATTGCTTATATTCTGTGCCTCAGACGGTTACTCAGAGTTAATTAGTATCCCCCCGAGTATAGAAAGTGACAGCCTCTGCAGTTTATCATTGGGGAATATCATCAATTACTTTGCTCTACAAATCCAGATGAAAATATTTTGAATGTTAGTGTAGGTATTAAAGTAATACATAAACAAATATGCCATTTCCATTCGTTAGATTTTCCTGGGTAATTTTGTCACTATAGATATAAAATTTTAACATCTGCTAAATACGACATCAGGTGAATTACATAAATTTGAAAAATTTTATTATGCAGTGTATGTCAAAACTGAGTTTTGTTGGATCAAAGCATATTTTTATAACTAAATCTTTATATCTTAATCTTTATATCTTAGTATCTTTACATCTTAATATAATATCACATGTCTGTGAAGGTAAGACTTCGCTTCAGTCATTTCAGTGAAATTAATATTCGTCATAGCATGGTTAGCTATGTCAAATAAAGTTTTTCTTCTAAATCCAATTTCAAAATGGCATTTATCTGGAGATTGCCCCACATTTTGCCCTATTTTTCAATTTAGGTTAAGAACTTTTAAAATTAAGTATTCACTCTGTTCAAGGTTTTGTGCTAGGTACTATCCAGAACTTACGCATGAATAAGAAATCTACCCAAGCTTACATTTCATACAAGAGTACAAATGATTGCAGTAAGAAAGACTAGAGAGAGCATCGTGTGGATGTGACCTCAAAGAGCATTATATGGCCCCCAGTGGGGGACACTCACATATCATTGAGCTCAACAGCGAAAAGGTATCATGTGAGATAGGCAAACAGGACAGGGTGAATCTGTTTACGCTGAAATCAAGTAAGTACAGTTCGACATGTACTTAATGAAGGGGTCATTCAGGGTAGAGAGGAACCTGTAAAATCATTGACACTGCTGGATGTACCTACATCCAGAAAAAAGGGGTGGTTCAGTTTCGTGGATATGTAGAGGTAACTAAATGAAGCTGATGGAGGGGGATCGTTTCATTTAATAGAGCCTTGCTGGCCAGTTTCAAATGTTTGTGTTTAATCTGTTGCTTCTAAGTAGTAAAAAACATGCATAAATTGCAAATTATCATTCTTAATCTTCTGTCGAGGAGAGATTAATCTGTTAACAGTGCGAAGAATAATTTGAGCTATGGAAGGATAGAGGCCAATGGGTCCCGTTGGAAGGTACGTGGTAAACATAAAACCTTAGAGGAGTTGGCAGCTGACTTTGAACTGAAGTTCTGTTCTGAATAATCTAGCTGGTCAGGGAAATGAATAGTGGCATTTTTCATTGAACTAGGAAAGTCAAGAGAAAAGCTGGTTTGTGACAGGATATAATTAATGCTGTTTAGGCATTTCACAAATTAATAGGAACTCTTGAGGTTCACGGTACCAAAATTACCGGTGTCTACCTTGATAATTCCGTGAAAAGTCAGCCGATAATCCAGATTTGCCAGCATACTCTAGGTTGGCTATGTGGTCTGCAACATGCCAGACCCCACTTTAAGTGCTGGAATATTAAGCAGTTAACAAAACAGGCAAAAACAAAACCCTCCCCTCATGGAGGAGCTTTCTGTATATTAGTGGAGGGGGAAAACAGCAAAGGACCCTAAGTGATACAGGAGGAAATTCCAGAGATACGCTAAACTGAAAGAGAAGTAAAGGAATTGTTTAAAGAAGGAGAGAGCAATCCACTGGGCCAAATGCAGCTGGTGAATTAACAGGAAAACAAATGGTTCTTAAATTTGGCAAGATGCAAGTTGTTGGTGACTTTGTGAAGAACTGTTCTGAGAGAAGGGTGAGGATAGAAGCCTGAGTGGAGTGGGACCAAGGTAAAAAAGAGGAAGAGGGAAGGCATATAGACAACTATATCACTTGTTAGATGAGTCTGCTGTAATGGAGAGTAGAGAACTATGCCAGTGGCTAGAGAGGAAAGAGGGCTCACAGGGTTGTGGGTTTGCCTGTTTTGAAGTGGATGAAATTATGGGATGTTTATATGTAGATGGGAAAATCCACTGGAGAAGGAAAAGTAATGATAGAGTAAGTAAAGGGAAGAATTCTAGAATAATGTCTTGAGTAGGTGAGGGGTGATGGCATCCAGCATACAAGTTGGAGAGTTGGCTCTTGGATAGAAAGATGGATGCTTCATCCTCTGTGTTAAGGGGGAGCAGCATTTTGGGGTCCAGATGCAGGGATTGATAGATTCGATCTGGGGAACATGTGGAAGTTCTGTGCTTATTGCTTCAGTCCCTATTCATCCCAGAAAAATAAGAATTAAGGAAATTAGCTGACAATGAGGAGTTTTTTTCTGTTAACTCTCATCAATAATCAGAAAAAATATTTTATAATAGATTTAAAAGGAAAAAAAATAATTTCATGTTACTATGTAATATGCCTTTTGAAAGATATTTGTAACATTAGACAGTACAGAATGCTTTAGGATCTATACGAGATATTGATGTTTGCATCATGTAAATTTTAATATAAAGTTTTAATACCTTTACATATCTATCAGAAGGGGAGTAGTTGAATCCATTATAGTACATCCACACTGGGGAATATTATGTAGCTATTAGAAAATAAATTTATGATAGGTCTATATTTATTGGACTGAAGGGATTTCCAATATGTCTTTGTCAAATGAGAAAAGCCAGTTGAAGGGTTTTTAAGCACAATATGCTTATTGTGATCCCACATTTTATAAAAACAAATGAAACGTGTCATGTGTATTTTTGTGTGTCACATTATTACTATGAAAAACATAATTCAGAGGATACATAGTATATTATTAACATTAATTGCCTTTTTAAGAGTGAGAATGAAAGAGTGATGGAGGGATTAATGGCTTTATTTTTATAGATCTTTTTACTCGTTCCCTGATGATAATGAGGGTACATTGTTTTAATTAAAAATTAATGAGCAAATAGGTCTAGAGACTGAATCATTCAATACCATCTTTCAGTAATATACTCAACAGTAGAAACTAAAATTAATTCCATTTTATGGTTATTTTCATAAAAAATAAAAATCTTCATTGACTTTTTGCATATTTTGAATTTTTCATAGTACTGTCCTATTTTCTTGTTCCTACATACATCCCCACGGAATTACATAGCTCAACTGGTAATTGAACTGAAGAGGACAGAAATAAGTATTTATCGAAGTGTTCTGTGAAGGCTAATTCCGATGAGCAGAATGTTTAGGGAGCGCAGACTTCTGTCCCTTGAGTCTATTTTGCTCCCTGTTTGGAAGAATTTTATGCCAAGGCAGCTAGACATGCCTATAATGTGTCTATGTGTGACTTCAGGCCTGTTCCCTAACCTCATGGGACAATATTTCATATGCTTCAATATGAAATGAAATATTTTTTAAAAATTCCTAGTTCATAGCAAAATGTGAGAAAAAAGGTTATTAGATGAAGAAGCATTTTTTTTTTTACCTCCACTCTTCTTGATCTTTCATCAGTGTTTATCACTTTTAATCTAGCCCTCCTTCTTGTAAGACTTTATTAACATAGCTTCTGTGACACAGCACTTTCCCACAGAAATCTTACCCACATTTATGTCTTCTGGTCAGACTTCTTCTCTGAGTTCCAGAATACCTACTGTGCAGATCCTCTTCATTAGATCAGAACACTTCAAGCCTGATATTGTTCAAGATGAACTCCCCATCTTTCCCATTACTATTCTCCAATATCTGTCATCTCAGTGAATGTTGAAGGTCCTTATAAATCCTTATAGTTCTTATAAGTGGAAAAAAGGGGCAGAAGAGGGGGAAGCAGAGATAGCTATCATCCACCCAATTGTGGAGATGCAGTTCAACAGCTAGCAGGGAGGTAAGGCCTGTAGTCCAGTAGCCCATGAAGTACTTCATCCTGCCAACAGCCGCCAGAGTGACCTTGGAAGCACATTCTCTCTCAATGGAAACTTGAGAAAGTTTGATAATTAGCATCTTGGAGCCACTTTTATTGTGCCTGTGTCTTTACAGACCGTATTAGTTTCCTATTGCTGCTGTAACAAACTACTACAAACTTAGTGACTTCAAACAACACAAATTCTTTATCCTAAAATTCCGACAGGTCAGAAGCCTGAAACGGGTCTCACTGGGTAAAAATGAAGGTGTTGCCAGGGCTGCGTTCCTTCTGGAGTTTCAAGGAGAGAATCTGTTTCCTTGCCACTTTCAGCTTCTAGAGGCTGCCTGTGTTCCTTGGCTTGCGATCCCTCTAACAGTGTTTGGCTGTCTTTCTCATGCTGCCATCTCTTGCCTTCCCCCTTTTATACCTCTCTCTTCCAGTTATAATGACCCTAATGATTACATTGGGCCCACCCATATAATCTTCTCACCTCAAAGCCAGCACATTAACAAATTTCGTTTCATCTGTAACCTTACTTCACCCTTGCATGTAACCAACCTATCCTCATGTTCTAGAGATTAGGTTCTGAACCTTTTTGGGGGACACTATTCTACCTAACACATGGGTTCACCCTAGAAAATGTATGCAAATTACAGACAGACACACAAACACACACATGCATTAAAAAAAGGAAGATAGAGTTGGGGTGTCAACTATGCATAAATCAGAGAGAGAGAATGCGAGATCAACCATGATATGAGCTACAGGGTCAGTGATATTCTATCTTTTGAACACCTCTTACTTAGGTTTTCCAATAAAATCACAGTTGTACAATAAGAGTTAAAAGGAGCTTATGAGTCTGGAAACACAGTAGACTAACAGAGTAAAATAAATTGGTAAAGTGAGGAAATTTGTGCTTATTTCTTCCTTTATATCCAGGCTGCCTGCAACAGTGAATCTCCAGAGGTCACGCTTGTTCAGTGTGGCTGGAGCTATGCAGATGGAAGCATCCCATAGCGGAATAGGGCTGGACGCAAGCCAAATCTCCACCTTTCATAAGCTCCCTCCCTTTCTTGAGCAAATTACAACCTGTGTGTCCCCATCTGAAAATGAAAAATTCTCTTTCAACTCCAAAACCCTATGATTTTTATGGTCAGTACCAGCCAAAAAAAAAAAAAACAAAAAAAAAAATCAATGCTGGGGCAAACTCCCTCTCGTTGCACAGGTTATCTGTCTTTTATTTTGCCTTGAAAGAATAGATGAAATATCATTATTCAACTATATGATGATATGAACATCAAGAACAGGTTTGACTTTATGTAATGCAAGTAAGTGCCTAGCTTTAGAACTGATTTAAAGTAAGTAATACTATAATTAGAAGCTGAATTAATTACTTTATTTTTTCTATGTCACCTTTGCAGCAATCAGTTGGGAAAATAGCTATAGAATTTAGAACTTGGGATGTTTGGGTTACATGCCAACTAACTTATGGAATGTAAAATAACCAGGAAAAAAAGGAAGACTAACAGCTCTCTGCATAGCTGAACTGTCTTCCCATCAGTTGGATTATTTTTGAGGCAGGGAGAAGATACTGACTTCTGTTTGTGAGGCTCTTTCTCTTGGCATGTTTTCCAAGGCCTTCATGACGTGGAAGGTCAAACACTAGTTGTGCCTTTTCTCACAAACAATAGCAAGTAAAAACGAGGAAAGTACTTAGTAAACATTATCTGCAAGGAGTTTTTGTTTAGAACCTGTATTTTTACTGTAACTGAATCGCTCTCAGTTTGAAATACTTGAAATTTAGCATGATCTCCAAACATATGGCACTTTCCACTCTTTAGCTGTTAGGACTTAGCTTTTAACACACTAGTCACCGAAAGGGAAGGGTCCTTTCCTAAATGTGGTGGTATCTTCGAACCACAAATTAATGAAAATGGACAATTGTAACCGCTGTACCACAGCAATGCCTCCGGTGTCTGTAATCTTGCTTTGAGCTGGCACAAATGCATGTGCTGTACATCTGTATTAGAGAGTTTAGCCTTGAAATTCCTTTGTCCCATGCAATATGTGTTAACTAAAAGAAAAAGAAAGGAGCAGACATGCTTCACCCAGATGTGATATTTAGTCAGCCTGGAAAGTCTTTCTTTCACCATGGCTTTACTGTCACAAAACAGCACCCCACTGGTGCTGGCCTCCTGGATCCAATTTAAATCGATGATTGCTGGTGAATTATTATCCACATTTCTAATCAGCTAATTACAGTACATGTGCTGTGCAGGACAAGAGTGCTGCAATTTATTCCAATAGCTTGATTCTCAGTTTCATGTTTACAAATTCTACATTTAATTAATTATCTTCTGTGTGAGCCACATTAATTTTTGAGTGTCTTTAAAAGGTTAGAAAAAAATAAATCCAAATCATTGTTAAAGTTTTATCAGAAAATAAAGACTTGTATCACAACATTGTTATGTTCATTTCTGGAAAACAATGCACAATGATTTAGGCTGGTGATAGTCACTATTTTCTCTCAATCTGAGACGCCAGATAATGTGGAAAGTGTTGATACTGTTTTTGTTTTTTCCACCTTCCCTTTCTCTCTTCTCTTGCCCTGTCTCTTTTCTCGCCTCTTTTTCTTTCCCCTTTAAACTATAAGCCATATTTAGTTGTGCTAATTAGGTAACGTAAATGCCGAATGGATTAATAAATGTTTCCATTTTATAATATATTCTCCACTCTGACACCATGATTTTGAAGCACATAAAGTTAACAAAAAAGATTTGTAACTGATTTCAATTAGGTTTTTCAATTCTTTGCATATATAAATGTTTCTAAAGCATTGAAAAATAGTGTAAGAATATGGTTTGCTTTTCAAGTATATGAACAATCCTCTTTAAAATAACATTTGTCAAGTAGTAAATATTATAGAGAGCTTCTGCGCCAAACGTTACACTTGGATGCTGCAGACCAGAGAGCAGTGGTGTTCTGACCATGTGCTGATGAATGCTGGGGTTTTGCAGAGGCTCTATGAACATTCCTTAAAATATAATTTAAAACACTCTTGTAAGACTTTTTGTGTCCACCAACTTGTTAACTTATGAAGATAGGTATGTTTGTTTTTGGTGTAGATCATGAAATAAACTTTCTCTTTCAATCACTGTGCATATGACTCATCATATATATATGATGAGTAAATATATATATATTTAATATATATATATATATTTAAAAATATATATATATATTTTTAAATCAAATGGATGACTGTACTGGTCTTTGCACTAGTCACGTTAAAAAGAAAAACTCACTTCTGTGAATGTCCCCTTATATAAAATGGTGGAAGTAAAAAATAATTTGACCACATTCAGACCCATGGAATTAAAAGTTGACTACATATTTCATACAGCATAATACGTACAGATGTACATGCATATAATTTATAAATACACATATGTAAATATGCACTTATGCGTATTTGTAAGTATATAGATAAATGTATATTTATAAGTAAACAGATGTAGATATAGGTAATCCTCAAATACGTTTATTGGTAGAGATGTTTGAACAAAAGTTTGGAGACGGCAACTTAAGATATAAGTCCTGTAAAGGAATGGATCTTTTTATCCATATACTTCTAGAACCTAGCACAGTTTGTTGCATGTTTTAGGAGTCAATAAATATTAATTAAATACATTAATGGTATCTTCAACTCTCTTGCATAGAGCTCAAACATCAGTCAAGTCTCAGACACATCTGTTTGGCGTATGCTCTTGTTTTTGTAGTCAGTGTGCAATATCAGGCAATGTTTTAATGACGAGTAGTAAGGTGATATTAAAGATAGATTTAACACATATTTATGTTTCTCTGTATTTTATGTTTCTAATAGGGAGTCAACTATTGTTAAGTAATTAGTACCATAGAAACCCTCTAACTGGACATTTCATGACTCACTGTACTGCAGAAGGGATCCATTTCCTCTGAAAGCCCATGGTATGGTGGATTTTCAAAATTACTGAGACACTTCATTGCATGTCTATGCACTCCTGCTCCTGGAAGGTGTACTGTATGGTAATCAAGAGCCATTTATCTTTGTTTCCAAACCTTTTATGCTAGTTGTTCTTTTATTTACTGACACATTAAATTTAATTGTTCATGTAATTGAATCAATTGTTATGTAAGCAGATGAAATATGGGAGCCCAAAGAAATGTTTCTAAGAAAAGTAATTTAGGTGATTTGGATAGTTTGAGTTAAAATCCCAATTAAACTGGGTATAGAAAAAACAATTATAAATTATTGGCAAAAGAATCATAAAACTCTAGATGAGTTTCACGTGCAAATTACTGCTAAAGTACCCCTAAGTTTCTGCTATGTTTTCAAGAAACGGATACTAGACTTTATGGATGAAGTATTGAAATATTTTGTGTAAAAAGATATTAAGAATCTCTGAGGAGCAGTCGCTTGCATAGAAAAGGCCTTATCCATAGCTTAAAAATAGCTACTGTGTGGACCTTTGTATGTTTTACATAAAAATTAAGTTTGTATCCTTTCATAATCCTGTCCTTAATTGTTCTTTTGACACACAGACTAATTAGCAATCTAATTGTGTCAATCCACAGGACTTCTACTATAATTTGACCTTGAGATTTCCTTCTACACTGCTCTCAGTGCTTCTGGGACAATGTAATTGAAAGGTCTTGAGACTAAAAGACAAGGTGTTAAAAATCTATTACCATTTGCGACTTAATTGTGTGCGTCATGTTTGTCTTGATATTGTACAACCTAAAGAAAATTCAGAAGTGAAAAAGTATAGCTGAGAGACGTGAAAATAAATGTTACTCAGATCCCCTCATTTCAAATGTCTCTCAAAATAGCCTTGTTGTTTTTACTGATTAACTACAAAATAAGTAGATTACAAATACAAACCTAAGCAAGAAATTCTAAAGCACATTTTAATTTACTGGGAGAATCTGTGTAAGTTTTCTTATGAAGAATGTTTCTTTATCAAAAATGTTTCAAATGCTCTATTTGAGAGTGTACAAAAATTATTCAGACTCTGGATTTTCAAGAAACAAAAGTAAGGACAACATCACATTGGCTCAAAGGAAATTAATGATGATGAGCTTACTTCCCACTAAGGGGATAGGGAGACTTTGCCTAGGAAGTGTTGTTTAAACTCAGCCTTAAAATAATAAGCAATTTTCTGGCAGATAGCTAGAGGGAAAGGTAATTGCAGAGAGAGGAGAAACTGGGCCAGCAAAGGGTGATATAAGAGTAGCAGAAAGTATTTACAGAGAAGGGAAGAAGGTATTGATCTTGGAGTCAAAGAAGGGAGGGAGTTGCCTGCAGGCCACGGTCATGGAACTTTTAAGTTGATTTTCTTGAATCTCTGATGTTGCTTGAGCCTGAAAAATGACATCAATCATTAATTTATGGCATATCTGTTAATGATGGGTATAAAGTATTATGGGAGAACCTATGAAACCGTGACTCATTCTGCCTGTAGGGAAGCTTCTTCATAGAGGAGATAACACTTCGTTTTGACTTGATATATACATGCTTTGAGACTACGTACAGGGCATTGAAAGGGGAAGAGACCAAAGGCAGAAACACTCACATAAGGTGCAATGCAAAATAATTCATGAACTTAGTAAAACAGTTTCCCTTCATTTCAGGGCAATTACTGTTGATTTTTAAAAGTAAATTCCAAATCAATGGAATTTAAATTGAGAAATTTTCATTTTCTTCTACTTTATTAGTCCTTTTCCCTTGTATTCAGAAATTTCACCATGAAGTTAGTGTCTTGAAAGCATTTGACTAAAGTGAAGAATTAATTTAAAAAAACCTTTAGATCACAAACGAATTATTATTCTTAAGTGAAATGAAAGTTAAAAAAATGTATAATTTTATTGTGTAGAAAAATAAAATGTTTGTTCAAATTGTGTTTTTTTTTGAAAGGTTACTAAGATTGAATTTTTAAATGTTTTTGAAAGATTTCTAATTGTTGTCATATGGTTCAATTTCATGTACATTTATGAAAAATGTCTTTTTTAGTCATTAAGGAACTTCCTTCTATAAATTACTGAAGAATATGTTTCTTACAACATTTACTTTTGGTTTTTTACATGATTAATAGGGAAAGGAAGTACAATTGTATCATTTTTGTCAGTGCTGTACTGGCTTTCACTTGAGAGATTAGCATGTAAATAAGCAGAATAGCAACAAAATAGCTTTGCAGTACAGAAGTGCCTTATATAATATATATGGTATAAGAAACTATGAATACAGTCTATATATGGAATCATTTTAAAATGTTAGGAAGGTTGACATTTGCAGAATTTATGGCATTCATATATTGAGAGCTGTAATTTTGTGTATTAGGGTACTTATTTTTAAAACAAAAATTTTAAATTAATACTTAAAAAAAATTCAAATGTCAATAAGACAAAAAAATTACTTTTTATCTTACCATCCCAAAAAGTACTTTGTAGGATATACCTTTTATGTATACATAAAACTGTGTAAATGACTTTTTTAAAAACTATTTTCTAATAGAAATTGCACTGATACATCATTTTTTTACTTCAGGTCTTTTTTTCATTATATTCTTTTAGCCTCTTTTAATAGTCTAAATTATTTTTCAAGAAATGATCTTAATGACTTACACAAATATTGTCATATTGATGTACTATTTATCATATTTTATTTAACCAATCATCTAAGATTGGCATTTACACTGTTCTTATTGCCTCTAATGTAACCATCATGGGGATTAACTGTCTGAGACTTAAATATTTGTACCTGTCTCTTAGAGGAGAGTACAGGGATATAGGCAGTAGGTAAGTATCTTAAGGCTTTTGATTCATCGTGTGAAATAGCTATTCAATTTATATGCATACTTTCTCTAAACTCTCCCATCCTAGATAATATTTTGTTTCGTTTTTGCTTTTGTTATTTTTTGTAGTTTTCTGTTTAAAAATCATTTATTTGATATTGAACATGTTTTATATTAATTAGCTGTTTGTATTTTTTGTGTGAATTACACATTCATGTACTTTTCCGTGCATTTATATGGGTACTTTTTGTCATTTAGGTTGCAAGTATTTTTCTCCTCTTGTCCTTTGCTTTGATATTTTGTTTATGGCCTTTTTGAAATGCAGATATTTATAATTTGATGAGTCTAATCTAAATATGTTGCTTCCTGGTCTAGTCTCTTAGGTACATGCACCGTGTTTGTGGGTGGGGGTAGTTGTTTGCTTGCTTGTGTGTGTATGTGTGTGTCTGGCGTGGGGCTGTGTTAAGGAGGCACATAAAAAGGGAAAAGCACTCAGGTAAATTTTGAAATTTTATTCCACTACATATTATTAAATTTCATTCAGGACAAAGTCAAAGAGCTTATATGTAAACTGTTCATATACTTATTAATTTAAATATTCACTTAAGTTGCAGTGTTGAGACCTTAACAATATTGTGGGGCTAATAAGTTCCCTCTAAAAGGAAGGTATTACTTTTACAATCAGAAACCAATATACTACTCAATAAATATCTACTACTCAAAATCAATGTACTACTCAACATCAATGTATTTGTGTGGTTTTGACAATACAAGAGATAATTCCTAGGAAGATGAAAACTACATTTGTGTTAGAAGACAAAAATCAGTGCTAAGTCTCTCAGAACACTTCAGACAAATTAAGCTGTGATTGCCACAACAAAAATTTTATCTGATGAGAACTGAAAGCTGACTACATGATTACCAATAAATGTTTCCCATTAGCAGTGACACTGTACATGTTAAATGATGAAA
Organism: Rhinolophus ferrumequinum; assembly: GCF_004115265.2. Classification (NCBI taxonomy): domain Eukaryota; kingdom Metazoa; phylum Chordata; class Mammalia; order Chiroptera; family Rhinolophidae; genus Rhinolophus; species Rhinolophus ferrumequinum. Next base: position 36,026,222 of record NC_046288.1, read on the forward strand.
TGCTGTTAACAAACATAGAACTTTCAGTGATGCAAACAATATTTCATCAAATGGATTCTCTGCATGTGGTAAAATTTCACCAAGTATAAAAATTTTATGAACAATATTTTATAAAATACGTATTTGTATATTTGGTAATACTATAGAGAAAAAGCAAGAAATGAAAAACAAATTTTAGTTTAGTGGTTACCTCTGGGAGAGAGGGAGATGGTAAATATGGTACAACAAGGGTACCGAGAATGTGTGAGTGGTGTTACACAGGCTTTGCATGAATAAGCTATGAAAATATTAATAATTAATTTTTAAAATTACAATTTTAAAAGAAATGAATGAAGTGACGGTCAATATTTACTGCATGTGTCCTGCGCCAAGCATGTCCCTCATATTCTGGTTCCCTTTTCCCCATCCTGTTCCCACCCACTATATTGACCTGCTTCACTTGTTGGGTCTCTTTTCTGCCTCTGGTGTTCCCACAGTCTCAGATTCATGTTTTCCAAATGGAGACTCAGTGAGTCAAAAAAAAAAAATAACCCTAACGTATGAAAGTTGTTAATAAAAGATGTAGGGCCTCTTCTCTCCTTTGTCTCACGTTATCAATGACCTTCAGAGACAGTGCCCCACACCTTTGCTGTCTACTTAAAACTGTAAACTGATGTTTGATGTTCACTCCAAACTTCTTTTCTCACCTCCACATGTCTATATTCAGCTGCATTCTCTACTTGTGTGTCAAACCTATATAAACTGAATAGCTAAATCTTCACACTTACCTCAGGACTCCTCTTCCTGTGCCACATCTTGATGAATTGCAGGGCAACTGTAAAATGGTGCAGGTAAGACACATAGGAGGCATCCTAAAGTCATCCCCTCCCTTACATCTCCATTTCCAGTGACTCCACCTTTGCTGTGTTTCCTTTTTCCTTTCTTCTCACTGCTATAATTTAGGGCTTCATTTTTACTCAGCTAGATCACATATGTAGTAAAAAATAGCAAAGTGGCCTCCTTATTGATCTGTTATGTTGCCTACTCAAATTTAGTTTCTATACAGAATGGACATTCTAGAACATTGATCTGTCAATGTCATCCTCCTGTTCAAAAATCATTATGTCTCCTGAACATCTATATCAGTGGTCTCCAAAGCATAAGCCTCAGGGTGATCAAGGGGAGGCTGTGGAGTGCATGAGGAAAATATTAGCACTAATATTTGGGTTTTAAATTTATTTTTATGGAGATATAATTAACATAGAACACTGTGTAGGTTTAAGGCAAACAACTTCTTGATTTGATACATTTGTATATCATAATATGATAATGATTGTAGCTAACACCTCTATTATGTAATGTAATTATCATTTCTTTTTGTGCTGAAAACATTTTGCTGTTTTGAATGTAAAAAAATCAGGAAACAATTAATCTTTATTAGTATTAAAATGGGGATTGGCACTTTTTTTTCCATTCAATCTATATATTCTATGGCCATTGGTTATGAACAGTATCAAGATATATTTAGGAAAACAGTGGGAATTTAAAAGCGAGAAGTCGGCAGTCGTTCCTTTGCTTGTTTCCTTTCTTTGAGCATATATTGACATATTGCAGTTTATGTGTGCCAGGTTAAATGGATTTACTAATTATAATATCTGGCTTTAACTAAACTAACCCTCAGAAAATGGACAAGAAGCTAAGAAATATTTCTGCAAAATGGAAGGGAAGGAGGGAGGGAGAAGGGGGAACGGAGGGGAAGAAAGGAAGGAAAGAAGGAAAGAGGGAGGAAGATAGGGAGGGAAAGAAAGAAAGCTTGCCTATTAGGAATAATGCTGATGATAAAAACACAAGTAACAATTTAAAAGTAGCAGAGGTGACCCCATGCATGTGGTAGAAGCTCCTATCATTCACATTAGAGATAAAAACAGTGATGAGCTGATTAGAATGGCAAGAAGTTGGCCAAACTAAATTAGATTTTAGCAAGAAGACAATGGAAGCATGGATTTACAGCCACTATCTTTAACAGTGAATCTTATCAGGCGAGTATACTGAGCCTTCAGATTTTAGTAATGACAGTATGCAGTTCCAGTAATTTGCAAGTTAAACACCTAGAACAATTTTTTGAAGCAAACTCTTGCTGGCTATGGGAAAGAACATTTTGAAAATTTCCTGCTATTATTTTATTGCTGAAGATAATTTTAAGACAATTCTAAATAATCATCTCTATTCAAAATTTTAGAAAGTGATTGACATAAGGGAAGATGGAAATTTGCTAACTGTGTTTTAACCAACACTATTGTGTAATGTGTGGATGGAGTTGAAAAGTAAGTGTCATGATTTAGTGAGTGCGGCTCGGGTTGCACTTTGTCTACTTGCATCTAAATAAGTAAGTTTGTGAGTTACCTTTTTTCTGCTCTGACAGACATCAAGAGCAATTGGGCAACAAATCCTAATTTAGAAACAGATTTTTAAAGCACTATTTCACTATTAGATGTAAATTTGGGAGGGAAATGAAGCATGATTATTTTTAAAATATCCCATATTTCGTCTCTGGTGCATCCTTTCAAAAATATGTTTTATGTATTTCAACATGCATACATGATAATAAAGGAATAAATGTATGTATTTATCTATTTAAAATAAACAGAGGACACAAGTTTAAAATACTTTTGTTTTTTATTTTATTTTTACTGATAGTGCATATTTTAAAAAATTGATAAAATTAGCCAAAATTTAGTATATTTAGGGAATAGAGGATATTTAAGAAAGGCAGGGTAAAATTAAAAGTTTTAACAAGAAAAAAGGGCCATTCAGAATTCTGAGCATCTCATTTAAATATAGTGGATAATGAATGTCACCATCTGGTTTCCCCTGGAAGAAGGTACTTGTGAGGTAGACACAGGCATAAAAGTGTGAAAAGACAGCTGACATCCTGAGAGCAAAGGAAAAATTAGAAACGATTTCAGAAGTGTTTACTCAATTATACAATGCTTTATATAATACAAGAATGGAAATTGATGATGGTATCAGGAAAGACTTCATTCTTATATTAAAATGGTTTTGATTTTCACTAAAATATTTCAGAGTTTATCCCTTGAAATATTGCATTCCAATACTGAAAAAATTTTCATAGCTTAAGATACTTTTTCTTGATAAATTGGACAGCAGTGTAGTGTTCTTTTCCTGCTGGACATTTCATGTGAGTGTTTTATGAAGTTATTCACTTCCATCAAGTCTATGTTCAATTTGCTCACATAGTGTTAATATCTGTTATGTATATATGAGTATGCGTATCATGCTAGTTAAGGAGAATTCATTTTTTTATATGAATGTGGTAGGTCGGCATTAAGTTTTTTTTATTTCAGATGCTCACTAGTAATTTCTACATTTCAGGTATAAGATTTGCTTTAAAATATGGCTAACCTGATTTTAAAGCTCCATGACGTTGGATTCCTGGGGAATAATGGACAACTTCTGATTGACAAGATCAAAAATATCAGTACAGTAAAGGATTCATGATTTCTGAACCTTTAGGTATCTTTTTAATTGTTCATGTTCAAGGATGATAAAGCACATTTAGTGACTCATTATACACTCAGGATAAAGAGAAGTACAAAAAAAGAAAGGCATAAAGTTAGATGAGACGATTTAGATGGCATTTTATTGGTCAGTGTAGTTGGTTCATGGAGTTTTCATAAACTTTGCAGTGCTTCAAAGTCCTGATGGTTTTTATTAGATCTTGTTAAACTCTATACCTAATAATGTGTTCATGGTTCTTGGTTTCTCTTCTTTTTTTCAGCCTTTAGGTCACTGCATGTTTTAGGGCCAATTAGTCTATTATGAAATTTTCTGATATAAATAAATTTATCTGAGCTTAAAATATTAGTAGAAAATTAAAGCACACAACTATAAGAGTGTCCACAGATACACTGCCTATATATCACATTAATTTATTAATTTGTGCAATTGTATATTCATTATTCTAAGTTATTGTTTTTAAAGAATAATAGATATTTTCATTTATTTAAGTAAAAAATATTCCAAGACTTCTGTTTCCTAGTCCCTTTAGTCAGACCCCCCCAAAAGGACATATTTTTATAAAAGACATTAAGGATGAAGTTTCGAGTGATACCACAAAATTATTAATATTAGCTTATTACTTTTATTTTAAAATAATGCCCCAGGAATTTGTATTCTATACAGAATTAATGAAAGACAGTCAAGGTTTTCAATAAAACCGATTTATTGGAATAGACTTTTCCGATTAAACTATTAGTAACATATCAGTTGTGCATTTATCATTTCCAGTAATGTAACTTTTTGTTAAGTAGTTTCTCTAACATGATGGATAGAAAGGGTGACACTGGAAATTACTAAAAGATAACCTATCTTCCATTGGCGTCTGATGCAATATCACTGAAATACTGATTTTAAAAACAAATATTCTGGAATCATGGCAGGACAGACATTTCATAGGTCTTAAATTTGAATCTATAAAAGCTGGAAAGGATACTGGGTAGACAGAATTGGGTTCTGCAGCTGTGCTTTGTATATATTATTCTTAAAGACCAAATAAAAGAGCAATCCCTTTATCTTCCAAGGGTATAGGAATACTTCTTTTTTCTGTTAATAATAGTCCCACATATGAATCTTATTTTATTTTCTTAAAATGTTTGAAACGGTGAGTAGACACTTGCACTTGAAGACACACCTGTTCAGTTGATGAGGCAGAAAAGAAGCCCAACAATATTCTCAAGGTGAAATTCAAATTGTAATTATGTGAGTTTTAGCTACTGGAATTATAAACATAGAGCCCCACTAGGAAAGCTGAAAAGCTGCCAACTGCATTTTATGAAAACATTCACATATATTATAAAGAAATTTACATTTTGTCTCTCTCTTCCCTTTATTGGCATGTAAACCATCTTCCTGCTCTCTTTCACTTTCTTTTTCTATTTGAAGGTGGAAGTCAGATGGTTGGAAGTTTTTTTAATGATTTCCTCTCATCTGCTCATAATGAACACCTGCACTAAATTGTGCAACGTCATTTTGAATATGCACAGACCAATGCTCGGCTCAGATTAGAAGTATAACTTTATCTTCTTGGCTGTTTCAGTGTTGGCACTAAACATTTTTCAAGGCATTTTTTAAAAATTAGTGCAGAACAATTATTGTTGTGGTTTGAGACTGTACAAAATGTATTATTATTGTTATGGGACTGTTGAGATATATTTTAAGTTACTTCCTGGATACTTTGGAAATTCTTAGCAACCTCTGACGAAATAGAAATTTTTTTTCTTTTTCAAAGTTTCTAAAAATTCTATGTAGACCTCTCAAAATTGTTAATGCTATTTTTGGTTGTCGATTATAGTAATTTCTCTTGTCAAAGCTATGTGAAATAGTTGCTCTTTTCCACATATTCTTCCTTATTAGGTAATGCTAGAACTTTGCGAGTTTTCATTAGTTTTCATTTTTTTCTTCAATTTTTCTGTCTCTCCTGCTCTACATTTGTTTTATTTTCTAACCATTTAAAAATGTTTTTGAAAATGTTGCCTCTCTGAATGTTCCTTATTATTGGCTTACATTTTAACTGATTGTTTATAGCTTCAGCTATTATATAGCTTCAGATTTTTTCATTAAAAAAACAAATCTCCAAACAAAAAATAAAAATGTTTGTCATCATTTGCATTTGGGGTCAGCATCTACTATTTAATGCTAAAAACCTACATCTTTCATTGATAGTTATCTTGTTTATTTCTTGTGGCTTTTGAATGCTTAAAGGATTTTTTAATGCCTTGGAAAGAAAGTGAATACTTAAAATGTAAATATTGTTTTGCTTTGGCTTTCGGTTTGGGAGGATCAGGGGCTTCCTTATTGGCTTTTGGTGCCATCTTTGTGAAAACGGTCGGAATGTTATCATTGACCAATTTTATATTGTGGTAAAATACACATCCCTAAACAATAACTCCCCATTCTCCCCTTCCCCTAGACCCTGGCAATGACCATTTTACTTTTACCTCTGTGAATTGGACTACCCTGGGTACCTAATATATGTAGAATTACACAGTATTTGTCTTTTTTGTGACTGACTTATTTCACTTAGCGTAATATCCTTAAGGTTCATCCATGTCACAGCATGTGTCACAATTTTCTTCCTTTCAAAGGCTAACAAATATTCCATTGTAGATATATATACCACATTTTGTTTATACATTCATCCATCATTAAACACTTGGGTTGCTTCCACCTTTTAACTATTGTGAATATGCTGCTATGAATGTGGGTGTACCCATGTTTGTTCAAGTACCTGTTTTCAATTATTGTGGGTGTATACCCAGAAGTGGAGTTGCTGGATCATGTGGTAATTCTGTTTAATTTTTTGTAACTGCTATACTGTTTTCTATAGTGAATGTACCGTTTTAAATTCCCACAAGCAATGCACTAATGGGTGTGAAGTGGTATTTCCTTGTGGTTTTGATTTGCATTGCCCTAATAGTTAGGGATGTTGAGCATCTTTTAATGTGGTTATTGACCACTTGTATATCTTCTATGGAGAAATGTTTAAGTCCTTTGCTTTATTTGTTAATTGGGTTGTTTGTCTGTTGTTGAGTTGTAGTAGTTCTTTGATATATTCTGGATATTAATCCCTTAGATATGTGATTTAAAAATTCTTCCATTCTTTGTGCTGCCTTTCACTCAGTTGATAATGTCCTTTGATGCACAAAAGTTTGTAATTTTGATAAAGTCCAGTTTGTCTAACTTTCTGTCATATCTAAGAAATCATTGTCAAATCCAATGTCATGAAGCTTTTCTTCTGTTGTTTCTCCTGAGAGTTTTATAGTTTTAGATCTTATATTTAGGTCTTTGATCCATTTAGAGTTCATTTTTTATGTGATATAAGGTAAGGATCTAAATTCATTCTTTTGCATGTGGATATCCAGTTTTTTCAACACGATTTGTTGAAAAGACTGTCCTTTCCCCCATGGAATACACTTGACACCCTTGCTGAAAAATTATTTGACCATACATGTGAGCGTTTGTTTCTGGGCTCTATATTCCATTTCATTGGTCTATATGTCTATATTTATGCTAGTACCAGACTGTTAGATTACTTTGTAGTGAGTTTTAAAATCAGGAAATGTGAGACCTCCAACTTTGTTCTTTTTAAAGATTATTTTGGCTACTCAGGGTCCCGTGAGATTCCATATGAATTTTAGTTATCCACCACATTTTTTTTGTCCTCTCATTGCTCAGCCACACAAATGGCCATAAGAAGAAAAGCAATTAGTATTCCATCATTTTTTTTTTAGTACAGGAGAATATTGCGTATTTTTTAATATTAATATCGTGTTTCTCAGAAAATAAGATCTAGCTAGACAATCAGCTCTAACGTGTCTTTTGTAGCAAAAATTAAAATAAAACCCAGTCTTATTTTACTATAATATAAAACTGGGTCTTAATATAATATAATATAATATAATATAATATAATATAATATAATATTAGTACCGGGTCTTATATTAATTTTTGTTCCAAAAGATGCAATAAAGCTGATGGTCCACCTAAGTCTTATTTTGGGGGAAACATGGTAGTACCTGAAAGATTAGAATATAAAGAAAGACAGCATTATGTAATGGAAACAACCTTGGAATAGCAGTGGAGAAGTTGAAAGCCTCTGGTTTTAACCTCTAACTAGCTATGTGGTCATCAGCAAGCTATTTAATCCTTCTGGGCCTCAGTTTCCTTATTCTTATACTGAGGATATTGAAATGGATTATCTCTAAGATGTGTTACAACTCTAAAATTTTATGAAAAATATAATCTTTGGAAACTCTGCATGATAGTCCCTTTCCCTACCTACTCCTAGCTAATATTATGATTATAAAAAATAGCCCTTCTCTTTATTGAATGTGGATTATATGCATCCCTTCCTGTGGCAGAGGTAAAGCTCTCTTGTGGATTCTGTACATGCATATGTTTGTTAATGTTCAATCAGGAGATAGATGAGGTGGACATTTAACAAAGGATGAAAGACATTTGTACCCAGATGTGCAGAGAGAAGGAGTGAGTCAGGTAAACAAGAGAAATCACAAGGAGTTAGCACGAGAGGCCAAACATTGTTGAGAGGCCAGTGAAGGAAAGGAAGTGGAAAGCCTGAAGTACTTGAAAATTTGGGACTAGAATGCTGGTAACTTGGGTAGCAGATGACATTTCTACTTAGGTGTCAGAACTAGAATTAGGACTACCCACTTCTTTAGTTGCCCAGTGACCTAGAGATACAGAGATGGAGAAAAAGAAAGAAATATTTCTAAAGTTTTGAAAGGGAAGAGGGAAGCATAACAACAGGAAACAATTTCAAAGAGAATGTAATGTAGCATAGGATTAGCCAAAAGTAATTTAACAGATGGCAAAATGTGTAAGATGCATATGTGATCCTGACCAGTAAATACCAAATGCTCAGTAAAGTCCCCTAAGCTCATGAATGCTTTGTGTGAGAACCATTTTTGGTGTGGACACTGACGAAGGACTCATTTTCATGCCCATATCCATGTAGCCCAATGCAGAGGGAGCCGTTGAGAATTCAAGAACCTGGAGAACAGTAGCCCATCAGAACTTTCCAGAACTCTGGGGAAGGCCCTGGAAATTTACAGCCTCAGGAACTAGTAGAGAATAGGCATACAAGGTGATACGGGAATATATATGAAAAGGAAAAGGAAGCAATTAACTTTTTGAATGCGCCAAATTCAGTGGGATATACCAAAAAAGGTTACTTTTATATTTCTCCAAGAACTGCTCTCAGATTTGTTCTGGGGAATCTACCTTCCTTTTCCCTGAACAATATCACAGGCATAGTTTTCTTTCTTTTTTTTTTCTTTTTTTTTTTTTTATCCACTAAAATGTAGTCTCGTGGTAATTCAAATTCATTTTCAGTTTTTAAAAGTCCAGTCCTGTCTAAATCAGATATTTGTCTAATGTGCAATTATGATTATCAGATAAGGTGTCACCTTACATTTGGGATAGGGAGCTGTGATCTGTTTTGTTGTTATTTTACATCATTTTGAACCTGTCCTCCCCTGCCTCTGGTTCATGTTGGAGAAAGAGAGATTAGAGAAAGAAGGGGGAATGGTGTTATGTGATTGATGCTGTTGTATTCAGCATCAATTTGCGCCAGTTCTTCGAATGGTGTCCAGAGGATAATATTCCTTTGGGTGTCAGTGGGCTCTTTGGAAGACTGCCCCCTACACACCCCAACCTTGGGAACAGCCACTATAGTGTACTGATACAGGTGATGCAATTTCTAGTTAATCTCTTTGCTACACCAGTTTAGTTTTGTTCTCTAACTATGGTATACAATCTACCAGGCAAAAAGAAAAAAAGTATGCACCATTAACTAACTCTGTGACACTGGGAGGTTACCGAATCTCTAAACTTCCCATTTGTAAACTTGGAATCGTACCCTACACTTAAGATACAATAATTTAACATGTATGAAGTGCTTAGAACAGTGCTTGGCATATAACATGAAATATTGTCTATTATTATTGGGGCTGAGTTTCCCTTGTTCCAATGAGCAGTCCTCTTACATAGGTAAGAGGGGAGGACAGTTGTCAAACCTTCCCCCTGACAGCTTGACCGACCAGAACTGATGCATTCTTATCCTGCCAAATAGAAAAGTGAAGTTTGCCGCACTGCTAACCATAATCTCCTGGATGTACCTTCTATATCACTCTATCTTTCCATCCCAAGGGAAAAGAGAAAGATAACGCTCTCTTTTCTTACTCCTCTTTATATCTTTCTAGCCTTCTCTTAGCAGGGTGAAGAGAGAGAGTTCGATAGAGAGAGAAATCTGTCCGGCTACTTAGTAAATCCCATTGTCTAGCATCTTTCTTTAGATTGTGGGAACACTTGTCAATGTTTATCTTCAATGTCAACTGTTTAGCCAAATTCTGAGACCACATAAATAAAATTTCATTTAATATCCTATTTAGGGGCGAAGTTCTCAGAACAGAGGTTATAGAACAAAGAGGAAGCCATGTTAATCCTTGGGTGGTGTCAGCTGTGCAACTAACTGGTGCCCTTGGTTCTATCACAAGAAACAGGTTGATTCCTGAATGTTTTATTTTTCATTCTAAAGTTATAAATCTCATTATCGTGCTTAGAAGATGCTTATTTTTTTGTATTGAGCTCCATGAATTTGATTTGTTTGGGGACATTGTTGGAAAGAAGGGAGGAAAAGAAATGGAGCTTGTTTCTTAGACATTTCCCCCACCTTCAGGCAACCGTCAGGAAAAAATTTAAAGATACTCAAATCATTTAAAAATGAGTTTTAAATATGCAAGTAGGAAAGTTTCAGAAACATAGATTCAATTTTAATTTAAAATATAGCACTTTATGAAGCTGAATAATATCGTATGTCAACTATAATTTTATATATATATAGTCACGGGATATAGCATAGGGAATAGAGTCAATGGAATTGTAGTAAATATATATGATGCCAGAGGGGCAATGGATTGGGGTAAGGGGTTATCACTTTGTGAGGGGTGAAATGTCTAACTATTACATTGTTTTGTGCACCTGAAATTAATAATAAAAAAATATACATAGCACTTTAAAAGTGGAAGCAAATTGTCAATCTGAAGAAGGTAATATTTCAAATTATTAATGTTCTTTGATTACTCCAAACATATGAAGGGTACTTGAGGATATTAGGTACACCCCAACCATTCGAACAGGCTTATTCTACCCAACTTCCTGTTCTTGCTTGCCTAATTGCAAAGAAAATTAGGGGAAATGATCTTCATTACTTTTAAAGTGCAATGATTCTCAAGGCCCTTAAATTTTCTTGCTACACTGTGATTTTATTTTACTTTACCTTGATTTGTGGCTTAAGAAATGAGTATCTCAACTTGCCCTTGAGAATGCATTAGTTTTGATTTCCTCTTATATCTTTCAGTGTCTTTGGTGAGTAAAACGTAGATAAGAGTAGTAAATGAGTGCAGGATAAGATGACGTTTGGAGCTCTGTGGGCAGATAACCCAGGTGGATAGATTCAGTCCCTTGTTTTATGATTTCAGCTCCTGATAAAAGTATGTGGGAGACACTCAGAGAATCACAGCCTTATCGGATGTTAACAGTTTAACAGGTATAACTTTTATTTCCAATAAAAGTGAAAGAAAGATAAGAGAGAACATTGTGAAATAGAAGGGGTTAGCAGAAAAGGAAATATTGGGGAAGCTCAATTCTGGAGGACTGACACTGTCTGGATTTCTGGAGACCAGCCCTGACATGAAGATAGTATTTAATGAATGTCCGATAAAGTCCTCAAGTATAGGATTTCGTGTCAAATAACTTCTTAATACTATTATTAAGATCATCCAAATGTGGAACAAATTCAATCTCATCAATAAAATATCCCATGTGAGCTGTAAGCATTGGAATGAGTCTTCCACTTACCTATCTTACAGATAATGAAAGTTTAACTTTGTTAAATTGCTTTGTAAAGTACATATTTTCTCATTTATTTCTGGTTTCTCTGTTTTTAAAACCAAGACTTAACATGAAGACATCCAAAGTATTGTCAATGCCTTTTAGTTCTTTTGCAGTTTGAATTGTTTAATTCAGATGACAAACACACATTGTTAATGATAATATTGATTGTGATTTACTGTGAACTAGATCTGTGCTAATAGCTTTGCCCATTTTATTTTTGGAATCCTCCCTTCCAGAAACCCTATTATTTAGCTAATCTTATTCCCATTTTACAGAGGAGAAAACTGAGGCACAAAGACCTTAAGTAATCTACTCCAAATCACGCTGGTAAGCTAGTGACAGAGTGGTCAGTCTCATTTCAAAATCCATGTTTCCACTCCCCAAATTGTGCCTAACTCTTTTATCTTAGAAGATCTGAAATATTACTAACATTTTATATTCTTAAGAGTACTAGAATTTTAATGATTAGAAAAGAGCAGCGTGTTCAATTGAACAGCACATGGTATTTGTCATTGTGTTTTTTGTTTTAATAGTTTGTGGTGGAGTCCCAATGAGATATTTGGCATATTCCAGTTATCCTCTACAAGATTTTTAATAATAATAACAATAGCTAAAATGTATCGAGGCCTGACTGAATACCAAGCACTGTGCATTCTATATACTAGTACATTTATTCTTTGCAACAATCTTACTGTCACTACCTCCATCACATAGAGGAGAGAACGAGACTTAAAAGGTTGTCCTTTTCCCAAAGGTCACATTTTCACTACTTTTAGGCTAGATGTTCCACATCCTTTAAGACTTCAAAGGCAGTATTTCATGCATATCACTTTAATTTCATTGTTCAAGCTTCACCCTATCAATTCTGACTCATTGGGATTCCTCCAATTTTGTTTCTGTCATCCCACATCTTTCTCCTAGCTCTTGAAGCCTGCTATTGGATAATACCTCCACGTTCATCTCAATTTTTAAGAATTTGAGCAGATTGGTACCAAATACAGAGCCCTGAGGTCCTTTGCCAAAGATCCCCTTCCTATGTTATATCAATTCATCCTTCAACATTCTTTGAGGGCTGCTGATTTACAGGTTGTGAATTTCCTCCATTCAACCCATTTTTACCTGGTCCACAGATTTTGTCAATTTTTTTTCTCTCACTAGTATAACATCTCTACAACATATCTAACATATATACACTATATATATAGATATAGATATCTATATCTATATCTATATATACACACACACATATATATATATACACATATAGAATAGAATGAATTTGCTATTCTGTCGGCTGCTGTGGTGATGGTGGTGGGAAGAATATAATGTAAATGTGAAGCCTCTATAAACTATTATTTATAGATTCACAAAGGTGGAAAATATCTCACAGGGACTCACAATACATTTTCCTCCATACTGACAAATTAATCATTATATCATTCGATTCTTAAATCTCTGTAGGTCCTTATGCTTCTTAGTAACAAAATCTAGTGCCTGATATCTAAATTTCCATGAAGTCAAAAAGTCCTACAGAAGTTCCGTTTGATTACTCAATCTAATATTTTCTTATTCTGTCATTACCAAGGGATGTTTAATAGGGAAGACTGATACTCGTTTTATAACATAAAACTTACAGGTATACCTGGCAAGTCTCTACTGTCTTTCAACTAGCCTAATAAGGATCTATCAACATTGAATTTAATGAAATATCGCTTGAACATATTTGTATTTTTGGCTTAACTTTTAAAGTTAATGAGTTCCATATGTTAACTGCTTAAAGTATTTTAGAACTGTTTTATAATTTTGGTTTTGGAAAGCAGGAATAGCACCACATTTATGAGACACTTATTGAGCACATGCTATTTCACAGTGCCTTATCCACAGTCGATGCTCAATAAATATTTGTTGAAAGAGCTATTGTGTTATAATGGAAATCTAGGGCATTTGCTTTTCTCTCCTATAAAACTTCCTTCTTTCAGTGTCAAGGAGTGCACTTTAGTCCTCGTATCTTAATATTTGGCAAGTAAGTCCATTTTTATGACTTTTAGGATTTAACACACTTTCATCCGACCTATTTTTAAGTTTCACTTTCTGAACCAGAGTCCCAGTCGTTTCAAATATAAAATGACTCTCACATGAGTGCTAAATACCCGCCTTGTGAATCCCAGTTGACCATTTCTGAATCTTTGTCAGATTGGTTGTCTCTTTTCTGTTCTACAGCTGATTAGTCAGAACATAAGCTTCCAGGTATATAAGACCATCGTTCATTGTTCCAGGGCATCTTAAGACTTTTTTTTGTCTGTTTGTTTTATTTCTGTCATTTACCCTGAGATATCTATTTTTTAAATCTCTCTAACTATTACATGGTGATTTAATTCCTTAGAACGAGGAAGTCATTAATATTATCTAAACTGGACCCCTGCTGTTCCAAATGAATTTCATTTTTCTTGTTCTTTACCCAGTGGATAAGGTTTAGCCACTATTTGCCAAGACTATCAGTCTTTTACATCATTAAAAACCCTTACTACAGTCACCTTCACACTTTTCTTTTTCTGAGTAAATGAAAGTATATCTTTCTGTAGGTTCTATTATGTCTGTTTACACAGTCTCAGAACTCTTCTGTTGAAGCCTAGGCATTTCAGACATATGTGTATATCGTTTGTTCCAATTTAAAGTCTAGAAAAAAATTTAAAAATAAATAAAAAAGGTAAAATACTAAAGTTCACATAAAAATGGTGCAATGATATTGATTTGTATTATTTACGTAATTATATATAATTTCAAATCTATTAGAAAATTACTTAAAATTTGAATCTGAATGTTGCTTTATCAAGGCAACAAACAGGAAACTTACTCTCAAAACTAGAATTAAATACTCTATGCAATGCTATCATCCTTTAAGGTGTTTTTTTGTTTTTGTTTTTGTTTTTGTTTTGGTAAAGGAGCCTTTAGGGCTGGTCCCACACATTCACCTAACATTGCTCTGGAGTTTTCATCACTTATTCCAAGAAGCTCTTGTTTGGTGAATGAATTTTCCGGCTATTATTAAATTTAGATGACCAGTTTCTCAGATTTGGTTTGAGATCACTGAGGGACAAACTCCAGAGCTTCACCATTAGCTACCCAAAGCATAATGTCTGCTTTCAAAACAACGAGCAAGGAAATGTGACCCCAGGCTTGGGAATTGAAATCTTGCCAATTGCACTGAAGTGTTACATTCATTATGTCATACCACACACATCTGATAAGGGAAGACATAATGCTGTTGGATAGGTTCTTGTATACAAGAACTCTATAGGTCAAATAAAGAGCTGTTTTTCATTTAATAACTGAACTATGCAGGTGCTAATTTGGACCATATGTAAGACAATGCAGAAATATGTTACTCCACTGTGGAATGGTAGCATGTGTGTGAGTTGATACTGAGAGGTATTTTTGATTAATTAAGGTGCCTATGCTGTGGTTAATTTAAAGCATTAGAAATCAATTGCCATAATGTTGTAAAAAATAAAGCTTGCAGAAAACTGTCATAATACTGAGATTTTTCCCTGTTCCTTCTCTTCACACACCCTGACTTTTTGAAGCTCCCAGTGGACCAGTTCATCTGAGAGAAACATATTGGACACTGGGAAAGGCCAAATTAGAACTGAGGCAACAATTGACTCCCTCATTAAATATGCCTGCCATGGGATCTACAGAGTATGTCTGGCACAAGCAATACTGAGTGATTCAGGTTCTTAATATTTTTCATCTTCTTGTGGGAACTAAGTTAGAAAAAAGGACCCCAGAGGTAACATGCTAAGAACCATTTTCACAATTTAATTGCAAATTTGCACTAACCAACCAAATGTAGCCTATGGGTTGAGGATTAACTAAATCCATGAGAACTTTGGTGAAAATTTTGTTTGAATGCTATTAGAGTCCACCCCTAAGAGAACTTTTTAGATTGTTGCCCTATCTAGTGAAATCCACATTTTGCAACGTCTGTCCTCCAGTTACTCATGACTCTGTAGCTTTTTGTGCTTTCCTTTTACTTCTTTTTGAGGCAATGTTATAAAATGCTTTTATTTGCATTGCAGATATTATCCTCTTCCTAAAATAGTCATTAGAGCTAAGAAAGTTTTTAGTTCATTATAATGATGTATGTGAACGTACATTTAGTTCACATAAATGTACGTGAACAAGAATTTTCTGCCACCCTACTGGTTGCTAAAATGCTGTCGCAGCTCTCACTATTTTGAGAGTTTTGCTGCTAAAGTAGAGCGACTGCAGGGTTCATGGTGCAGTGGTAGCACATGGATGCCATTTCTACTTCTGAGGAGCAAGATGGCCAGAGACTATAATTATTGATCAGATCTTTGGCACTTAACCAGGATATGGCCTTTTCTGAGCTTAGATTTCTACTGTGATGTGAAGCATCTGCCCTGCAAAATGAAAACATGGACAGATTTTACCCAAAGACATATGCAAAACTGATCACCCTATAGTATGGTGATTTGGAGACCATGTGCGTGGTGTAATAGACGTGTGCCTTCCTTTACACTTCTGACAGAAACCACCTGAGTGATGCTTCCTATACACCTGTCCTACATACCTATGGCTTTCTCATTGGACTTATGCCCTCTGAAACACCCATATATATCAGTTTCATTAATCTCTGTGAAACGTACCCTTCTTAGAAAATACTTCGCCTCTTTAATAAATTCTGAACTCCCAGGTCAACAATTAAGTCATTCCAATATCTGGCCCAATCTACCAGTCAGCTTTCTCTCCCATTACCCACCAGTATGTCTCCACTGAAACAAGTCTCTCCCATGACTAGACTTCTGATATTATGTCAACTGTCTTCTAACCTGCGCTTGCCCAGTTCCATTTGCCTGGAACGGGCTTCTCCATCCGACCTATTTATTGAAGCCCCATATTTCACATTCCCATCTCAACTCCAGCTCCATCACTCATGATCTCCTCAGCTTCAGAACTCTT
Organism: Rhinolophus ferrumequinum; assembly: GCF_004115265.2. NCBI lineage: Eukaryota > Metazoa > Chordata > Mammalia > Chiroptera > Rhinolophidae > Rhinolophus > Rhinolophus ferrumequinum. Next base: position 36,042,677 of record NC_046288.1, read on the forward strand.
GAAATTACTTATTGTAACATTTCAGAATTTCCAAATCTGAAAGGAGTTTGTAAATTATCTTCATGCCTCATTTTATAAGTAAGAAGACTGAGACCAATGGAAGATAAAATTGCTAACTTGCTATTTTAAAGCAAAAGCTGTAAAGAAACACAAAGGAGGAAATTCGCCCTGAGGTGGGACATCACTACTGCAAATTCTTTGAGATCGGGGTTTAGGTCCTAGATCTATCACCTAGAAAGTATATAATGCGTACTTTGTAAATAATTTGATGATAACATCCTCATCAGATTTACATGACAGAATATGATGACCATTTTTAGTCATCTAAAGGCTGTCCAAAACATGAGGATTAGCTTCCATCATTAGAAATTTTGTAACAAGAATAATTTATAAAATTCATTCAACTAGTAGATTATTGCCCTTACAGCTATGATTAACAGCCAAATTTAGTCACAGAGGAAACCATTACTAGTATTTCTTTGTTTTATACACAAAAATTATAAAACTACTTTTGAAAATTGATTATGAATGTAATTGTCACTGCCTTCACAATTGTGATGTTTCTGCCTCACCATTTAATATTGGAAATGCAACAGTTGAATTCTGAAAGTCACACATGGAGTACATTCTTTGGAATCTTCTTTGTTTGATCACTGCTGCACAACATGCAAAGCTTTGTATTTTTTCACCTGAATAAATAGTGCCCTGCTTTTCACCCTTTGAGGTCAATACATACGTCTCACAAGACAGGCGTTCTTCAGCTCTTTTCCTGCAGATTCCAGCCGAAAGCAAAAAGCCCAGCACTCATTGCCACCTGGCTGAGAGTGGAGGAGTCTGTGTTTTTTATACTTATTTGACAAGGCCTGATGCTGGTCACCAGTAGTTTTATGTATAGTAATGCTTTCTCATTAGGAAAGGACAGTAAATCTATATGCTGCTCTCAGCTTTGATTACCAGCATAGTTTCAAAGCAGATGATTTGCCAAATATGCTCAATATTTAAATTTCATTGTAATATGTAGTAAAAAGTATGTGGAATAGTTGCCAATATCTGCATAGTGTTTATGAGTTCAGTCATTACTTGCCAAAATAAAATGGTATTTAATTTATAATCTTGAATTTTAACTTGGCAATAGCTCTTTCAAAAGTTTCAGTTTTCAGTAGAAATCATTGTTATTTACATTTATAATGCCAATTGTGGGTAGAAAGCATGTTTACTATCTATTTTTAAGATATCTCAGATTATTTACGACATGTATTTAGATGAAATTATTTGTTTTGGTGTGTTTTGAATTGGACACTTTTTAAAAATAAAGTGAAAGAACTGATTGAATTATTCAGAAAAAAATACATTATAAATTTTAGAGCCTAAAGCAAAAACAAAAAGTACGTTTATGTAGCTTGAGTCTCCACAACTTGATGTTTTGTCAGATGCAGAGGCCAGAGTTTGGGGCTAAAATTGTTCCAGCGGTGACCAGATCATTACAGTTTGCTAACACACCCTGTACGCTATAGTATTTAGAAATGTCTCACAGTAGCATTATTAAAACAAACTGAGTATATACTTAGATGTGATGAAAGCCAAGTTAATACAAATGTGCAGATGTCTTCTCCTTATTCGGGCACAGGATGCTATTTCTATCACACATCCACACTTCTTCATTCTCTTAGGGAAATATCTGATGTGTTGTTAACTAATAGCCAGTATGGATTATTCTGATAATCCTGGATACATTAGAAAATCGATTCCATTAGCATCTCTTCCAAGTAAAGGCTAGTGTTCATCTACGCACGGCAAAAGCCTTGTTTTGTTTTACTTTTCTACCACCTGGACTCCTCCCACGTACTTTATTCCTGGGACAGTTTCCTCACCTTTAGTGAGGTCCACTTGCCACCATCAGCAGATACTTTCACTACCCAGATGGGACAAGCTGTATTCTTTTCATCTACGTGCTCTGTTGTTGTTTTTTTTTTTTTTCCAGAATGAGAATGTGGACCAAATGGATGTGAGCATCTGTATAAATATTGTTTGTATCGTTCCCCATCACTGCATCCTCAGCTGATCTTCTTCTCTCATAGAGCTGGAGTGGATTGCATCAGAAATCACCAAGGCAGACCACACATGCTCTACTCGAGCAGAAAACAACTCTGGGTCTTATCTTCATCATCTTAAACGCTACAAACACTTGGGCACAAACAGACAAAAGCCTCTTATAGGTAGAACTTTTTTAAAGAGTAGAAGAAAAACTTGATGCATGATGTGTTAAATATAATAATTACAAATGAGTTGTTTGTTCAGTGGACATAGAGGAAAGAGAAAAAGCTGTATTTATGAATAGTGTGGTCTTACTGCACCATGTAAGAGGAAAACACCCTGATAGCAGTCAAAAGTGACAAATGACAATCAAATACCAAAATAAGAGACAGAAAAATAAAGCAACACAAGACCTATAAAAGTACGGTGAATCTGCAATCTTCATCACAGGGTCTCTAGAATGACTCTTTAATAATTATAGTCTTCTATATGCTAGATGGTAAGGCTATAGAACAGTGAATAATGCAGACACGGAAGATGTAGAGCTGAGGATTAAACAAAGTTCCTCTTTCTATGGAATCAATGTTCTATTTGGAGAGGCAGGCAATAAACACATAAATAAAAAAATAAACTCGATAATTTCATGTGATAAATGCAAAAGGGAATAAAAACAAGGTATGCGACAAAGAGTGAGGGATAACTTCCAAAGCGTGGTTATAGAAGGTGTCTCGGAGACAGTGACATTTGAGGTGAGGCCTGAGGCTAGAAGAGCAATGGGAAGAACTGATGAAAGTGTTTCAGGCAAAAGGAAGAGTAAGTGGGAAGACCTTGATGCATAAATGGACTTAATGAGTGTGAAGGATAGTAAGTTCAGTGTTCCCTTATCTGTGGTGAGCCCTGGGAAAAGTAATAGGAGATAAGGGTGGGGAGGTAGCCACACACAGATCCTAGTGACCATTTGTGTGAGAAGCAATTTGGATTACATTCTGTTGTGTCAATGGAGAAGATGAAGTGAAGCTCTGTGCACTTGAGACATATAAAGGACTAATGTGTTTACAAAAATTTTAATCAGAGTAGTTCAATATTTAAAAATTAGTCATTCCTGAAAGCAGTTATTTCTAGTTATCAGAAAAATAACCTGTTTGAAACAGCTAAGAACTGGAGAGCCTAGTTAAATGAGTCCTTGAAGAGGATGAATTTCTTTATGGGATAGTCTAAGGCTTTGGAGGTAATTTTAGAAGCAAATATGTTTGTACGATCTTCGTTTTTGTTGTCTTGTTAATCCCTGCGACTCTTATAATAGAAAACCCTATTGCTTCACCTTTCCGAGCCTATTCAAACAGATGCCAGAGCCACGACTGCCCTCATCTCCAAACAAACAATCAAATAACTGAAACAAAGCAACAACAGCAAAAGACAGACTGAATTAAATGGCTCCTGGCCTTTTGGACTTGGTGTTCTGAACCTACACAATGGAGGCTAAACCTCAGCAGCGACATCGGGTGAGAGTAGTGGGAACCACTCCCTGGGATGGGTCATGCATACATCTTAGTTTTGTTGAATAGTGGCTTTGGGCCATAGTGAGAGGTAAGAGTGAGCATAACAATTAGATTTCTCACAATGGTAGCAGACAAGAGCAAGATTTATGGCTACTACCGTCCAGCTTCACTTTGGTCCTGCAGTTTCATGTGAGGTAACAGGACAGAGGGCAGTGTGTCCATAAAAAGTCACACTTAAGATAACTTAGGGTAGTGTGAGGACAAACTTTATTTTGATAGAAATCTATTTATTTTAATGCATGCATTAAAAAAATAAGTAACACATCAAACTAAGGATTTCACAAACATAATTGCTCTAGACAAGTCCAAGAGAACCTATTTAAATGGAAGTAGTACCTGGTATGACACAAACTGCCAGTGTCATAGCTGACTGATGGAGGAGTGAGGAATGATAGCACTGACCTAACATAGAAATTCTGGCTCTGTAAATTCCTCGCTGTGTGGCTTTGGCAAATCACCTTAATCTCTGAGCAACCACTTCTTATAAAATGGGGGAAATAATACAAATTTCATCATTTTGTGAGAAATAAATGCGATGATTCATTTATAGACAGTAATATACCATGTTTCTCTGAAAATAAGACCTAACCAGAAAATAAGCCCTAGCATGATTTTTTATCCCCTGAACATAAGCCCTAATGCATCTTTTGGAGCAAAACTTAATATAAGACTCGGTCTTGATTTTCAGGGAAACATGATAGTGTCTCTCATATAGTAAGTACTACAAATTAGCAGTTGCCATTGCTGTTTTATATCACAGTGGGCTTCTTGAGGACAAAACTTGTGGCTTTGGTACTGTTACATCTCTAGAATCTAGACCAGCGCCAAGCAGTCTATGAATGTTTTTGAATAAATAAAAGAATGGGTGAATAAATGCATGAGTCTACTGCATTTGAATTTCTCAGTAAGTTAAATTAATTGGGCTTTTTTCCCTCAATTTTTATACAGTCCTGTCCAGTAAATATTTTTAGGTGCCTACAATGTACTAAGCACTCTTTTAGTTAGATTATCATTGCTTTCAAAGACTTCACAACATATTCTGCAAAATAATTCCAGCACAGATATTGGTTAGAACAGTAAGCAGGTCAAGTTTTAATATATTTGGAAAATTACCAAATGTTTAATATTTCTAGTTCCCATAAGTTCATTGGTACCAAAGAGTTATTTAAATTCTGCTCCTTCTTCCTCCTTTCTAAAAAGTGCCCCAGGCTCCCAGACACCAGAAGGATATAACTGATACCCACCCCCAGCAACTTAGTTATGTCTGAGATTAGTCAATATTATCTCAAACGTATTTATATACACTGATACAAATAGGTTCTGCATTGGCTGTGTTGGGCAGGGTAGGCGCTCTGCTGGGCCGTGGGTGGCCTGTCAACATTTCACTCTACAACACTTCATTGTTACTCCAACAGATACCATGTTATCTATGGCTGCTTTTCCAGACTTCACAATTCCCTGTCACCTGCCACATTTCCTCCAGATGCAGAAAGCATAATTACTCTTCCACCAGACAGAGCTAGAGACACCCTGAATTCCCATAGTACCCAAATAGGAAGCAGTTGGTGGCAAAATGGGCAAGAAGAAGGTAGCTTTCTCTCCTCTGATTTATACTGTATTAGAGAGTCTCAAGAAATGCTGTTAGCTAATATTTTAGTTTCTTCAATTGTTACAGGTAGTCAAGTTCCTGAGAACAGTTGAAGAGATGGTCAGTGTGCTGTATTTGAAAGAACTCCTTACCTATGATGATGAGAGCTTTGTTAGGGAGGTTTATTTATGGCGCATTGACATATGAATAGCCACTGGCTCCTCAAATATTTCCAGAGTTTAACTCATTATGTTATCTCTCAAACTTAACCTCGACTCCTAACCTCCTACCTCATTTTTCGGTCAGTTCTCAATTTTTTAAAAAAAATATTTTTGTCTAAGTTTGAATTTTTCCAGAAAGTTCTTAAGTGTTCTGTTCAATAGACTCTGGTAGGTTATTACACATGCCTGAATTTCAGCTCCGGACACAGCCTAGCCTCAATTTGGGATCCCAATTCTCCTGGAACATTATATATGGGGATAAAAGTGACAAGAGCTGGCAATGAAGAAGTGGGCAGTATCTGTATAGTGAAACTTACTTTTTTACCCCCAAAGTCATTGTGAACCATTGAAGCAGAGGATTAACGCATCGGAATTTAGTATTAGGTAGATCTTTTTGGCAGCATTAGGGTTGATGTGTAGGAAAAAACTAGAAACAAAGAATGTAGCAATCATATAGGCGAGATAAAATGAGAATCTAAAGAAATCTATTTGTTAGGTATATAGCAGCTAAAATGAGCAGAATTTGGTACTAACCCAGTAAAGGAAGTCAAGGAAATTGAGAAGTTAAAGGTGACTCTCATCTTTCTAGCTTCCAAGTTGAAGTCAGTATAATGAAGTGGTTAAATATGTAGGCTCCAAAGGCAGAATACCTGGTTTTACAACTTTCTAGCTGCGTGACCTTGGGTAAGTTCCTTAAGCCTGTGCTACCTCAGATAATAATTACTTCATAGGATTTTTGTGAACACTGAGTCAATACTTGTAAATACTTAGAACAATGATTGACACACAGTAAAACATTCAAATAGCTTTAGTTATTGCTGTTATAGTTTATAGTTAGTATAATATTTCTTATTATTTTAATATTATTGGGTGGATGGTAGTAGTGCCACAAACTGGAATACACAATAGAAGAGGCAAAGCAAATTGGAAAGCTAAGATAGTGTTTTGATTTAGACTTACTGAGTTTGAGGTGTCAGTCATATACCAGGGCATCAGCATACAGCCAGAAGGTGAGTCTGCAATTCTAGCAAGGGCTCTGGCTAGAAGAATGTAACTAGGTAAGATTGCCTTCCCAGAAATATACTAGGGTTTGGATACTAAACAGAAACTAATGTGTTCAAGAATAAATGAAATGAGAATGTGGTGACAGGATGTCTAGCCTATTCTTTCAAGAAGTTGTAGATGAGAAGGAAAAGAAGTATGACAGTAGCCAAAGAGAGGAAGAATTATTTTTAAAAAATTCATTTAAAATACAGTTTTAAAATATTTTAAATAAAAATGGAATAGATTTAATATATTTATAGGCTGACTTTATACAAAGTCAGAAGAGCGCAAGGACAGTAAAATATTTAATAATATCATAATTAAAAATAATATTAAGTATTCGCTAATGGAAAGACATTTATTTTGTGTCACCCGCTGTTCTAAGCACTTAATGTGCATTATCTCACTGGAGCCTCAGAACCAAGCAAAATGGGTACTAGAATGAGGAAGCTTGAGGTTTACGAAGCTAAGCTTGGAGTGTACGTCCTTGAACTCTGGACTGCCTGCTACCCAAGTTCCTGTCTCTCAGCATTGTACTATTTTGCTTCCAACACTTGGAATAAAAAGGATAATGGACAATGATCCTAAAAACAGTAGTAGGAATTAGAATTAAGAGCACAAATGGAAAAATCAAGAGCATCAAGTAGTTGAGGACATGGTTTAAGAATCTCTGGGTTGGATTAGAAAGGATGATGTTTAATGAGTAAGAGGATATAGAAAAGAGATTTCTCATAGCCCTGCCCCTGTGAAAATAGAAGTGACGTTATTTGTATTAAAGATGTCTGAATCCTAATATTCAGTTCTCAAACACCAATCATCAAACAAGTTTAATTAACTTACTGCTTTTTCAAAAATACCTAAATGTGTCGGTTTTCTTCAGACGGTGCTAAGACTCCTTTGGCAAGAAAGATTTGAAGGAGATATTTAAAAGTAATAATCCTAGATGTGAGTCCATTTATCTACACTGATTTTAAGCAGGAAATACAGTAAAATTTAGTGGTGTGTCTTTTTTTTCCCCCACAAAAGTTTGAGTGTGGTTAATGGGGTAATTGTTAACAGAAACCTTTTTCTTGTAGCAGTGTTGGTGGGCTTTAAAATCTCTTGCACTTAAATTATCTTTTCCCATCTTGTTTTTAGCTATGCAGTATTTACTCTAGGGGGAAAAAATCCCTATTGATTCATACCAGGCTTATAAAACAAAATGTGTGCTTCTACTTTTTTATAGGCAAATGAAATAGAATGATTATAAACAATGAACTTGCCAACGTGATACTGCTAATCAGCTTGTTTAAACAAAACCCAAATCATGTGCCAAATACCTGCCATCTTGTTAAGGAACAGTTTGTGTTCTTTGTATGTGGCCAGATTTTATTCCACAGAGATTTGATGCTATGAGGCTGGAATTCAATTTGTATGTGGTTAGGAATGATATTAGGTCCTAGACACGCTGCCAGGACATATCTTTCCAAACAGGTGGGAGAATGAGGTGGAATGGAAAAACTCTACAGTGATGCTTGAAGAGATTCATAAATAGATTTATTTTATAATGTCCTCTCAAAAATCTTCTCAGCCTTTTCAATAACTCAGCAAGGTTAGGAAGTTCTCATTAAATACTTTGTATTTTCTTTTGCTTAATGTAGAAGACGTATTTCAATGCTGATAAATATTTATTTTTCAGAAACTCTTTTTGCATACATTTCAAGAATTTATATTCAGTTTATTTATTTTTTTTCCTTCTGTTAAAAAGACATTTATGGCACAGAAAATTTTCCTTGGAAATGCTGAAGAAATAAATTATTTCTCTGCTTTAGTATACAGCACTGAGATGTTTCTTAAGTAGAATAGAGATAAATACCTTACCAAATGTCTGAAATGTTGGCTTTAATGCAGGCTGATCTGCATGTCTGTGGTGGAGATTAGGTCATTCTAGAAAATTGTACTCAGATAAGACCATACCGCTATTTTTTTTTTTTTATGTATCCCTTTTAAAGTTATTGCTATTTGGGTAAATTCTGGAATTTTAATAAGTATTTTTTTCCTGGCTATCTTGCCTCACAACGTCTGCTAAGTAAGGAATAAATGCAAATATATTTTTACATTTTAAAATTTCAAAAGTAAGCACAGGAGGTCTTAGTTAAGTTTGCCTATATTAATCATCATCCTAGTTAATTGGTAATGAGATTTAAAATCTTGTATCATGTAACAAATAAGGCCTCATCAGAAAAACTCAAAAGTATTCTAGTTCAGTCTGTATTCTGTATTCTGATTTATGAAGTACTTCTGTACTAGCCTTGGAAAAATTGACATAGTGGAAGAAAAAATGCTTAATTTTCTGGAAGGATATCATGGAAATAAACTGTGCTAATGCCATCTTTCATAGATCACCTTCAGCTCAACATATACTCAACTGTCCTTTTCCTACTTAAGTCTATTTCACCTTCCATGACCTGTCGTGACTTAGTGGAACAGGAGGGAAATCTATACTTATCCCTTACCATAAACATAGCATATGTCTACTTACTAAAGAAGTTAGTAGGTCTTGCTTTCTATAGGTTAATGCCAATTAACATTTATAGTTTACTTGTTTATTAAACTGAAATCTTTCTGACCAAAGACTGCTTTTGATTAGACCTGGATCTGCTGATCTGCTACTATCTGTAACTAATACTATATTACCTCAGAGGAAATGTCAGTGTCTGAAAGACGTACAAAAAGAATAATCTAGCTTGACCACTATGATATCCTTTACATAATTGAAATGATACTGACAATCAACATATCTTTAGACTGTGCAGGATAATAGCATCTTTCCTGTGACCAAAGATGAAAATTTTAAGAAACAAGACTGAGTTTAAATTAAACTATGGAAATGTAAGACCTACAAACAAAATTGGAATATCTGTAGAATTCTCTGTAGTCTTTTCCCCTCTTTTCTGTATTCTTATGTTCCCCTCAGGTTTCTGATACTGTTTGTGAGAAGACACTTATTAACGATGGCTGCCCATTTCTCTCTCTGTAATCACCAAAGCATACATAATCTTGACCCCTCCCTTCCTTCTTGAAAAATAATCTAATTTCTGTTATTACAGAGCAATGTAATCTGCTTTGTAATCTGAATACCAAGTAAGTAAACTGACCTGTGTACGTTTGTCATTGGGAAAAATATAACATCTCATCTTAGGTTACCTTTCCTTAAAGTATGGCATTTTCTGAAAACACTTATTGCCTCTGTTGTCTGCACAACCTATTTTTACTAGATTTAACAGACTTAGGAGAGTGGCACATACAACTGGCAGCTTTTGGTATCTTAGGAAAGACTTAAGTTATATGATTGTAAGAACGTGGTCCAGGTACTTATTTGCCTGTGCAGCCCCTGACTCTTCCACTTTAGCACAAGCCCTTGACTTCTCTGAGCCATCTTGCTTATTTTAAGACATGAATCACTTAGGATTTTCAGTCAAGATGGAGGTCTAGGTAAACACTGTGCTTGCCTCTTCTCATGACCACATGAAAATTACAACTAAACTACAGAATAACCATAAGTGAGAATTGCCTGAAGTCTAGCTGAACTGAAGCCCTACAACTAAAGACATACAGAAGAAGCCACCTCCAGACTGGTAGGAAGAGCAGAGATGCAGAAAGGGCTTGTCCCACACTCACATGTGACTATTGACAATCAGGAAGGATATCTCAGCTGCGGAGATCACCTCCAGAGGAGCAAGGGGTCCTAGCTCCACACCAAGCTCCCCAGGGTTCCAGTGCTGGGAAGATAATTCCCCACAACTCCTGGCTGTGGAAACCAGGAAAGATTGTGGCTGAGTGAAACAGAGGGAAGGTGTAGTCACAGGTACTCCTCTTAAAAGGCCTGTGTATAGACTTACTCGCTGACTAACTCATTCAGCCTGAGCTCCAGCTCTGGGGCAACTGCTCGAAAGGTGGCAGGGGCATACAGGGAGGAACTGAGTTGTCTGGCTTCAGAGCCAGGGCTAGAGGGACAGCTTTCTCCCAGACAGAAGTGCTGGTAGAATCCATTGTTTCTTTGTTGAGCCCTCTTTCCTCCCAGTGTAAAGATACAGGTGACTGCTATATTGGGGTTTCCATCAAACTGGCTAACACCATTCCTTCTCTTGGCCCTGGTGATTCCCTGAGACCCCACCCAACCCAACTTTTGGGCCCAACCAACCCGCTTCTAGTGGCATTTCTATACAAATTGCCTGTCTTGGCTCATGCTGCAGACTTTCCTAAAATATCCCAAAGGTCCAAAAACCCAAACAAGCAACATCAGGCTTCAGCATGTCTGTTACCACATGCTGAGTAGCCCTAAACCTAGCACTAGCCACAGCAGGCTTCCATTCATGGTTTGGCTTCTCAAGCAGCTCCAAGCTTAGCGTGAGTGGTGGCCTGCTAATTACATTGTGGCTCATGCCAAATGGCCCCAGGCAGGACACAGGCTGCTACTGAACTTGGCCTCCAGTGGCCCCTTCATCCCCCTCCTGCCCCCGCCATCCAGAAGGCCCTGTGGAAGGCATGCCCAGAGGCCAGCTTCAAATCTAGCTGAAGCATCACCTGGCCACCTCCAAGGGTGACACACAAAGGGAAGACTGGGCAAGCACCAGAGCCCTGCTAAAGTTAATCCTGCTCTGTAGGGTCAGCACCTACACAACAACTCCTCCACTGTAGCTATGGCCAGTCCTCAACCAATCAGCTTAAGGTGAACAGCAATCAAAGCTCAACTACAATAGGAGGGCACACACAACCCACACAAGGGACACACCTGGAGCACCTGGGTCAGATGACCAGGGAGACTGCGCTACCAGGTCCCATAGAACACCTACTACATAAGGCCACTCTACTAATATTGCGGGCATCGCAGCTCTACCTAATACATAGAAACAAACTCAGGGAGGCAGCCAATATGGGGAGACAAAGAAACATGTCCTAAATAAAAGAACAGAACAAAGCTCTAGAAAAAGATGGAGACAAGTCATCTATGAGATGCAGAGTTCAAAACACTAGTTATAAGGATGCTTAATGATTTTGGAGAATTTCAACAAAGAGAAAGGAAACATGAAGGTGGAGATAGAAAACATAAGAAAGAACCAGTCAGAAATGAAGACTACAATAACTGAGAGGAAGACTACATTAGAGGGAATCAGCAGTAGATTAGATGAAGCAGAGGATTGAATCAGCAATTTAGAAGATAAGATAGCAGAAGACACCCAAACAGAACAGCAAAATGAAAAAAATAATCCAAAAAAATGAGAATAGTTTAAGAGGCCTTTAGGACAACATCAATCATACCAACATTTGTATCATAGGGGCACCAGAAGGAGAAGAGAGAAATGGAAGGAATTGAAATCCTATTCAAAGAAATAATAAAGAAAAACTTCTGTCACATTGCCAAACCTAATAGTAAGGGAAGCTGAGACTGTAACCGAGTGTGTGTCCAAGAAAAGAGGAAAAGGGTGTGGAACAACTTGGCTTCATGGTGAGTTCCATACTAACTGCTGAGTAAGAGATATGACAAGAATGCTGGTCTAGCAGGGAAAGCTATCTCCCACTGAACCCCAATCTCCACTTAATGATCGTGAACGCTTGGCTGGTTTCCTTCTAGTTCTTGTTTGAGTACAGTTTTAAAATTAAAATATCAGCAATTAGGTTCATTATATAACATGCAGAGGCTGTTGAATATAATTAGAATTCACCTCTTCATGTCATTGCTATAAATGACCATAAATGATGATAATTAGGCAACATGAAAAATTCTTGTTTTTCTAAGGACATAAAGTTTTATCTCCACAGTGATTGGCAACTGTAAAAATAATTAGTGTATTTTGACTAGAGAGCAAGAGAATATTTATTTGTTCAGGTAGTGGGATTTTACATGATTTTTTTTCTTTTTTTTTTTTTTTTAGTTTTAAAATTTCGGCTATTGCTGCAATATTGTTTATGCAATAAATAAAACCTCTTACTTTTTAAATGATGAGTATAAGTTTCTCCAGTGTGTTTAAGTGCATATGATAAAGTATGTTAATGTATATGTTATCTTTAAATGGCTGATATGAAATTTTTGTAATTTAGATTATAGTACCCTTATGATCCAAGTTTGATTTTTAACGTAGACTCTCATAAACAAGTATACCCAAATGCTTTCTTTTAAAAAGGTGTTATCATTGTTATCCTTTGTTACTATGTGGTTGGTGCTGTCTTAAAAAACCTATTGTTTATTTTTTCTTATATTTGAGAGTTGGGTTTATGTGAACATATCTTGAAACATTGAAAATTTTAAGACAAATGAGAATATGCTAGAACTTCTGTATTGTCTAAGGATTAAATGAAAAATCATTTATATTAAATCTTGGCCTCACTAGTTAGCACAAGTTTCAAAGTTTCAAAGAATGAAGATTTTGCCAAAGGAAAGGTTTTCTGGGGAAAACAAGAGTTCAAATCATATTTAAAATTATTATCCTCTTGACTGCCAGTCAAGATGGCAGACTACGTAAATGCTGTGCTTGCCTCCTTGCACAACCACATGAAAATTACAATTAAACTGCAGAACAACAGTCATTGAGAATTGCATTGAAGTCTAGCTGAACATAAATCCTACAATTAAGGACATGGAAAAGAAGTCAGAGGGGCATACCTGAAACTGGCTGGTCCCACACCAACATGTGGCAGTTAAAAACAGGGAGGAATATCTTGGCAGTGGAGGTCCCCCCAAGGAGCAGGGGGTCCCAGCCCCACACCAGGGTCCCCAGCCCAGTGTTCCAGTGAAGAGAAGTCCCCATAACTTCTGGCTGTGAAAACCAGCAGAGACTGTGTCTGGGTAAGACGGAAGGAGGCTAGAGTCAAGGTGTTCCTCGGTAAGGACCCATGCATGGACTACTCAGTGACGGACTCACACACTCTGAGCTCCAGCTTGAAAGGCTCCAGGAAAATATGGGGAGGAACTGAATTGTCTGACCTCAGCGCAAGTGCTGGAGGGGCTTCTTTCTCCCAGACAGAAGTGCTAGTAGAGTCTGTTGTTTCTTTGTTGAGCCCACCCTCCTCCAGGTGTGCAGACTCAGGATGGCTGCGATATCTGGGTCTTCATGAAACTGGCTAACACCTGTCACCCTGGTGATTCCCTGAGATCCCACCCCACCCAACATTCAGGCCCACCCTAGCCACTTCCAGTGGCTTTTTCATATAAATAGCCTGTCTCGGCTCATGCTTGCTTGAGACTTTCCTAAATTCTCTGAAAGCATCACACAATCCCAAACAAGTAGCATCTGGCCTCAGCATGTCCCGTAACTCTTGCTAAGCAGCTCCAAATCTGGCACTAGTGGCAGTTGACCTTGATTCATGACTTGCCCTTTAAAGGCACCTCTAAGCCCATCATGGAGGGCAGCCAACTGAAAATTGCTTGTGGCTCATGCCAGGTGGCCCTGGGCAAGGCACAGGCTCTGCTTGAATTTGGCCTGTCATGGAGCCACTTTGGAGAGGCCCCAGGGCCAGAACTCACAGTGGCCAGCTTTGGACCAAGCCAGAGAACCAGCTGGCCACCTCCAAGGATAACACACCCAAATGGCTGACTGGACAGTCACCAGAGCCCTGAATCATGTTCCATAGTGTCAACAGGTGCAAAACAGCTCCTTCACTGTAGTCACAACCAGTTCTCACAATTAATCAACCCAAGGGCAGGTCCTTCTCATTGATGTGCAAGCAGCAACCAAGGCTCAACTACAACAGAAGGGAACACACAACCCACACAAAAGACACCTGGAACACTGGATCAGGTGACCAGGGAGACTGCACTACTGTGCCCCACAGGACACTTACTACATAAGACTACTCAACTAAGACCGGGAGGCATTGCAGCCGTTCCTCTACAAAGAAACAAACACAGGGAGGCAGTCAAAATGAGGAGACAAACATGTCTAGAATAAAAGAATGGAACAAAGCTCCAGAAAAAAGAACTAAATAAAATGGAAACAAGCAATCTACCAGATGCATAGTTCAGAATGCTGGTTATAAGGATGCTCAGTGATCTCAGGGAGAACTTCAACAAAGAGATAAGAAACAAAAATGGAGATAGAAAACAATAAAAAACAGTCATAAATGAAGAATGCAACAATTAAAATGAAGTACATTAGAGGGAATCAACAGTAGATTAGATGAAACAATGGATTGAATCAGCAATTTAGCAGATAAGGTAGAAGAAAACACCCAATCAGAACAGCAAAAAGAAAAAAAAAATTCAAGAAAATGAAGATAGTTTAAAGGGCCTCTGGGACAACATCAAGGATACCAACATTTATATCATAGTGGTACCAGAAGGAGAAGAGAGAAAGAGGAAGAGATTGAAAACCTATCTGAAGAAATAATAATGGAAAACTTCCCTAACCTGGTGAAAGAAATAGACATACAAGCCCAGGAAATATAGAGAGTCCCAAACAAGACACATCATAACCAAAATGCCAAAGGTTAATGACAAAAAGAGAATCTTAAAAGCAGCAAGAGAAAGTTAGTTACCTACAAGGGAACTCCCATAAGACTGTCAGATGATTCCTCAACAGAAACTTTGCAGGTCAAAAGGGATTGGCAGGAAATATTCAAAGTGATGAAAAACAAACAAGGACCTACAACCAAGATTATTTTATCTTGCAAAGCTATCACTTAGAATGGAAGGACAGATAAAGAGCCTCCCAGACAAGAAAAAGCATAAGGAGTTCATCATCACCAAAGCAGTACTGCAAGGAATCTTAAAGGGATTTCTTTAAGATAAAATAAATAAATTTTAAAAAATGTGAATAATAAAATGGCAATAACTAAGTAGCTATCAACAAGTACTTTAAAGGTAAATGCACTGATCAAAAGATAGGGTGGCTGAATGGCTAATAAAACAAGACCCTCACATATGCTGCCTACAAGAGACTCACTTCAGGTTTAAAGACGCACACAGATTGAAACTAGAGGGATGGAAAAATATATTTCATGAAAATGTAAACACCAAAAAAAGCTGGAGCAGCAATAGTTATATCAGACAAAATGGATTTTAAAACAAAGGCTATAACAGACAAAGAAGGACCCACTACTGGGTATTTATCCGAAGAAACCCAAAATACTACTTCAAAGGGACATGTGCATCCATATGTTCATTGCTTCATTATTTACAATAGCCAAGAATCGGAGGCAATCGGGGTGTCCATCAATGGATAATAGATAAAGAAGAGATGGTACATAATTTACAATGGAATATTACTCAGCCATAAAGAAGAATGAAATCTTGCATCTGCAACAACGTGGATGGACCTAGAGGATATTGTGCTGAGGGGAGTATGTCAGACAAACACAAATGCCATATGACTTCACTTATATGTGAAATCTGAAGAACATAACAGAAACAAACTCATAGATACAGAGAACGTTTTGATGCTTGCCAGATGGGAGAGGTTGGTGAGGTGGGTCAGAAATGAGAAGGGATTAAGAAATACAAATTGGTAGTTACAAAGTAATCATTGGGTTGTAAGGTATAGCACAAGGAATATAGTCAATAATATTATAATAATTATATATGATGTCAGATTGATACTAGACTTACTGGGGTCATCATTTTGTAAGTTATATAAATGTCTAATCACTATGTTGTATGCTTGAACCTAATATAATATTGTGTATCAACAGTAATTGAAAAATAAAAAAATATATTAAAAAATAAAAATAAAGTAAATTGTTATCCTCGTCTCTCCAAATACCTTTCTAACGTACAATCTTACAAATTCCTGATAATCATAGATATCAATACATGAAATTATCACCCGAATAATTATAAGAAAGTTATAAAACTTTAGAGATGCATTAAATTGTTTCCCGAGGGACAGAAAATTGTGTTTGTCTATGTGTATGTCTCTGTGTGTGTCTCTGTGCGTATGTTTAGCATAGATGTAAAACTCAATTTCCTAGTTTTCCTTCGTCCTAGTATCAGTTTGTTAGAGTGATATGTACTAAAAAGGTTTATACCACATTACTATAGATAATTAGATATACAAACGGACTCCTCTGGTTTCACTCATGAACATAAAACATTGATTTGGTCACTTACAACACCTACCAAAATAGCTCTATCTTAGGGAAGTTGTTCTTGAAGTATAGTATACACAAAAAATAACTGGATAGCTTATTAAAAGTTTAAGTTTCTACTAAAATAAAATTAACGGAGGAGCATTAATGTGCATTTATTATAAACCCCCTGATCAGGGTGCTTAATCCATGGATTACATGTCAAGGAGCACTGCCTTAAGGAGTACATCGAAGAATATTTCGATGTTTGACTTCTTTGATCATGCCTCTTACACCAAGGCTTAAGCAAAATGATGTTTCTGAAATGAATATTTTATGCTCTTCCAGATTTATATGTGATCTGAATTCTATAGTGACACATGGAGACCCTGATCAGTAATCCACCCTGTTTTGCCTTTGAGCAGAAAGACTCTAAGCTTTAGAACAGGGGCTGGCAAACTATGGCCTGTGAGCCACATCTGGCCTGCTGCCTGTTTTTGTTGGGCCTGTAAGAATGGTTTTTATACTTTAAAATGGCTGAAAAAAAATCAGAAGAATAATAATATTTTATGACATGTGAAAATTATATTCATATTGCAATGCCTATAAATGGTGTTGTTAGAACACAGCCATGCTCATCTGTTTATGTATCACCTGTAGTGGGTTATGCACTACTATGACCAAGTTCAGTAGCCACCACAGATAGAATATTTTATGCTCTCATTACTTTGCATTGCAGCTCAGTTCACCACGAGTCACAGTGATACTGTTATAATTGTATAGTCTTTCACATGCCACATGTACGTTCATATCAGAGCATTGGCAAAGCATTGTGTTTATATGCAATGGCACGGTAGTTGTGCTAAAATAATACAACACCTGTCAATATCACCAAACTATGCACTCATCAACAAATTCCCAACTCGTAAGAAAGCAAGTCAGAAAAATTAGAAAATTAAAATGGAATATCTTATCATAATAGAATTTCTTCACAAAAGTAAAAAATGAAAATGAAGATGCAATCAAAGTTTCTGAGTTACTCATTTGCTAGTCAAGCAAGGAAAGCCATTTGCCAATGTTGAGTTAATTAAATCATGATTGCAGTAGCTGAAGAAATTTATCTAGAGAAAATAAACTTGTTTGAGACTATGCGCCTTTTTGTAAGAATAGTTGCTGAAAGAATTGAAGATGTTGGGAGCAACATTAATAGTCAATTGAAAAATAAAGCAAATGATTTTGAGTGGTTTCCTTAGCCGTTGATCAGCCAAAAGATATTGCGGATACTGCTCAGTATTGCTTATTTGAGGAGTCAATGCCAAGTGTAAAGTGACTAAAGAATTAGCCCCTATGAATAGCCTGCATTCAACAACTACAGTCAAGAAGTTTTTAAAGAAGTTGAGAAAACATGAATTAAGTACAACCTGAAGTGGAATTAGCTAAGATGCTGTAACTAATGGTGTTGAAAATATGTATAGAGGAGAGAAAGGATTAGTTGTAGAAATTTACAAAGTTTTTGAAAAGGAAAGTTGTTTAAATTATTCATCACTGGGTACTTTTTGGAAAATATTTGAGTCTATAGTGTATTACTGAACCAACAGTGTCACTGGTGAACTTCATTCACTTTTGTGGCTTTAACGACTCATTGTTAGTTCCATGAATTTTTGTCAGAAATAGCAAGTGAATATCCTGAGCTGCCCTATTCAGCAGTTCAATGCCTTAACAGTGGTCAAGTTTTATTATAGTTTTTTTTGTTTTGTTTTGTTTTTTAAATAAGGGCTGAAATTGAAATTTCTTTGAACAGGAAGAACAACCTTGAAACACTATTTTCAAATATCAAATTATTTTGGAAATTAGCTTTGCTTCAGATTTGATAATGTTTCTTAATGGACTCAACCTAAACTTACAAGCAAAACAGTACTTACACCGTGTTTCCCCAAAAATAAGACCTAGCCGGTCTTTTGGAGCAAAAATTAATATAAGACCCAGTCTTATAAGACTGGGAATATAATATAATATAATAATATAATGTAATGTAATGTAATGTAATGTAATGTAATATAATATAATATAATATAATATAATATAATATAATATAATATAATATAGTATATACCGGGTCTTATTTTACTATAAGACCCGGTCTTATATTGTATAAGACCTATACAATTTTTGTCCTATACTAATTTTTGATTCAAAAGACGCATTAGAGCTGATTGTCCGGCTAGGTCTTATTTTCGGGGAAACACGGTAAGTGAAAGATTTTACTCCAATAAAGTCATTTCAACAATAATTTACATTGTTTGAATCAAGCATATTACTTTTCTATTGCTGTGTAACTACAGCAATACTACAATAAGTACTAAATAAATTAGTACAAACTAGACAGTGTAAAGCAAAACCCATTTATTAACTCACAGTTTTGTATGCTGAAATTAGTGTCAGGCAAGCTGGGTTCTCCTATGGAGACTCTAGGGAAGAACCCACTTCCAAGCTCATTCTTTTCATTAGCAGAATTCAATTCCTTTCAGTTATAGGACGGAAAATCAACCCTCCTTGATTGCTTCAGTCAAGAACCACTCTGGGCATCTAGAGACTTCCCACATTTCTTGCCACGTGGCTGGCCCTCTCCATCTTCAAATTAGCAATGGTGTATCCTTCTCATCCTTAAAATCTTGGACTTCCTCTATCTCTGACATCTAGACCAGAATTAAAGGGCTCTTGTGATCAGGTCTCGTCATGGGAGTAAAATCCACCCTAGTCATAGTCCTAGAGATTATGTAGAGTATGTACACCAGAGGGTGGGGATGTTGGGTGCCATCTTAGAATTCTACTTACCACACATAAGACATGCCTGGGTGCTGTATGCATTTCCTGTGCTGTTGAAAGGTAAAATGAAAAGCGAGATCTCCATTTCCACACAAATTTGAAGCAGATACATATTTGGAATTCAAACCATACAAACAGTAATGTTTCTTAGACTTCTATGTAAGTATTAGTTTGATGCACAAATAATTGCAGTTTTTGCAATTGTTTTTAATCTTTTAAACTGCAATTACTTCTGCACCAACCTAATACAAAGGAAATTTTTATAATTAAAAGTCCATTTAACTGTGCAATTGAGAAGCTTCCACATAACTTTCAAGTGGAAGTGATTAATCTGCAATGTAATAACAAGCTAAAAGGAAAATAGGAAAAGAAGAATGCAACAGAATTCTATAAATACCTTCCAAGCATGAATATGCTCAATTAAAAACATAATTGTGTGGATTGATATCAGTATTTGGCAATACATGTGTGAAGAGACATTTTCAAATATGAGTATGTAAAATCTCATTACAGATCAGCATTAACAGATGAACACTTACAATTGATTTCTATGATAGGTAATAATATATTTGAACCCCAATTAAGGAAAGTATTATTTTAAAAAACAAGGATTTTCATTCTTGTTATTAGACCTGTCTTACAAAAAATTGAAATCTATCATTATTATTATTGTTTGAATTTTATCAATAAATTTTCTTTATTTTCATATAATTCCCTACATGATTTTCTCAATTTTGTGTATTGATCTACAAAATCTAAAATATCTGTCTTTATGAAGGAAAAATTTGTCACTCCTTGCTTTAGAATGATGTAATTTGCTGTGGGACCATGATGATAGTGATAGTCTATATATTTTTGTGCTTCTTTCTGAGTGATATATTATACAGGGCTGGCTACACAGCACCCTTATCAGAAAAACCACAGCTCCGTTATTTCCATCTTTGCAGTTCTCTTTTGTCTGTTGCTTCTCTATACATCTTTAGCTCTCAGCTTTATTAAGCTTTATTATAATTTTATGCTCTGGAAATTTCAGCTCATGTAGGATTTTCTGTTAATAAATATATTAGTGTTCTTTATATTATTTGATAGTGGATTTAGAATAATGTTGTGTATATACACATATATAGTCCATTAATGGGCTTGAAAGAGTGAAATAGGGCATCAGATTTAGTGGCTCCCCCAGCAGGTTCCTTGTAGCTTTGATATTATTGTATTCCTCTCTATTTCATATTACATGTTTACATTTGTCTCCAGTGACATGAACATGAATTTTCCAAGTCCAAGTAACACTCCAGGTCTTACTCCTGTTTATATCCTTTTCATCTTTCACTGTGCTTGAAACATAGTAAGTATTCAGAAAATGTTGTCTGAATAAAGAAAATCATGAAACATTTTATCCCCTAATATAAGATTTTGTTATTATTGCTTTGTAATATTAACCATGTTTTCCAGTAGGCTCTCTGGTGTATTTACAAAATTTAATCACTTTCACTATTGGAAGCAGAATAATCTGGATAAGTGTATTTGGTTAGAAAAAGATAGTGAGTTTAAATTCCAACGAGTGACTCTAATTTAGATTACTTTAAAAAAATACTGAATTAGTTCTGCAATTCTGCTATAAATGAGCAGATATTTCATAAAGATCAAAGACTGGGGGCGGTAGATTTCAAATGTATTTATTTTGAAATAAAAACATCAAATTAGATGATGTTATGAAATGAAACTCTGCATCAAAATGAGAGCTCAAAGAATTGTCTTATGAGTTTCTCTTGATATCCATATTATCCACATATAAATTTAGTCCCCCCACCTTTATTTCTAAGATAAAGATATGTTATTTCTTACACTTGATTTGGTGTCATTGAAAAGTAGAAGGAACTCAACAAATGTTAGATGATTGAATGAAAGAATGAATGAATTTATCTTCCTCAAGTATCTTAGTCAAAAATTCACACTTTTTTCCTCTTCTCCCATCAGTTATATTTACTTTCAGTAACGTCAACATTTATATAATGACCATCTTAATGTTCTGATATCACAATTTCTTGTTCTTCCTGGCTTTTTTAGGTTCTCCTGCCAGACATACAATGGTAGTTTCCTCCTTGCAAGGCCGCTTCATGTGTCATTCAAAACTTCTCCATCTCCAGTATCATCAATTTTGTAAAGCAACAGGTTCCTATATTTCCAACTTCCCCACATTCTCAGTCTTTAATTATGGTTACCCTTGCCATAGCAGCCTCCAGTTTCCTCCCCACCAAACTGTTTCTTCAGTCTCATTCTTATGTAACTTTTCTTCTTTTAGCCACAATGATTAATCAGCCATTTTAGCAGTGCTCTCAACTGCACACCTGTTGTCCTTCATCATAGCTTTATAATCTTTATAATCACCACGAATCTACTTTCTTCACTTTGACAGTTAGATCTATTTTAGACCATGCCTTAATTATCATTTGTTTTCACTATTAAAATTATGTGACTTCTAGGTCATACATAAACCAACCATTATTGCTGCTCAATAGCTCACCTTGCCCACCACAGTATTTACTTCACAATGCTTCTTCTTCTTCCTTTTTTTTATTACTTTCAGGTGTACAAAACAATGTAATAGTTAGACATTTATCATTTATATCCCTCACACAGTGACAACTCCCCTCCCCCCATCCACTACCCCTCTGACATCGCACACAGCCATTAGATTTCTACTGTCTCTATTCCTAATACTGTACTCCACTTCTTGTAACTGTATACATATATAAAATTGTAGTTGACATTCATTATTGTTCAGCTTCAGCTTCAGGTGTGCAGTGCAGTGATCAGGCATCTACATCATCCCTGAGGTGGTCTCCACAATGCTTCCTAATTCCCATTCTTCTGTTCCTAGGAATAGAAAAAAAATTCTAGAGTCCCAAATGTTTCATCCAACTGTTTCTTATCTGAACAAATAATCCCATTCTTTCCCACTTTGAATATTATAAAACTCCATTGAATAAGTCACACATGTTGCTAAATTGTAATTATCCATGTAGCAAACACAAAATTGGAGGAAATTAGTGTTCTCTTCTAGTTCAAGGAAGTGCTGTGGTATACGGGGCCATTTGCCACAACCACACTAGCTGTGATGAATCAGATTTAAGTGACAAGACATTTTCAAGACTCTGATGAGGAGCTTTTGAGGATCCAGGCAACACAAATCGAAACTTTCAATTATTATCATCCATGAGGGACAGGTAGTTAAGACTATGGGCTCCAAATCAGAAAATCTGGACCCATGTCAATAGCTATTAGGAAAGGTTAACTTCCCTAGTGTATCCATGTGGTAGCTGCTCACCAGCAAACTCAACTCTTGGCAAGTTTTTCAGTTACGTTGCTTTATTTCATGTGATTTTCACAGTTTGACCATGATGCAGGCACAAGGATTTCCTGTTAGATTTCATCCACTTCTCCTCTTGAACTGGCTACAAACAAAAGACTGTTCTATGCTTTATGCTTGTACATTTTTGTTGTCTTTGAAGACCACCGAGATTACAGTCCAATCGCAGTAGGAAGCAGACATGTTCTTTGTCTTTTTGCTCTTTATGTGAACATATTTCAGATTCATTGTGCTTTACTGAATGTCACTAAAACTGAATCCAACATTCCACACAACGCCTGGCATTTTCTTTCTTAGATTCAATGTACTATTTACAGTTCAAATTATACTCTTCATAGAGTTTTTCAATTGAGAAAGACTGTCGGTTGGTATTTTTCTTATAAGGTTTCCTAGGATTCTATTTTAAATTAGTGTAAAATTGTTATGGAAAAAAAATGCCTTTGATGTTATATTTTTAACATGCTGAAAGGAGTACATATGGATGTGTCCAAACAGCTTTCTTTCAATGGAGAGAGCCACTTAGACAATTTTTTCAAAGTTGTTGTACTGTAAGCTCACTCTGCTTCTGATCACTCACACACAAAAACAATCCAAATGATAATGTAGTTAAAAACAAGTAACACTTGGGCTGGCCCGGTGGCTCAGGCGGTTAGAGCTCTATGCTCCTAACTCCGAAGGCTGCCGGTTCGATTCCCACATGGGCCAGTGGGCTCTCAACCACAAGGTTGCCAGTTGAATTCCTCGAGTCCCACAAGGGATGGTGGGCAGCGCCCCCTGCACCTAAGATTGAACACGGCACCTTGAGCTGAGCTGTCGCTGAGCTCCCGGATGGCTCAGTTGGTTGGAGCGCATCCTCTCAACCACAAAGTTGCCGGTTGGACTCCTGCAAGGGATGGTGGGCTGCACCCCCTGCAACTAGCAACGGCAACTGGACCTGGGCTGAGGTGCGCCCTCCACAACTAAGATTGAAAGGACAACAACTTGACTTGGAAAAAAAAAAGTTCTGGACGTACACACTGTTCGATAAAGTCTTGTTCCCCTCCCCAAATAAAAAAATCTTAAAAAAACAACAAAAAAATAACACTTAAGGCTGGTATATTATGAGAAAATACCCTTTAAATTTAAACTTTAGTTACCAATAGCCAAAAGCACAGCGTAACATATTAAAATAAATGACTATCAACATTATTTTTAAATGTAAAGAAAAAATATGTAAAGATTAATATAGAGAATCAGTGTATGGTGAATTTGCCATGTGACCTGTGAAATATCAGCTTTAAAACTGTAAAAGTCACACAAAATGTCAGCTCTGTTTTTACTATTATAAATACTATGACTATTAACACTTTTGCTCTTTTTCAATAGCTGGAAAAAGTATGCTAAACCAAAATGAGCCCAGTAAATGTTATAACATAAGTAAGGCAAATATATTCCTGTAGCCAAATCCTTTTACATTTAGATATCAGTTGGTGGCCAGAGAGTGCCATTTTTCTTTTTAGAATTTAGCTGTTTTATTTTTCACATGGTTTACATTTGTTAAAGACTGTGGCTTCTTTGAAAGACGTTTTGACTTACAGCCTCTCCGTTTGTGTGGGTAAATGAAAGCAAATGATGTTGTTGTAAAGCATAAAGACAAAAGAAAATTTGCCAAGGTTGCAAACAAGTAGAAGCCTGTAATGCATATAAATAATCTGGGCTAACTGTCAGGGTTGTCAGAAGTTCTGTTATATATTGCTGCTCTCCTCATTCATATTTTGATATAAATCATTACTCTTATGATTAAGAATCTTTATTGAGCAAGTTTCTCCCCAAGTTCAGATTTCTGCTTTAATCCGAAAGGATCAGCGATTCACCTCCTCCCTAGCAGTTCAGATACTGGACAATCTGATTCCGCAAAACCCATGGTGTTCTGTCATCTACAAGCTAGATAAAAATGTAACGAACATAGACAGGGTTCTTGGGGTCATCAGGCACAGGGTTGAACAGACTGGTTGAACAAGAAGTTTGTTTTGTTAAGTCAACACTTCATACAATGACCCAGATTTCACTCATGTTACTGGCGATGTACAAAAATCTTGGTGTGTCGCTTCAACACTGTAGGAGCTCAAGACATATCTGAGGAAGGAAGGCAGATGGGGAGGGAGTTTGGACCAGTGTATAATGGGAACTCTCGTTTTCTTTGAAATTCTTTTAACTTAGTACAACTTGTGTTTCAGTAATATGGGTAGATACTAAGAGACAGTAGCGTATAATAGCTAAGAGCGTGTACTCTGGAGCAGGCTTCCAAGTCTTGCAGCTCTGTGACCTCAGGCAAGTTGCTTAATGTCTCTATGCCTCAACCTCTTCATCTGTAAAGTGGGAGCAATACTAGCACCTACATTCTAATTTAGGGGTTAAAGGAATTAATGCATGTAATGTCCCTATGACAATTATTAAGCACATAATGAATGTCTCGCAGCTGTTATTCAGCCAGAATAAAACCTGTCTACTTGCAATTTATACTACATATATATAATAAATAGTGCACAACTGATTGACTTCTTATTATAACTCTGATAAGCAATAAAAATCAATAGCTATTAGGCAACTATCAGATTTATCTGAATGTTAGCTGGAGATACTGATCTCAGAACAATAAGTAAGATAAATCAAGATTTAATTACATAAGGCAGTGGTGATTAAGAAAGTAGCTAATAGAAAATTGGTGGGATTATATATTGGGGGGAAAAGAGGGAAGAAAGCTTTGTAGCCAGCTAGCTCCAGGGTTGAAAAATCAGAAGAATGTGAGCTGGGAAAGCATTTTATCTAAGCCTTATTAGTTGAGGTCCAATGTGGAGGTAGGTAAAGTTGTTTTCTCTTTGGCCAGATGGTTGAGAGAAATAGATTTAACTTTGTCCAAGGAAAGCAACATGCAGGAACCAGAAAAGGAAATGAGATTTCTTCGGGATTCCATAAAGAGACAAACGGGATTGAAAGAAAGAAACTCAAGTACACATACTGGAGAAGAAGATTCTGATTGCAACTCTGCCAGTAAACTGCTGGGTGATTAGGACAAGTAATGGTCTCTTTGAGCATTGACTTTCTTAATTTTAAATTAATTATGTTGGAATATTAGGCATTACAGACTGGTGGCCTGGGATCAAATTTGAAGAACTGAAGTGAGAATTTTTTTCCCATGGTGTTTAAAAGATTTTTGAATCTAAAAGCTTTAAAGAGGCTTTTATGCGTTCCCCAATTCCACCAGAGATAATGGCTCTGAGGACAGTGTGGCTATTGAGAAATAACCAAATGCCTTAAGTACATAAATGGGGCATTTGTCAGACACTTGTACCCTTCGCTTTCAAGAAGTGTGGTTACCTCATAACCAAAGCCTCA
The DNA here is from genome assembly GCF_004115265.2 of Rhinolophus ferrumequinum. Classification (NCBI taxonomy): domain Eukaryota; kingdom Metazoa; phylum Chordata; class Mammalia; order Chiroptera; family Rhinolophidae; genus Rhinolophus; species Rhinolophus ferrumequinum. Next base: position 36,068,735 of record NC_046288.1, read on the forward strand.
GCCTGTGCGAACCCACCAGACATTTGGCTCAATTGCACTTTTGAGGAGTTTTTGAATATTTTGGACTAGATGACTATTGCCTCCTTATCACTAACATTAGAATTTAGCCACAGAGGACGCTGTACTCTACCCTTTGTTCCTTTTCCTCATGCCCTTGTTTTGTCCCTGACAGAATTTGAATTTGAGACCTCTCTACCTCTCTTTCTATTGCCTTTTTTTTGCTCTAAAATTCCATCAGTCTCTATGAATAATATTAGAATAAACAACAATACTGGCTAAATATTGGGTTCCTCTTATGTGCCTGAGACTGACCCTCAGAACAATCTTACAGTGTAGTAATATTATATTTATTTTACAGATGATGAAACTGAGGCCGATGGGTGCTAAGTGACTTGTCTAAAGCCGCAAAGCTTGTGAGTTACAGGGCCAGGCTCCTAATTCTCACCTAACTGGAACCAAGGCTGAAGGTCTTTCTATTATACTATACTTCCTTCAACTATTGTTTACTATTGTTATTTTTTCAATTACGGACCTAAAAAATGGAAACATTTAGTCATCTTGGAGATGTTCTCATCTAGAGTGATGTATTTTCTAATGATGATGGAAAAATGAGTTGCTACCTTTCATCAAGTTGAGGCTACTTCAAGATTGGACCCTCTCAATAGACTTAAGATGTACAGTTTCACCCAGACATTGTAGAACACAAGTTCTATGAATTGATTCTGTTCTGTTAAATCAGACTAAAATGTGAAGTTGGAAGTTATCATCCCAATGTTTAAAGGTACACCCTTTGCATGTATTTCTAAAATGGAGCTTCCTCTGTGGCTGAATTCTAATGTTAGTGATAAGGAGGCAGTAGTCTCCTAGTTCAAAATGTTTAAAAACTCCTCAAAAGCTTAATTGAGCCAAATGTCTGGTGGGTTCGCACAGGTTGAGGCTTTGGTTATGAGGTAACCACTCTTCTTGAAAGCGAAGGGTACAAGTGTCTGACAAATGCCCCATTTATGTACTTAAGGCATTTGGTGTTTTGTCAATAGCCACAGTGTCCTCCGAACCATTATCTCCCAACATCTGCTCCTTAAGTACTATCTGAATTATGACTGTTTAGCATATTGAGAATGAAATCCCACACTTGTACCATGTTGATATTGTAAAGCCAGTACAGCTGGGATAGAGTAGATCAGTTTCATTTAATCTCATGTATCAACAAAACCTTCAGATAAGTACTGAGACCAGAATCTAGGTTATGTATGTAACATAAAGTATGAGGAAGACCAACTCACAATGGCAAGCTTCATTTCTTAGCTACTAGCTTGAACTTGTCACATTGGCTGTACGAAAAATCTTGTTTTGACTTGAACAAATTAAATGTGTAAATCAGTAATTGGTGACTAACTGTATGATCCATATGTAACAACTTGCAATTAATTCTTCACTAAAATGAGTAAACTTTCAAATCAACAACCAAATATATTATAATGGGTCCAACGACTTTTTCGAAATCAGATATAGAAATGACTTAGAATGACTTGTCCTTCCAGAATAACTGGATCATTCTCACAAATGAGTGAATAGTGTGTCTTAGAATGATCTGTTGATCTTCACATTTGACAAAAAGATACTAAATATTCTGCTATGTTTATATATATATATAAAGACTGTTTTTTATAATCTGGCCAATATCGTACTTCAGGCCTATAAACGGCAAGTTTCTTGTGCCTCGATTTCCTCATCTCTCTGTGGTAGGGTACCCTCTCAGAGGGACATCCTTCCATACATTTATTTTTTGAGAGGCTACTCTCTGCCAAGAGTTGTGCTGGGTACTGGAGGATCGTGGTGAGCCAAACATCGATTCAGGGGGCTGGGAGAGGGTGTAAGAACTGACCATTGAAGGATATGCAGGAGTTATCCTCGTAGACAGAGGATGAGAGGGCATTCTACCGTAGGAGACCAGAGAGACAGGAGCAAAGGCATGGGCCTGAGAGACAGCACTGTATGTGAAGGACTACAGGTGTTAATGGGTCATGCAGTAAAAAGAAGAGGCTGGAGACTTGGGCAAAACTTGGCGACGAGGACTCTGTTAAAGGCCTGAGCCCCTGAAGGGGGCCACTGAGGAGTTGAAGTCAGGAGAATTGCATATCCAGCTGTGTATGAGGCAGCTGGGGGCAATTCTGAGAAGGGAAATATCTGATTTTAAGGAAGGAGGCAAGGCATGAGGCCAGGCATGAGATGATGATGGTCTCAGCTAGACTATTCTTATTCCATAGAACATACATTGTTTTCTATAATGTGGGAAGAATTTGAGGGTATCGGAAGAATCCCTCAAAGGCATCACCAATAGCAACAGTGGTAACATCCGTGGCGACATCAGTAGCAACCGGAGTTTATGTTGCTATGCACCAGACATTCTGCCAAGACTTTATTACATGCTCCAGTGCAATCCTTCCTACAACTTTGTGAGTTATCATTCCCATGTTTAGACAAGGTCACACAACTAGGAAATGGGTGACCTGAGATTCAAAGCCAGGTCTGTTTTAGAGCTGTGGTCTTAACTACCATGCAACCAAGGTTATTTAATTTACAACTTTAAGTTTGTATAAAATAATAAAGCAATGGCTTTCAGAATAAAAGCTGAATAAATTTTTCTACTAAAGTAATCAAAAGTAAATAGGCTTTGTGACTGCTTTTGACCTTGCTTCAAAGAGGCATTTATTTTTATTTATTTATTTTTTTAATTTTATTGGGGAATATTGGGGAACAGTGTGTTTCTCCAGGGCCCATCAGCTCCAAATCATTGTCCTTCAATTTAGTTATGGAGGGCACAGCTCAGCTCCAAGTCCAGTTATGGGAATTGAACGGGCAACCTTGTTGTTGAGAGCTTGCACTCTAACGAACTGAGCCATCTGGCCGCCCTTATTTTTATTTTTTTAATTAAAATGTAGTTGACATACAATATTATATTAGTTTCAGGTGTACAACATAATGATTTGACATTTATATACCTTACAATGTAATCACCATGGTAAGTCTAGTAACCATTTGTCACCCTACAAAGTTATTATGATGTTATTAACTATATATTCCCTGTTTTATATTACATCCCCATGACTTAGCTATTTTATAACTGAAACTTTGTACATATTACTCCCCTTCACCTTTTTTACACATCCCTCCCACACTGGCAATAGTTTGTTCTCTGTATCTGTGAGTCTGTTTCTGTTTTGTTTTGTTTGTTCATTTGTTTTGTTTTGTTGTTTTTTTACATTCTACATATAAGTGCATTCATACAGTATTTGTCTTTCTCTGTCTGACTTTTTCTCTTAGCATGATCCCTCTAGGTCCATCCATGTTGTTGCAAATGACAAGGTTTCATTTTTTATTGCTGACTAATAGTCCACTGTATGTGTGTGTGTTTGTATGTGTGTGTGTGTGCGCGTGTGTGTGTGTGTGTGTGTGTGTGGGTATCACATCTTTTTTATCCATCCATTTATCAGCAGACACCTAGATTGCTTCCATATCTTGGCGATTTTAAATAGTGCTGCAATAAACATAGGGGTACATGTATCTTTTTTAGTGATTTCATTTTCTTTGGATAAATACCCAGAAGGGTAATTGCTGGATCAAGTTGGTAGTCATTTTGATGGGTGCCTGAACTGTCGAGAAGGAGGCTGCTTACACCCAAACAGTAGTAAGCCACAAAGCAGGTCCTATTTTAACTTATGGAATAGTAGAATACATCTTCAGCACATCTCATCTCTTTACCCTTATTTCTTGTTGACTTTTATCCTCCTCCCTGCGATCTAATGCTAATGGTGTCTTGCCCCCTCTGAGGATAAAAAGTTATCTGAGAAACTGATTGGAACAGACATGTTTGCTAGTGACTCGGTGGGGTACTTCTCCTAGAGGATGTTTTTGTATAAAGAGTGAGCTATGGGGAAACAGAGGGGAAGAAAAGCTTCAGAGGTACTTGGAAAGGGTTGCCTCATAAAAGGCCTAACTCTAAGTTAAAACATTCATCCGTGTGATAAATTTATATATTCAAATCACATAGTAAAAAGTCCTTATCCAAATTCTCTCCTTCAAAGCAAACTTTTGATTATAATTTGACTTTCATTGTGTTTGAACTGTCTAGAGAAAATGCTCTGGATAAAGGATGAAGTACCTGGATACATGGGCAGGTGTAGTTCTTAATTTTCATTCTTCAAATAGCCTTTGTTTTTAGCTGTCACATATCTACGAGCTTTGGTTGATGTGTAAGTTCCTGAGACACAAATCAATTCCCAGAATGCTCCCAAATAAAATTTCTAAGACTCGAACACTGAGGGTTGGCCTGGAGTCATGGTGAATTCATCAAGGAAAATGCTCTCCTTTTATGCTGTTTGGCAGTTATCCAGTTGATTTTTCTGTGTTACACCCTTACCTTGCTATGTGCCCCTGCCCTCTGGAAAGTCTTACAAGACCTATTTAGAAAGTCAGATTGTAAGCATCCCATGACTTGAAAGGGAGGTGGAGTTTTCAGAAAGTAGGCTATCCCTTTACTTCCAGACCATACTGTGTAGGAACATTGAGCCAGTTTTGGAAATCTACTAATCATATTTCCGACATTGATGACTTTTTACATTATTCCAAGGAAATATATTGATTCTGACAGTTGACAATTTCTTATAATTGCATTTAATCAACGAGTTTATTTTAAAGCTGCCTAGAGTTCTTACAGCATTCCACATGGCTGACGCTTTGGCAAAGTTAGGAGTACTGATAGTCTTACTAAAACCTCATAATTTTCCAGGTAGTTCCCCGTCTTAGCCAATACATCTCGTTTTTTCAAAAGACTTCCTGGGCAGTGTACCAAGTTGGGCAGATGTTTTGAAGATGTTCTGATCAATCCAAATTAGGAAGTAGGTGTTTGAAGCTCATTATATAAACATAATGGTATTGAAACGTGGCTGTGTGATTTGTGTAGAACACAATAAAAGAAACACAAAGCATTTTGCTGCCTCTATATGACACAATCTCTAAGTGAGGAGAAAAAAAAGTAAAAAATGACAAGTTGGCTTACCTCAAGTATATTTTGATCTCCTTGCAAATCCTGGCAATACTTATGTAAGTTTGCTGCTGATAATACCAGGTTTCCCCGAAAATAAGACCGACTTAGCTGGACAATCAGCTCTAATGCGTCTTTTGGAGCAAAAATTAATATAAGACCCGGTCTTATTTTACTATAATATAAGACCCGGTCTTATATAATATTATGTAAGACCGGGTCTTATATTAATTTTTTCTCCAAAAGACATAGTAGAGCTGATTGTCTGGCTAGGTCTTATTTTCGGGAAAACACGGTAATAGATCAATCAATATTTTCCACCAAAAGTTTTGTTTTGTGTTTTGTGATGGCATTTTTTTTTTTGGTTTTGTTTTTGTGTGTTTTCCTGATGTAGAAATAGCATACCTTTTATTTTCCTGAGAGTTGTCATAAATATTGTACTTCTGAAAGACCAAAATGAGTCTACAGTATGTTGCCATAGAAATATATTCTATTGCTCATTAATTTAGTTAATATTATGGGTAAGTGCTTTTCCGAAATAAAAAAAGATGTTTTTAAAAAACAAATAAATATTGATTTAAAATACAGAAATAAACGTTTTCCCTAAATGCATGTTTTCCTTAAATATTGACTATGTGAGTACAGCATAAACTCTTTATAACATTGCTGCTTAAAATTTGGAATTTGATGATATTAAGGTTTGAGTTTCTTATCCCCATTTTATTGATAAGGATTTCAAAGTAAAGGTTGCATTCTAGTAATCCAGAGCTATGTTTAAAAGTCAAGTCCAATGTTTCCTTCAAACTTTCTTGAATTTTCACCCATTTTCCTGACATAACAAACCTTTAGTGTAAGTAGATGTAATTTTTCTGGGAACCAGATTTGATTTTCATTACGTCAGAATCTGAAAATAACTTTCCCATTTGTAAATTTACTAAGCTAATGTTTAGTAAATTAATATGATATTAATTTGTGCTCCAAAAGACTGCATTAGAGCTGATTGTCCGGCTAGGTCTTATTTTCAGGGAAGCACGGCACGTGTAAGGCTATAAAGCTCCGAACAAACATAAGGAAGAGAATAAACCTTGCTCAGAAAAATAGGAATGGAGTGAGAAAATTGAGATGATAGCTGTATTAACAATCCCTTTAAAACTTTGAACCACTATATTAATACAATGTGGCTTCTATATGGGTGTCTCATTTGTTTCCCCATGATCCTGTGAGAGAAACAAGACACACAGTATTGTTACTTTGTGGATAAGGAAAATGAAGTGTAGAAAACTAACATTTGACAGCAAGTGAATGTTAGTAAGCATAACTCTGATTCCAAATACATGCTAAAAGTAAGTTAATTTAGGCTTCAGTTGAATTCACTGAATGACCTGTGCAGACCTCCCACCTCCATGCAAAAGCAACTACAGTTGCTTTTAATCACATGACATAATCACATGACTCTGCTTTACCCTAGAACATTCACACTCAGCATGCAGACTTACATGTTGTATATGCATCCTGGTTCTTCTATTAACAGGTTGCATGACTTTGCTCAAGTTATGATTTCTTTAGTAACCAGTTTTCTTAATTTGTAATAGAAATGATCATCCTGCCACATTAGAGTTTGTGCCGTGGAGTGAAATTATATGACAAAGCACTGGAGTGAAATTACATGACAAAGCACCTACCTATTAGCCTGGTATATAGCTAGCTCTCTACAAATTAGTTTAATTGAATTTCAATATGTATACATTCAATGTATAGCTATGGATTAAGGGGTCCTAGCTAGTTCCAAAGCAATGCCAATCCTGAAGATCTCTGTGGATCTGCAATAATTATCCATGACAGAGAGGTTCCCTGAGGATGCAAATAATATTTTCTTACTCTATCAAAACCTTTGGAGGTATGTGTTTGCATGGTCTCTTGTGTCTGCTTCAGATCCAGATTCTAGAACTATCTCTGAGCCTCAATTTAAATTTGCACATTTATTAAGGAATTTATTCATTTACCCATTCATTTATTTAATAGATATTTATTATTATCAATGTAGTGCAAAGCAGTCAGCTTTCTGCTGGGGCTGCAACAATGAATAAGAGACATGTCTCCCTTTTTATGTAGTTTGCGATATATTGGAAAGAAATGTCATTAAAAATAACTATGAAAAATTTATGAAATTATACTATGAGAAATTGGGATTTGGGCATAGGACAACTTACAAGAGTCTAGTCTAAAGGGGGTGGCCATGGGGGTGGCTGGTTAGCTCAGTTGGTTAGAGCGTGGTGCTGGTAGGATCAAGGTTTCCGGTTCAGTCCCCTCATGGGCCACTGTGAGCCGCGCCCTCCTTAAAAAAATAAAAACTAGAATAATAATAAAGGGGGTGGCCTCACTGAGGAAGTGAGCATGTTTAAGCCAAAAACTGAAGGATGAGTTGAGCCATTTTTAATTAAGAGAAGGAACCAGAACGTCTGGCAATGATTTTCTCCTGTGTAACTCCAGCTACAAAGTCACATTTGAATGCTTTGTTGTGACCATTGTGTGATACTGGAAATAAACTAAGGTCAGCAGAAATCACGTAAGACTACTACTCTTTCTTTCCAACTACTTGTAGACAAAACATCTGAATTCCCCCAAAATGTATCCTGGACATGCCTTTAAGTTATTTATGTCTCAGGATCATTGTTTTAAAAATATTTAAATGTCTATCTTTATATAAGAATGAAATAGTAATAATCAAAACAAGAACTACTGTATATCTAGTGCCTGCCGTGTGTTAGGAAAGCTTTTACATTCATTTGTTCTGATCTTACCAACAACCCCATAAAGTTGGTTTTTCATCACCATTTTGTGCAAATAAAAATTGAGGTAAAGCTATTTTAATTTTTACCTGATTCTTTAATCATGAACTTTTATAAAATATTAGATGTACTACTGTGTTAGTTGAAACATTTGACTTTCCCCATTTCACAAATAGCTTTTCATTAATAGTCACTGTAATTTTGACCATTTTTAGTTTTATAATTATAATTGTATATTGGCTTCTCCTTTTCATTTTACACTTGGTAATAGCAATGCCCTACTAATTGTTGAAGCCAAAGTCTTTGTAACTCAAGGAAAGGTAAGAGAGAACATGAAGAGGTGAAGATGGTACACATCTTCTTATTAGTGATCGTCAGCCTAGCTTTTCTGGACAGGCTCTACAATAATTTGAGTAATACTATATGGCAGTAGTAAGTCTTTAGAACATTGTACTTAAAAAATATGGGAACAAAATCATAAGGACTTCTAGCAAAACTCTAGGCAAGGGAAAACATGCCAGATTACCGTGCTTCCTCTGTGGAAGGGACCAAGTCTTCCACCTGGTATGTACGGTACCCACATTATACTTAATAAACTTTTGGTGAATTGAAGAACATACAGATAAGGGGAAAGAATCTCTTCAATAAGGAATGTGCTGAAAACGTTATTTTCATCAATACAAATATATGGGAGCCGTGTCTCTGTATAGTATTTTAGAACTTGTCAACAGTAGACAATTAAGTCTGTTCTTTAGAATCCAGATATAAGTGAGATCATATAGTATTTGTCTTTCTTAGTCTGACTTACTTCACTTAGCATAGTATTCTGTAGGTCCATCCATGTTTTTGCAAATGGTAAGATTTCATTCTTTTTTATGGCCAAGTAATAGTCCACCTGTATAAATGTACCACCTTTTCTTTAGTATTCTATTGATAGGCATTTCAGTTGTTTCCGTATCTTGGCTATTGTGAATAGCACTGCAATATACATAGGGGAGCATATATATTTTTGAATTAGTGTTTTGGATTTCTTTGGATAGATACTCAGAACTGGAATTGCTGGGTCATAAGGTAGTTCCATTTTCAATTTTTTGAGGAACCTCCATACTGTTTTCCGTAGTGGCTGCACCAATCTGCAAAATAACAGAATAAATGAGCAAACATAACAGAAATAGACTCAGAGATATAGAGGAAAAAAACTGATGGTTGCTAGATGGGAAAGGGATGGGGATGGGGGAGAAGGTAAAGGAATTAGAAAGTACAACTTAGTAGTCACAATATAGTCACAGGGATATGAAATACAATATGAGGTTTATAATCAATAATGTTGTAAAGATTATGTAGGGTACCAGGGGGGTACTGGACTTATCAGGGGGATCACTTCAGGACTGTGTGGATGCTTGACCAGTATGCTATACATCTGAGGCTAAAGTAAAAGAGCATTTAATAGTCATGGGATGTAAAGTACAGCATAGGGAATATAGTCAATGGTACAGTAAGAGCTATATATGATGTCAGAGGGGTAGTAGATTGGGAGGTGGTTACATTTTGTGAGGAATGTAAATGTCTATTATGTTGCTTTGTACACCTGAAACTAATTAAAAAAATTATATAGGTGAACGCCAATTGAAACTACAGTGAGATACCACTAGACATCTATAAATATGTCTAAGATAAACAAGACTGATCATACCGCCCGTTAGCAAGGATGTGGAGGAATAGGAACTCTCAGACGCTGCTAGTGGGAATATAATATGTTACAATCACTTTGGAGAACTTTTTTGACAGTTTCTTAAAGGTGCAACATGTACCCACCATACGAGTTAGCCATTCTCCCAGTTAGTTATCAAAGAGATATGCTCATTTACATGAATGGCCATTGAGGCATGATCATAAGAGCCCCAAATTGGAAACAACCCAAATATTCATTAATAGGCTAAAGGACAAAGAAGCAGCAGTATAGACATACAAAAGAATACTATTTAGTAAAAAGGAATGAACTGCTGATGCCTGTTACAACATGGATGAATCCCAAAATGATTATACTGAGTGAATGGAGTCCATGGATAATTCAATTTATACAAATTTCTAAATATGCAAACTAATCTATTGTGGTAAAAAGCAGATCTGTGATTGTCTCACGATGAGGAGTTGAGGAGAGGTGGAAGGTTGCAGAAGGTAACAAAATTTCTGTGGATCTATGTAATTTTGCTGACAATTGTCACCCCAATAAATTAAAAAAAAATAAAATTAATAAAAAAAAAAATTTCTGTGGGTAATGGGTATGTTCACAGGCCTTATTGTCCGGATGGTCTTATGGGTTTTACACAGGTAAACATAAATAGTACACTATAAATATGTGCGTATTTTAATGTATGTCAATAGTACCTATTTAAAATATAAAATAAAATTAATAAGTGGATTAAATAACGACTTCCAAAAAATAACTAGATTAAAATACAAAACAAAGTAAACTGGAGGAAGCTCAAAGGAGGAATTATTAAGTATGAAAGTAGAGGTCAAAGAGGTAGACAACTAACTAATCATTCAAAATCCTGTTGTTATGAAAAAAAAGTTAAAATAGACAAACCACCAGCTAATTTCATAAAGAGAAAAAGGAAGGGAAGCAAAATTGCATAAAATAAGAAATGAAAAGAGGTAAATCACCATTAAAACATTAAAATGTCATTTCACAACAAATTCCAGAAATTTTTAATACAGTTCATATCTTTGTTTCCTTGGGTTCATTTCTTTTTAGAACCAACAAGAACTGTTTAGAGGCTAGATGTACATAAATGTATTGTGGATAAGAATATTTTATCACTGACATAGTTCATGCTAAGAATAAAAAGATTGCTTTTAGTTGGTTTTATCATTTTTTAAGTTTTCTATACACAATGCGTGCCTTTCTTGCCTGCACCAGGTAAGACCACTCCCGTTCGCCCACCCTCTGCTCACCACTACATCTAATTGCTTTCTAAATATTTTCTATTGAATATTTTATTTCCATTCTTTTTGAATTCCCAAAAGCTTTGATTTATTTTCTGAAAGTTCCTTTTTTATATCATAGATGAACTGCTTTCTCTTAATTCTTTGAGGATATTAATTTTTATATATTTCGAGGTTCTTATTTTGCATGCTTCATTGACTATATTTCCTCTGAGTCTCTTTTTCTGTTTGGCTTTTCTATCATTTTTGTTTCATGTTAGAAAACTGCCCTCCAGTGGTTGGAGATCCTGGGTTTATTATATTATTTAAGAGAAAGCACTAAAAAGCCATTTGGAAGGTCTGTATCCTGTGGCTAACGTTTCCAAAGTACAAAGGTAGATGAAGGGGTTGAGTGGAGGAGCCACTAATAAGGCAGTCCTTTTCCAAGTCAGTTTCCCCAGCAAGGATTTCTCTAATCTTTTGTCCATAATGAGGTGAAAAAGGTGGCAAGTACAGACCTGACTGCCAACCTGAGACCTAAGTAGAAAAGAGGGCCAGGGTCTTCTTACTCAGACATTCTGATTTGTTGGCTTTCACTTCATGATTCTGTTTTCAGTATGGCTGCGGATCCTCCTGCTTGACTGATTTCTGAGTTTCATCAGAAATTCTGTGTTTTTCTATTTCTGTAAACTTCTGAGGTGATAAGAGAGGGAGGGACATTTCCCTGACTGCCAAAGCTAGAAGGGGATGGAAGGTAGTTCTAACTGGTCCTCAGACAGGCTTTCACAGATTTCTGATTGCAGCCCCACACCCACTGGCATCTTCACGCGCCTCGTGCCTCTGAGTTTCTTTCCCCTCTGCAGAGAACACCTGGGCTTCAACCTCTTCTGCCGTGTCTAAGTAGTGATCAGCAATCTGCTTTGTATCTTCTACAGTGTGGATTTCTCTCTTCTTGGCTTACTTCCGTTCTAGTTCTCATTGCCATTATGAATTTATATAATTTGTATTCCTTTACTGTTATTTCATTAGGCTTTGCAGAGGGAGCAGAGGTGTTCAGTCTATCATATTTAAACCAAAGCTTGGACTCTTCTGCTCTGACACAATTAGAATAATATGTAACATTAAAATTTATATATTGAAGCTTCCTGGAATTTTTTCAAGTATTTTAGTGGGTTTTCTTTTGCCTTCGGTGATCACTAATACTTGATAAAATATACTTATGTTTGCAGAGAGAAGAAAATGTCTCTTAAAAAGCCTCCAAATCCATTTATTTGATACTAGTTATTTTAAATATAATTAAATAATATAAAACAAATATATTTATACAACCTACGTTCAGGGTTGAATAAAAAACCATCAAATAATGAGAATGAAAAGGAAAGGAAAACCAAAATGTATCAAGAAGAGATTAACTATTTTCCCCACACTTCACTGGTGCTGACAGTGTTATGAGCTATCTTTCTTTGTAATGCTTTTGGCATTTCACATCCATAGCAGATCAGCACTAGCATATGTTATTTCCCTGATTTTCCATTTCTTCACTAACTTAAACATTGTGGGGACTGGCTGCTATGAGTATTACTCACCAGTAGTGGAATAAAGTAGTTGGCTTGAAATTGATTTAAATTAAATCTGATATTTCAAAGATACGAACCGTGTTTCTACAGTATTACCACAGCACCCAAGAGGTATTATGTAATCAGTTGGATACAGGTATGTGTTTATCAATTGGTCTTTTCTCATCTAGGAATACTTTCATGATTGTATTGTTTTTCTTTCGGTTCAGTAATTTAGTTCAGAAAAAATCTCAAGCTTTCTTTTCACATGCCCCCCAGCCTTCCAGGTAAAAAATAAATAAAAGAAAATAGATCATCATGTGTTTAGGGCAATGTCCTATATATTCCAAGATAACATTTAGATATTTTAAGAAAATGTTTGCTTTCATGTGAAAGAATATTTATATATTTCTTCTAGAAAAATTTTTTATTTCAGCTCCATACAAAATATGACATAGCTCAGAATTCCAGATCATTTAATGATGATATCTATATGCTTTTATTTTCCTTCTGGAACATTTTATTTACTGCTTAACTATTATATTTTTAAATAGCTCGAATATCTTCAGAAAATTATTAACTAGCCTGTACTTAACTTACTCCTCCAAAAGGATAAAGATTATAGAACATCAGTTGTATAACTGGCATGCTACTACCATGTGTTGTTGCTTTGAGGACAACAAATGCCTGGGAAAATAATGTACCCTGTTTTCCCGAAAGTAAGACCTAGCCAGACAATCAGGCTCTAATGTGTCTTTTGGACCAAAAATTAATGTAAGACCCGGTATTATATTATTATTTTATATTATTATATTATATTATATTACTTATATTATATTATATTTATTATATTATATTATACCCGGTCTTATAGTATAATAAGACCAGGTCTTATATTAATTTTTGCTCCACAAGACGGCATTAGAGCTGATTGTCCGGCTAGGTCTTATTTTTGGGGAAATACAAGTAGAGGTGTTTACGAGTAATGGACTTTGAGCCGACTACTGAGTTCAAATCTTGTTTTCACCACTTCTTGTCTTATGGAAGCATGGTCCTTGGTTTTCCTTATTGTTAAAATAGTACTAATAATAGTGCCACCCAAAATGTTAATTTGATGAAAACTAACACACATAAGAAGCATAACATAGTGTCAGTTACATAGTAAGAACTTAGTAAGTGTTATGTATTAATTGTCAAAGCTATCCTAAACTATTATCATTACCAAGTTCAGGAAGCTCATTTTAAGATGTTGCCCAAATACAGGCTGTTGTTAGATTTGGGACAGTAAACTTAGGTCTTGATTCCTGACTTCCTAGGCTTCTATAGAAAAATAGAGTTTTATAGAAAAATAGAGAAAAATAGGGTTTTTCTCATAATGTCAATGTTTAACCTAAGCAAAATAGAGTTCACAAAACAGTCTAGAGAACAACTGTGAATATTTGGTAAAATTTGTTAGGAAATTCCTCATAGTATTTTGAAGTGAAAGCAATATTAATAAATTTGTAACTAGAATTTCTTTTTGCAGCAATTAATGTGTAGTCTAAGAAAAGCTCAAATCAATTACACAATTAATGAATAACAAGAAAACCAATTTCTGTTTCTATAGCCACAAATGTCCGGGATTTTCCTTCAGAACAGATTACAATTTAAAATTTAATAGCAATAAAAGAATACCAGTTGGTTTCGGAAAGAAAACTATTCTTAATATTTCCATATTCAAAACTCAGTAAGTAATTTTCCAACTGATATGATTTGTTGCACAATAGTAATACTCTTTTTCTGTCCCCTGTGTTTCCAAACCTGTAGAATATTCCTTTCTCTAATCTTAGAGCTTTTTTCATTAATTCCAAGTCCATAAAACTTTGGCTTAGCACTTTCCACATATTCCAATGACAGAGGAGTAATAGACTAAAAAATATTGTGGAAAAATAAAAGGCATTAGACTGAAGAATGTTACTATGGATTCTCTTTTCTATTTCAAAATTTAGTTCTTCATTTTCTTTTGACCTTAGTTTTGTGAAACTGTTCAGAACCATATTTACTATTTATCCTTTCCTATTATTATTCTTTCAAACTTATATTTTCTTCTACATTCCCCATTGATCTCATCAACTAACTGGGAGACTGGGAACTAACCTAAACCCTTCCTTTTTCCATATACTCTACATTCAATGAATCGCTAAGTGCCATGCATTTTCTTTTTAAAAATCTCTTAATTCCATCCTTTCTTTGTCTTCTCTGGCCCTATCTTAGTTCCAACAATAGTCTATAAACCCACTCTCTTTCCACGTTGTTGTCAATGTGTTCTCTATAAAATGTAATACTCTTTGGAGGTCACACGTTGCCCACAGCATAAATCTAAGCTCTTTGGTGTGAAAGACAAAGCCAGTCTTTCCTGGTTCCTGCCTACTGCCCATTGTTTTGCTTTGTCCTTTGCACCAATTGTTTTTAAAAGACACAGTGCCTAAAAGCTCCCCACCACCCTCATACAAGCAAAAGAGACCAACTCCTTTTTCCTGTAATAAGGAAAAGTGAGTTTAATTAACCAAGACAAAGTTTCTTAGATAAAACAAAAGACTGCAGGTTGCTGTTGTTGGCTTGTCCTCTTCAGTGGTGAGGTTGACATTACAAAAAATAGAAAGTAAATGCATCTTTACCCTAAGTGAATGTCTTTAGCTCTGGGTGCTGCCAGAAAGCTTTCACAGATTTCCTAGCCATTTGTAGAACTGGGTCCACCATTTTGGTCTCATAGAGCAATAGAAAAGGTTCTATGTAAAAGCTATAAAAAGTTACACCAATGCCAGCTCAACACTCTTTTGGTTGCTGATTCTTCAGCCTCAGCAATGCCACCTTAAGCCATGCCTGGAAGTAAATTCACATGTTGTTGTAAGCAGCTTCTTAAGTGGCTCCCAATGATCCTCACCCTGGTATTAATGCGCTATGCAGTCTTCTCCCCTTGAATGCGCTGGACTTTGTGACTCACTTTTAACACATAGAATGCTGTAGAAATGATAGTGTGTCACTCTTAAGATTGGGTTACAGAAAGACCATGGCTTCCATTTTGGTCACTTTCTCTTAGATCGCTCACTCTACAGGAAGCAAGCTGACAACTTGTGAGCAACCCTGGGGAAAGGCCCCTTTGAGTGAGCTTGGAAGTGGACCCTTCGGTCCCAGTCAAGCCTTGGGATGACTGCAGCCCTGGCCAAAAGCTTGATTACAACCTCCTGAAAGACCCTGAGTCTGATGCACCCAATTAAGCTGGACCCAAATTCTTGACTCATAGGAACTGTGAAATAATAAATGTTGTTTTAAGGTGCTAACTTTAGGGATAATTTGGGCAATCTATAGTAACTAATACATATTCCTCAAAACTGTTATGCCTCTATGCCATTAGCTTAATTACACTGCTAAAATATTGAACTGCTTTAGAAATTCCCATACACACCACCAAGTTGTTTCATTTCTTCCGGCCTTTGCACATGCCTTCTTTCTCCCTAGGTTTCCCTTCAACTCCACTTGTTCTCTAGTCTTACTCTGGGGTTTCCTGAGGTGGTAATCTTAAATAGCACTTCCTCTGTGATACTTCTATGCTTTGTACCTACTGCTCAGAATCTATTGCAATGATTTGAGAGATACGCTGACTCACATAGCTTAATTCTGTGTGCCTCTTTTCTCTGTGTGCATGTTGAAAGATGACACCTACTTTTCCTCTTGAAAAACAATAAAAGAAAAACTTTCCTTCGTATTTTTTTGTGAGAGTAGTTGGTGCCTGGTTTATTTATTTTCTTAACTTCTGGAAGCTTTAAAATGCAAATTAAATCACATATTGAAACAGGTACAAGGTAGTTCCACATTGCTAAAATAAACATTAACTTAAGAATATGTGAGTAAACAAAAACAGCCACAGTAAAATCACCAGATCTTCTGCATTTTAAAAATGCCCTGTGGCTATTTCCCTTGAACCCTCTACTGACAATAAAAAAGGAGGCATGCATGAGGGAATGCACAGTAATGGCTTGTAAAGTAACTTTTAAATTACAAGGAGTCAAGCATTCTGGTTTCTATCAGGGCCCAGTGGGCATTACCCAGCTTTAATGGGCGCAGGTGCGGTACTTTCTTCACGTTTTTTGTTTTTTGTTTTCGTTTAATCCCGTTATCACTGGCTGTTACCCAGTGCCCACCCCATCTGTTTGCCCTCGTCATCTCACTCATTTAGCACCACCATGGCAAGCTCAATTTACCGCTGTAAAGAAAAAAATTCCTTGATTTCACCATGATCAAATAGTGAGGGATCTTGAATTCTTAAATTCATTGGCCTGAAACTACGGAAGTTTTTGGCCAAATTGATTTTCATCAGCTATTCATGCTTTTTCTCATAATGTCACGACTATTACCTGTTCACTTCCTAGGTATAAAAGTCTTAAAAAAAAAATCCCTGACTTTTAAAATTCTCATCAACTCTCAATGTGGCCCTTTGTAGGTTTATTTTTATAATTTATAATTTTTAATTTATTAGCATGTCATGTATTTGCTATGATATAACCCCTAATTGCCTCATTACTGAAAGCTTCCATAACCTTTTCTCTCTCTATTAGAGGCAATTTCTCCTTTAAAATGCTGAGCAAAGATTTCCGTGCATTAAAAAAAAAAACAAACAAACAATATTGTGTATTTTGAGTGTAGACACTGTAAGCAGGAAAAAGACCAATCTGATTGGAATTGTGCCAGAAAGGGTGGAATATTTGAAAGAAACGATTCAGTTGCATGGCTTTCCTTCATAAATCTTGCTGTTTAGTTGGAGAAAAGCCACAAATACTCCGAGAGTTTGCTTTAAGAATCACACACCTTGAACTGTGAGTTCTGCTCGTTGTTTCCGGATGTGAAGATTGACCTGCCACCTATTCTTCCATTACACATTAACCATGGTTCCTCAGCTTTTTGATAATTAAGAAATTGCATTCATTTTTGACTGGAAATACAGAAGGCAGTGAGATCATACAGAGAGTTAGTTAGAAAATGTATCTGAGTTTTCCTCCACTTAGCCAATAAAGGAAACAAACAACTGGAGAGTTCTTTTGAAACACTATAATCTTTCATTCTTACTGTTCAATTCAGCTTTTAAAAGTAGGGCAGCAATTGCCCCCAATAGCCATTTTCCTTGTCTTCTTTCTTCCTGAATGCCTCTTCTAATTTTAAGATCAACCAGTCTCCTCAAGGAAAGTCTTCTCTGACGTCCTTCCTCCCCACGCCTAGTGCTTTCCACACTGCATTATTATTTTTTGTTTACTTTTATGTGTCCCTCTAGACTTTGAGCTCATTCCTCTCTGTACAATTTTTGTATTAAAAAAGAGTATGTTGGACTCTCAACAAATGATTTGAGGAAAGAAAGCAAGAAGGAAGAACTTCAACATAAATTTTTTATCATCTGCCAATACCCATGACAGTAATTTTAGCATTGTTTTCTAACTCTCGATGCGTTATAAGCCTTATTGAAGTGTTTGGTATACGTTATCTTCAAAACTTCCAGTACTATACCTGTATACTGCCAAATATTAATTGGGCCTACATCAGTAATCTCATTATGGTCGCTTATAATCTGTATGTGGCTATAATTCTGAGACAGTAATATAGTAAGTTCTGTGTATAATAATTTTGAAGCCTACATAAATCTACCAGCCTGAACTATAACTAAAAATCTATGAATGGGTATTGGATGTAAATTAAAAGTTGTAAAGTCATGCAAATAAACATTTTATTAAATTTATTGGGGTGACATTGGTTAGTAAAGTTATATAGGTTTCAAGTGTGCATGTTTATAATACATCATTTATATATCACTTTAGGTGTTCACCATCCAGATGAGTCAGTTCTCCTTCTGTCACTATATATTTGATCCCCTTTACCATCTTCTACCATACCCCCACTCTTTACCCTCTGGTAACCACTAAATTTGTCTGTGTCTATGAGTTTTTGTTTCTTTGTTTGTTGCTTTCAGTTTTATATCCAACATATGAGTGAAGTCATATGGCTGTCAACTTTTTCTGTTTTACTTCGCTTAGCATGATGATCGCAAGATCCACCCATGTTGTTGCAAACCACAGTATTTTATCTTTTCTTATGGCCGAGTAATATTCCATTGTATCTATGTACCACATCTTCTTTATCCAATCACCTATCAAAGGATACTTTGGTGGTTTCCATGTCTTGGCCACTGTAAATAATACTGCAGTGAACATAGGGGTACATATATCTGTATAGGGGTACAGATAAATATTTTCAGATTTTTGGGGTAGATCCCCAGAAGAGGGATTGCTGGGTCATATGGTAAACTTTTAATGGACTACTAATTTACTCTTTGAACTTATGCCAGTTTTAATGAACAGCTAATTTTGGCTCAGCTTAACATAGGACATTAAACAGGGATATAATAAGTGTATAGAGTTCTTATAGAAGAAATAAGGTATTTTCTAATGAAAGGCATTATACTTATTTATTTATTCTCTTATTCATTCAAGAAATAATTATTGAGTTTCTACAAAGTACCAGGCATCATTCTAATACTAGACTGTAGCAGAAGATAAAACAAATCCCCTGCTCTCAGGGTGGTGAAATGCTAGCTGTGGGAACAGACCATAAACAAATTTGTCATAGACTGATGATACAGCCACACCGACAAACGATAAGCAGACAGATACAAAGAAAATGTCAGCCTTTGATAAGTGCTATGAAGAAACTGAAGGGTTAGAGAATAAGTGGGTTATTAGGTAGGTGATAAGGGGAGGAGAACTGTTTATCAGCATGATGATATCAAGATCTGAAAATATTTCCTACAAATGAGATAATTTTAAAGAATATATGACTTTAGATAAGAATGACAGTAGGCAACCAGCTGTGGATGTCCAGGGAAGCCAAAAAATATTGGTCTTAATTCAATATGACATGTACCCAGCCTCTTTGTTATGTGTTTAAAAGCTCAACTCAAGACAAATTCATGGGAAATGTGACTCACTCTGGCAATTCAATTGCCTTAGTCCCTCATGTATAAAAAGGTGATTCAGATATATATGTAGACAGTACTATTTATAAAAACAATTAGATATCATATTAAAAAAATCTAGAAAGTGTGAAATCAGTTGACTTGGTTGCATCTACTTTTGTAGTTGACTCAACTTGATTGTGTAGCTTGTTATCAAATTTAATTTTTATCTTCTATGTCATCAAAAGTTATATAAGTATGTATGTGTGTTTACATACACAACACATTTAAGTATATAATAATGTGTTTCATTCATAGAAAGGTCCAGGCCATTTTATTTTGTTAATGATCATTGAAGTATCAGGGTTTCCTTGAGGTAGATTGGCAAGTAATTAGTAATAGCAAACAGTAGGGTATTATTTTTATTTCTAGGAAGAACTTGAGTTTAAATCATCAGGTTTCTTTTTCAAGTTCAGGTAGCTGATTACATTTTCAGTCAAGAGAGAATTCTGTTCCCTTTTCCAGCAGATAAGAGTTGTATTTTGTCCCTAAAATTAAATCAAACTGTTTCATTCCCATTTAGTTAAATTTTAGTTACAAAAACAGAAGGAAATGGTAAATACTAGTTTTTGAAAGCATGTATCTAGATAGATAAAACAATCTCATTTCTTTCTTATGGAGGAGATCTAAATCCTTGCCCAAAGTCTCATAAAAATAACTATTAAATATACATTTAAATTCATGAATACACTTGACTTCAAGGAGTTAATATATTGTCATGCACAGTCATAAGCCAGGCTTCACTCCACATTAGCTCACTTTTGGTACAACATTCCTTGAATTTCCTCCACTAATCCTGTAACCTGGCATGTAAAGGCTAATGGAGCAATCTCAAAACAGCACAGAAACATTAAGCAAAAAATATTTGTAGAACTATGATTTATAGACATATAACTTGTTGCTAGAAATAATGAAAAAATTATAGGAAGGAAAAATTTAAACATCATAACCCAACTTATTTCTTTAGATAAGTTTATATTTATATATATTATTTTACACACACACATATGTTTATTTGATCCTGTGCTTAGCTTTTAACCTCTGATAAAACAGGAAATGCATTTGATGATAGCCATTAATATATATGAATAAATTATAAATATAAAGTCAAATTGAATTTTGAGTCCACAATATATAATGACTTAGTTTTCACAAACTAGTTTCTGACTTAGCCTAAGCAGAGATCTTAAAAAGAGACTATTAAGCTGTTCGGTGGTATTTGAGAATGAGTAGAACTGAAATCTATAAAATATGACTTAATTTGCCACATGTCAAAAGTCATACAAGCAAATGTATCTAAAGGTCTTTCATTTCTACATGTCCAACACAAGTGATATTTTTCATCATTTATAGTAAATGTGATTATTGCCAGATTGTAAATATGGGCCCAGGCTGTTTGTTGGGAAATTTAGTTCAATCTGTTTGCAACTCTTTACAGATGTGAGTTTTCCATAAAGATAATATCTTTATACTTTACTACAAACTATAGATTATATTACTTCATTTATCTTTTAAAAGTATATGATAGCATTACTCATGTAATTCATTTAGTGAAATTTTAATGATTTTTTTGTAAAAGAAGACAATAGGACAAAAAGGTAGGAAAATAAGGTGGCGGTTTCTTCATAAAAGCATGATCTCATTTTAAAGACAACAATAGAATGACCTTAACAGAAGTTCTGTTGCTGTCTTTCCATGGTCAGGATGCTCTAGGAATAATCCAAAGACAGTGTACATCATTCAGGTCGTACTTGTAATCCCTGCTGTATTCTGTATCGGGGGGTGTGGCTCTTCTCCAGACCTTACCAGCCAGCTCAGAGGGGTTTTCTATGGTTCACAGAAGCTGGGCAAAAAAAAAAAAATAAAAATAAATAAAAAAATAAAAAACAAAATAAAAAGAAGGTAAAGAAATAGTGAAGAGTAGATGGATAGACACCCATCTCCACTTTGGTAAAGCTTGATGTACATATTTTACTAATGCAGATCAGCCCTAGCATTTTGCATGTATTGGCACCATTTTTGGCAAATAGTCCTGCTTCTCTGCATGTGAGCCCCTCCTCTCCCTTACCGTCTGTGGTTTTTCTCTTTTTCTTTTTAAAGGCTGTTCACTCGACTAATCCCTGTTACTACATAAGGTCTCTCCAGCACATACATTATTCCTTGGGAGTCATTTATATAGTTATAGGAAGTACATTGATTTGTTAAAAAGTTTGACCATCTTTTTATAATAATGATGAGCTTCAAATTTCTCCTCAACTTGAGAAAGTGAATTTCATGATTGAAAAGTACCCAAATTATCTCAGATGCAGATCACTTTTTAAAAAAAATATTATGCTTTTCCACGGGCTGGGGAGTTGGGTTTGGTCGTCTTACATGTGGCAGTGAATATTCCTGAGGGATAATAAAAGATTTCTGATGGGTGGATAAAAGCATTCTGAATGAAGGCTTAGAATATCAAAGAGGAGTTTCCAGTGCATTATTTGCTGCAACCAAGACAAAGCCAAACAACTCATCTGGCTAAAAAAGCTGAACGAATAAAAAAGAGAGGAGAGAGAGAGAGAAACTGACTTTGAAATAGAGATCATGAACATATGAAGTATCTGAGCCAACTCCACAGTGTACGCAGCATTAAGTCACAGGAAACAACATGACCTAGAAGGAGTAAGACGGCAAACCTTCAGAAATGGTGGCTGCCCATCACTGTGTTTAACACCGCAGTACTCTTGTTTGGTGATCCACTCAGATGCTCTAATCCTTAGCCCAATTTACAGTGAAATTTTAAAGGGATCTTTCTAATCTGCTCCACATGCCCTCCAAAGTTTTCAGATGGGTACAGGCAGGGGAGCAACATTTGATTTTATATATTCAAAAATGATGTTTGAGTAGGATAGGAGAGCAATATATTTTAAGAAATTATATCTATGAAGATCTTCCATCAGACTTGATATCATGTGTCTTCTTTTGTCCTAACCTCAATCCTGTAACTTACCAGTTGTTATCCCAACTTTACATATAAAGAAACAAATGAGACTAGATAAAAAATTTGTTAAAGGTCATGCCTTGATGATAAATATAAAGCTAATGATATAGGTTATATAAAAAATTATGCTGCTAAAACGACCAGGAGACCCAAACAGACTATGAAACAAACTTTAATGGAATATTGCCAATGGATGCGATGCACCAAATAAAATCGCTTTTATATGTTTCTGTTAAGTTTTCACCAAAAATATTGTATTCAGTTTGAGAATTATGTTTATAAGTCTGTTTTGGTAAAACTGAATTACAAAGAAGCATTTTTTTAACTTTTTAAATAAATTTTTAATTTTAGAAAAGATTTAGATTTACAGAAAATTTCTGAAGGTAGTACAAAGGTTTCCCACATTACCACACACTGAGTTTACACTATTATTAGCATCTCACATTAATATGATACATTTATCAGAATTAATGAACCAGTACTGATTTATTATTATTAACTGAAGTCCTACTTTATTAATATTTCCTAGTTTTTACCTAAGATCTTTTTTCTCTGTTCCAGGATCTCATCCAGGATCCTACATTACATTTAATTATCATGTTTCCTTAGGCTCCTCTTGGTATCCCTGCTTTTGAAGGCTTGTGAGTTTTGAGGAGAACATCCATCAGCAGGGATTTGTCTCATGTGTATCTTGAGCTAAGAAATCTCCCAAGGAATTCAAATTCTGTCCCAATTTTCTGCAGTCTTCTGGCTATCAATCCCATCTGGGTTGAGGTAGTCATGGTGTAAAGAGCCCAAGGACCAGGCAATTTAGGACCTGGAGCTTTTCTGCCAGTAAAGAATTGGGAATATCACAGAAGGCCGAAAGGACATATGCTTGAGTCTTGGTTTAACCATTTATTAGATTTTTGTATTTGGGCAAATAAATTAATCGCCTAGAGCCAGTTTACTCAGAAGTAAAGGGCCAACTCCCACTTTAGAGGGAGTTGTAAGAAAGGAAGCATGCTAACTTTTTGACGTAGTTCCTTGACTTAGTAAGCTATTAATAAGTAGTAGTTTTAAAAAATATTATTCGATACTAAATACAGAGTTGGGAACAGATTAAGCCTTTATAAAAATCTATTAAAATGAGTGATTTGAGAAGTAAGCCTACTTAATTTGTGAGACTATTTAAGTTTGGAAAGACATGTTATCCTAAGGGTTAATTTTTGCATATAGTTTCACTACAATGACACCATAGCTCTTTCTCTGAGTAAAAGATCTGTTTGGTTTTTTAGAGTGCTAAAATTCTGTGGTTTATCAAATTTAGAGATAGATATCAATCAGGTTGATATGACATCCTTCAGGAACAGAGATGGGTCAGCTCTTTAGTGACTGATCATGCTTGAGTAACTAACACTTAAAATTATATTCATCGTCAAGTAATAGTTAATTCTATAGTGAAAATAATCTAGTATTGGAACAGACAGATGTTTTCATAGACTTCGCTCCAAGTGGATAGTGAAAATTGCAAGAGATAGTATGCAGTCTTATTTGTAGTGCATTTTTCAGTTAGTCTGTGAAAAGTAACCTAATGAAGCCCATTCAAAGCGTGTGCGCACAAATAACACCATTAGAAAAACAAACTAAAAACTTGGAAATGATCTTCAGAATATGAACAAGCTAGATACAATTGAGTAATCATGATAACAAGTACTGGCCTTTGTATACGTGGCTTTAAAGAAACCAGAATGGGCTCAATGCAAATTGGGCTCTGAGCTTAGGAAGAATTTGGCAGGGAGCCTAAAAGAAATTTAATGTTCTCTGCTTCTTTCTGCTTTCTATTTAATTGATTTTGGAAGAAATCTCTATAAGACAACATTAAGTTTATCTGTAGCAGGTGGATGATGGTTTTTAAGTCTATTGATATAGAGAAGCAAAGAAGATAGAAAAACAGGAGAGGGGATCCCTGGTATATGTCTGAGAGACCATATCTTTGCAGATGGAATTTGATCCTCTGCAATGTAAGGGAATTTGTAACTTTTGCCTGAGTATGCTAGATATTTGATTGTTTGTCTTTGTTTCATAGTTGAGTTAGTCTATCCTCCATTATTGTAATAGAATTGTAATAATCTCTAAAATAACTGAATAGTTTGATTTACTAGACATTTCCATTGAAGCAGGTTCTATATATTCATAAAGTATATCTGTCTGTAAAGAGGATTTATTTTATTTTGCTTTCAGCCCAGTCTATTTTCTAAGGCTTTGCATATAAAGAACAGGGTAATGATCCACACATTCAAATGGGAATAAATATTGTGGGAGGAAAAGAAATAACTAATACAGCCAATAAGAATAAAAATTTATTTGTTCCAAGCAATATGTAGAAGTTGTTATACATATATATTATGGCAAAAATGCTGTTTAAGATTTTACTAAGTAAAGTTTCAAAAAATATCAGGTATGGAGGGAACTTTAAAATTTAGTATACACGGAGTACCTAACTAAAACATTTACAATTGAACTTCATCTACATCTCTTTAATTTTTCAATAAATATAAATACTAGCTTGATAGTGATTTTTATACTAAACTTATTCAAATTTAATTTTAAGCAATAGGGCATAACAATTATCACATCAACCCCAGACACCAAAGCCTAAGATGGACTCAGAAGTAAATTGGCAGAAATATATCAAATCAAAAATTAATGACATTTGTGAATTGAGTATAAGTAGATAACATATAAAATAACTCCTTTCCTGCTCTAAGGACTGGGCATTGCCATTTTTGTGTGAATAGAGATCCCACAAATAGAATAAGGGGAGCCAAAAATAACAAAGAAGATACGCAGTTAATAAACTAATCAAGTGATGCTAAGGTGATATTTGTTATATCCTGAGTTGATTGTATGATTAAGGTCTAAAGAATGCAGTTTGACACATTAAAAACATTATTCTTAAGTTTAAAATAACAATTAAAATGGAGAAAAAGGTATTTTGACCAGAATCCTATGTACCGTCTAGGTTGCTTAAAATCTATATTATTTTGAACAAACATTTTCATGACAGGACTATGTATAGTTTGAATTGTTCCGTTGATAAGTAATAATGTTGTGTGGACTAACTGAATCTGATACAAGCTCCAAATGAAAGTAATTAGAAAATTGCAAAATACCGTGAAAAGCAAGTGTTATTTATGTCTCCGTTAAAGAAATGTGATCTTCCCAAGTTAGCAAATTTCAAATTTCACCTGAGCCTTAAACCTGAACATGTTTCTAGATAATAATTATAATATAGAAAATACAGACTCATTTGGTGTTCTCACTGTTTACTGCTTTAGAAGAACAAAGCAGCATTAAAATTAATGATTTTGGAGGCTCTCAATATAGCCAGTATTCCTGGACACATACAAAGGTAAAAAAAAAAAAAAAAAAAAAAAAAAAAAAAAAAAAAGACAAATGGCTACATGCACAAAGAAAGAGAAATATTCTTGAATCTAAGCTTCTTTTATTTTATTTTAATTTTTTATAGGAGGGATGTAATGGACCTAGAAAGCCTCAATGAAAGTAATCAGTGCCCAAACAAATGGCAGCCTTGTGTTTAGAGCCCAACTGGTTTCCAGATGAATCCATTTTCTGTTGTCACTCCAGATGCTGTGACATCAGCATACCTATGGACAATATCCTGAGCCTCCAATCTGTTTCCCTAAACCAGCCTTCATTACACACATTACCAAGGCAATAGTTCTAAACAGTTCATGTCTGTAATTTCACTACTAATCAAATTATTTTGCAAGGAACAGTCACTTAAAAAAAGAAAGAAAGAAAGAAAAGGAGGGGTACCGAGACTGTTGGCATTCAGCCACACCATGGTATACTTTCATGGCTACCCAGTTACTAGCTGAGGACTTTCTAATCTGCCCACTGGGATTATCAGTGGTTTAAGTCAGTGGTCCTTTAGTACCCAGCATCTAGTAAGTACACATTTATCACATTAATGGAGTAATATTTATCACAATTGGATGGAGTTGCTGACATTTAACTGCTACTCATCTGGATTAAAAAAATCAATATTCCAAAGACTGATGCCTATTATATCCTTTCTCTTTTTTTCTTTTCCCGCATCTCCTTGATTCATTCTTGTAATGACACACATTCCAGATTTCCACAGGCTTCAAGCCCTGTAGTTTACCTTGGAATAGCAGGAGACAACTATTAGCCAGCTGATGATAATTTTGTTTCTATGTGTGTGTTGCGTAACAGATGCCTGTACCACTTTGGGTCAGCAAATTTACCTACTTAAGGGTATTTCAGATTTGCATAGTAGGGATCCCTGAATTTCAGTGAGTTTCATGTGAGGTATACGAGAGATGACATAGTTCTTATGAAATATTGATTTCAGAAATTTGTAAAAGAAAGATTAGGGTCAAAAGAGATAGAGAAACAAACACTGGGCATTTGAGTTGTTTCTAGTTTGGATTATTACAAATAATGCTGCTATGAACATTCTTTTATGATAGACTTGTGCATATGAGTACATTACTATAGGAAATCGAACCAGCAGTAGAATTGCTGGGCCACAGATTGTTGTTAGCTTCACATTTAGTAGAAATATTAACACTTCTCGATAGTAGTTTTAACAAATTATGTGCCCCCTGGAAGTGTGTGAGATTCACGGTTGCTCTATAACCTCACCAAAGTTGGGATGCTTGATCCCTTTTTATAACCATTCTGGTGAGTCTGTAGGTATTGCATTGTTTGCAATATGTGCATTTTCCTGATTTCTATTAGGGTTGACAAATTTTTCTTATGTTTACTGGCCACTTGGATATATCTTTTGTGAGGTTGTGGAAGCGATTGCCAATTTTTAATTGGATTGCCTTATGCTTGTTGATTTGTAAGTGCCCTTTACATACTTTGTATTGAGTCTTCTGTCAGTTATATGGATTGTAAATATCATTTCTCACTCTATACTTGCCTTTACATTTCTTTGTGTCTCAATCAACAGAAGCTCCCAATATGAATGTTGCCCAGTTCTTTCATCTTTGCCCTTATGGATTTATAGTTATATGTAAGATAGTTATATAGTATTGAAATAAATTTTGACTTTGACTTCCTGAAGATTATGGACAATGATAACAATAATCTTGGCTATGGTTTCTTTTATGTGTTGCTTACATTCTCATGTTGTATCATGTCTTGATAGCATTCTGCATAGTTGACTACGTACTACTCAATTAATATTTCCCTTGTCTTCCCTGACATAGCTACATAGTACTTACCTGAAATTGTTGTTACTTTCTCAGTCTCTTTTGCCAACTTCTGTGACATCTGGCTTGAAATGGTGAAATTCACAGAGCTCTGTCTTAGACTTCCTTCGTTTTTCACTGTTTATTCCCTCTCAGGTGTCTTATTCACCATCATGGCTGTGTGCAGATGATTTACATTTGTATCTTCAGATCAAATATCTTTTTTGAATTCCTGGTTTATTGATCCAACTAAGTAATATCCCTACCTGGATGTCTTACAGGCACTTTAAATCAAACATGTCCAAAAACGAACTCATGAACTTTCTACAACTCTCCAGTGTTCTCCAGTTAGGTAAAGCAGAATTTTGTAAAAGAAATGCATCCTGTAGTCCAAGTTCTACACCTTTTCTTTATCGTCTCTCATTTATTATATCACCTAATCTTGACTTTCTACTTATTAACTATTTCTCTTTTTAAGGCACTATCACATCATAAATAGATTACACCAACAGTTCTTTAGTCCCTTTACATTTTCTCTGTGGCTCCAATCCTTTCTTCACGTTGAAAAGTTATCTATTTAGAATGCAAATGTTAACTTGTCATTCCCTTGCTTAACCCCTTCAATGATTTCTCATGCCTTTAGTGTAATAAAAATCCCTTAATCCCTTAATGTGGCATGATTTAGTGTAGCTCACTTCTCCAGCCTCAATCTCTTATCACTCTCCTAGTTAAATGTCTGCCTTCCATACTAGATTATAACCTTCATGAAAACATATTGTTTTCTTTTTTGGCACTTAGTGGTACTTCAACATATTTTTACTGAATAGATAGAATGTATCATGGTCTTCTTTTTCACATTTTCATTTATACTGGAGTATCAGTGTTTTGGTTATGTATGTTTATCACCAATGTTGTTTATGAACAGGTTCAAATTCATTTTAAGTAGAGTGTCTTCATTTATCATATCCCTGAGGAGATACCTTATTGTCAATATGCTCTGCAAAATTTCTGCCATGATTTTCTTATAGGCCTGGGACTGGCTTTGCTCTCTTGGAAGAATTATACGTTCTGATCATTTGCCCATGTATTCAGTTTATGTATTCTTTGACACACTGCAACAATGGACAGACTTATTTCTTTTCTTTTTCCAAAATTTGAGGTCTAATATTAAAAGTAAATTGTCCATACACACAATACAGCAATGTGAATACCATACATAGTCCTACCAATTTATCTTGGAAGGACTTGGAAGTTTCAACTTCCTCTTTTTCTGTAGAATATGATACTTTTTCTTTAACCATTTCACTTCCATTATTTAATAGACAATTGTTATGGAGGCATATATGCTTGAGATCTATTTAGACATCATTAAACAGAAAGAGAACATTCATTCACTTATTTTAAAACTTTTATTGAATAGTTAGGGAATCGTGAATAATAATGCTACATGCTGTTCAATGCCTGGGAGGCAGTACTGAGTATTAGGTACAAGGCTTTAGGATCTACTTGTGCAACCTGGTTTTGAATCTTCATTGCACTACATAAAAGCTGTTCAAGCTACTTGTTTTATTTGTCTTGTGTATAACATGGAAATAAAAATATATTTCACCTTATAGGGCTCTTATGAGGTTTAAAAAGAAAGTGCAATTAATAAATCTTAGCAATTACTAAAGTAAAACTTAGGAAGATAAATCTTTCCTTTGAAATCATTGCTTGTAGTATAAAATGTATTTTAAAATAATGATACATGCCAATACGTATTTTCTCTAATGTAAAATTTCTAATACTGTATAATTTATACAAATACATGATAAATCATCCAAACTGTATAAAATGGTATTATAATGAAAAGTCTCTCTATCATTATAGAATTACATTTGAAAATAGTAATATTAGAAAAAAGGATAGCACTTTAAAGTATTCATACTATGCTTGACCATCTAGATCATAAATTGCTACGTACTTTGCATACTTAACTAGGGAGAGGATTTTATTCTTCATACACAAGTAATTGTTAGACTTTGTAACATTCTGATATAATTTCTGAGTTTACTTGTGGAATAATACTGTTATCTAACTCATTACATGTATGGAAACAATGAAATCTGTGAATCAGAATTGTAAATCTTGTATAATAGAAATCCACCTGTGGCTTTACAGTTTTGGAACTCAGCCATAATTTTCAACACCAGCGAAAGTGCACCTGTCTATCAGATAAGAAAACACAGTGGTCATTAATTCTGTTCTTTCTTTCATTATCTTATGGGCTTGAAACCATGAGTGTTATTTACAGGACAGACTTGTGTTTAAGTCATGTTGAAAGCTTCAGCCCATATGAGTTACTTTAGCAATGTCATGATTTGCTCATGTTATGAAGACATCAGAAACAAAATGTGCTTTGGATTATGTGAGGCTCTGCTGAAACTGTTTTTTAAGAAAGACAAAATCATAAAAAGTGTTGCCAGTTAACACCGTGTTCAGAGTTTCAGGAGTTTGGTGCAGCTTTTACGTGTGAACTTAGAGACCTGAGAAACAACGGAAAGAGGAAAAGGAAAGTAAGAGTTTCAGGCAGCATGATAAGTTTCCAAACAAAAAGCCTATCAAGAAACATGCCTTAAGAATAAAGAAAGTGGAAATGAGGAGCGTTGTTCAAAACAGAACTGTCTTTCCAATTTTCCTTTCTTTTAAAATTTATTCATTGAAAATTTCAGATTTATATTTATTACTTTCATTTTTCCTAAAGCATTTCTATTATTTTCTCTACTCTGCCTTCTCTAAATATCAGAGTTGCTGTTCACAAATTTTTATTTATTAAAAACTTTATTGACAATTGAACAAGGACTGTGGGAGACACCATGAAAAAGGAATGAGAGAAGAAGGAAGGGCAAAAAGAAAAAGAAAAGACAGGAAGAGGAAGATATACAACAAGAAGAAGAGGATAAGATTCCCTCTTTCCAATATCTAAAATATCCACATGTACAGTTATCTCTAGCCAAAGGCAATGTGTTATATACAGTGCAGTCATTTGCTAGGGCTGTCATGACAAAGTACCATAGACTGGGTGGCTTCAACAAAATTTTCTTTTTTCACAGTTCCGGAGGCTAGAAGTCTAAGATCAAGGTGTCAGCAGGGTTGATTTTTTCTAAGTTTTCTCTTGGGCTTGGCTTTTCAATGGCCTTCTTCCTCTAGTATCTTCACATGATTTTTCCTCTGTGTGTATCTGTGTCCTAATTGCCTCTTCTTATAAGAGCAACTGTCATATTGGATTAGGGCTCACCCACATGACCTCATTTTACCTAATACCTCTTTGAAAGCCCCATTTCCAAATATAGTTGTATTCTGAGGTACTGAGTGTTGGGACTTCAACGTATGAATTTGGAGCCCGGGGAGGGGGGCACAATTTACATTTCTGTAGTAGATTTTGAGCAAATTAGAATATAAAAAGAGTAGAACAATTAATTCCAGCCAAAGAAATTTGAGATCATTATAGAGAGAACATATATTCTTAAGTTTATATACATGACATCACATTACGACACGTTTGAATTTTAGGCTCTGGGCATTTTCAATCAATATTTAGTATATTGAATACAATAATGTCATAGATCAGAGTAGGATTAGTTTTTTTCAGGAAACAAGCTAAATATTATGTCCTTAGCTGCTATTTATACAGGAGAAATGTTGAAACATGCTGAGCCCTCTGCACGGACATTCAGTTCAAAGAAACATTCTGTATTAAAGATTGTTTTAGTTATAAGCATATTCATGGGCTATTTCCCCAAATTATTTCCAAATGTATGTCTCCTAATATGTTACCCTGTAGTTTTATTTATTTGCTACCATTCTGGAGTAAAAATTTGAAATGCAAAAGATTTAGGTGGGTTTAGTTTAAAAGGAAAAAATATAGTTCATTGTTTGTTATATTTAAGTTTTAAAAAAATTAACAAATTGTAAACTAAGAAGTGTAAAACTATAAAGCTATGCAGCCATTCTAATTTGAGTTGTTTCATTTTTGTTAAATATTAGATTTTTTTTTAAAGAGGAATGCTGTTATATTTTTATAAAACATAATCAGACTGGTTTTAGTTCAGTCCGCATTTATATTGTCTGCAACTATTTCTATACCGAAAAGATGAAGCACTCTATTTGCAATGTAAGTACTGTTATTTTTCCTGCATATTAATTTAACATGCCTACTATAGACTGAATGTTTACGATCCCCCAAAATTCATAAATTGGAACCTAATCCCCAATGTGATGGTATTTGGAGGTGGGGCCTTTGGGAGTTGATTCAGGGCCTAAAGGCAGAGACCTCATGAATGGGATTAGTGCCCTTTTTTTCCCTCTTTTTTTCTTTTCTTTTCTCTCTCTCTCTCCTCTCTCTCTCTCTCTCTCTCTCTCTCTCTCTCTCTCTCTTTCTTTTTTTGTTAGTTTAAGGTGTACAAAATGAAGTAATAGTTAGACATTTACACCCCTCACAAAGTGATAACCCCCTCCCCCAATCTACTACACCTCTGACATCGTATATATCTATTATAATTCCATTGTATCTATTCCAATGCTGTACTCCACATCCTGTGACCATATATATATATGTATATATGTTAAATTATAGTTGATATTTATTATTATTCAGCTTCAGCTTCAGGTGTACACTGCAATGGTCAGGCATTTATTCCTTCCATGAAATGGTCTCCCTAATAAGACAAGTGTCCATTGGATACTGTACAAAACCTTTACAACATTATTGATGATATTCCTGAAACTGTCTTTCATGTCACCGTGGCAATCTTGTGGTTACCAATTTGTGCTTTCTAATCTCCTCAACTTCTCCCTCATCGCCACTCTTCTCTCATCTAGCAACCCTCAATTTTTTCTCTATATCTCTGAGACTGGTGCCCTTTTAAAAGAGACCATAGAGAGCTCCCTTCTCCTTGTGCCATGTGAGGACCAGGCAAGAAGACAGCCATCTGTGAACCAGGAAGCAGGTTCTCACCAGACACTGAATCTGCTATTGCTTTGAACTTGGATTTATTTCCCAGCCTCCAGAAACTGTGTGGAATAAATGTGTTGTTTATAAGCTGCCCAGTCTGTGGTATTACAGACAATGTCTCTGTAAAAATTGGATGCCAAGAACAACTTCAAGAAAAGCATCTGTCATTATGGGAGAAAAGGACATTTCAAACATTTTAAATAAATAAAAAAAAACTCAATAGATAAAATCTAACAGGTTTTTAAAGTAATACAAACTGTGTGTTAATCTACAGCCTTTACTTAGGGATATGAAGCACTTACTAGTTTATAACGATGATGACAAAGTTGAAGATTAAAAGGGATTATAATGACAGTGATGATGAAGTTATAGTTTCATTAACCAAAATTATTAATTAGCTGCAAATTGTCTTTGGCTCACCTTTATCACATCTGGTTCAGAGGAACCAGGGAACCAGGCGACTCTAAACATTTTTGGAAGCCCATTATCTCTAGTACTTGGGTCTCCAAAATCTATACTTTCTCCTATACGACTATGTAAATGTATTATTTACCTCAGTTCTGTTGTACTACCAAAAGAATAATTCTTAGCACAAGTGAAATTGACATTAAGAAGAACTTTCTAAGAGTGTTATTAAGCTTAATTTTAGGCAAAATGACAGACTAGCGAAGTAAGTGCATATAAATTACACCATTGCCTAAAATTGGTGTTTTTATCTCACAGAGTTTATATGTGCATCCAGGTTATTATTTTGATTTGAATAGTTTTTGATATATGGTTCAATTACTTGGTCATATATTAAATGATTTGTATGTGAATTAAAGATTATTTATACATATAAAATCTTGAATTTCAAATTTAGATTTGCTATAATATAAACAAGAAAATAGATGGTTCATGGATCGCTTTGACCATGCTGTAGCTATTACGGTAGTTAAATATGTGGCTGTTTATTTTTGCAATTTTTTAAATTTTGGAGCCTGAAAATATGACTGGATTGCTTCAATCTCATGATAAAATTAACAGATGAGGAGTTGCTTTTTATGGATGAGCAAAGAGAGTGGTTTCTTGAGATGGAATCGACCCCAAGTGAATATTCTATGAAAATTGTTGGAAAGACAACAAAGGATTTAGAATATTACATAAACTTAGCTATTAGGATTTAAAAGGATTGACTCCTATTTTGAAAGTAGTTCTAATGTGAGTGAAGTGCTATCAAACAGCATCACATGGTACAGAGAAATCATTCGTGAAAAGAAGAGTCAATTGATGCAGCAAACTTCATTATTGTCGTATTTTAAGAAATTGCCACAGCCACCCTGGCCTTTGGCAACCACCACCCTGATCAGTCAGCAGCCATCAACACTGAGGCAAGACCCTCCACCAGCAAAAACGTTATGACTTGCTGAAGGCTCAGATGATAGTTGCAATTTTTTAGCAATAAAGTTATTTTTTTGATTAAAGTATTATATGTACATTTTGACATAATGCTATTGCACACTTAAAAGACAACAATATAGTATAAACATAACTTTTATATGCACTGGGAAACCAAAAAATTTGTGTGAGTCACTATATTGCAATATTTGCTTTATTGCAGCGATCTGGCGCTGATCCTGCAATATTTCCAATATTGCCTGGACTCTTGCACCTGTCACTCATTGGTTGAGGGTTGCCTATAACATAATAAATTTCCATGCACTTCTGGCTCTCTGAGTGCATGGTAAATTAGGTTCATGCAGTTGATCTGAACATGGCAAAGGTAAACAAGGAGACATGGGTGGAACACAGAAAGATCTGTTATAAATAATATACCACTGTATAACTACACCATGTTTTATTTATCCATTATGCTGTTGACAGACATTTGGGTTGGTTACCAGCCCTGGACTATTATGAATAATCTTGCTGTTAACATTATTTGACTTTTCTTTTGGTGGACTTCTGTGTACATTAGGAAATATATTTACTGGTAGCAGTGGAATTGCGTTGTCATAGGTTGTTGTTGGTTTCTCATTTAGTAGAAAATATTAACAGTTCTCCATAGTAGTTTTAACAGTTTATACTCCCATCAGGAGTGCGTGAGACTTCCAGTTGCTCAATAGTCTTAGCAAAACTTGAGACCTTTTTTAGCCAATTTAATGAGTTTGCATTTCCCTGATTTCTAATGGTTTTGACCATTTTTTCATATGTTTATTGGCTATTTGGATATTTTCTTTTGTGAAGCTGTGTATTTAATTTTTTATTGCTTTGCCTTTCTCTTGTTGATTTATAGGAGTTCTTTACATAGTTTAGATTTGAGCCCCCTGTCAGTTACATTGTGCAGGAGGCTGAATAATGGTTCCCTAAATGTATCAGGTCCTAATCTTTAGAACCTATAAATGTTACCTTATATGGTAAAGATTTTGTGGGAGTGATTAAATTAAGGGTCTTGGGATGAAAGATTATCCTGGATTATCTGGATGGATTGTAAACGCATGCAATCAGATGCATCATTTTAAGAGGGAGGCAGAAGGAGATTTGGTACAGACCCAAAAGATAAGGCAACAAGGAGTTAGGATTAGCGGACATTTGCTCCTGCCCAAAACATCCAAGATGACATTTGGTCAGAATACAAACATTGAACCTCGTTCAAATTACATGAACATTATTATTTTTTTTGTTTTGTAATTCATGAAGATTCTTGGATTTCGTGTTGATTCTTGTTCTTCTCATCATGAAGTTTGACAGGTTTATTCTGAAGTCAATGAGCAATTGCTCTCAAGTATAGGTGTATGTTAACCTGATTGTTGGCTTCTGTTCCTTACCTGTGAGCACTTTTGGTGATATGGATGATTCTGTTGGTGGCCATAGTTGTGATCACCAAGAACCTGGGTGATAATTTATTCATGGCTCTGCTGTTCCTCTTCACACTTCAGGGACCTTTTGGCACGGACCAAATGTCTCCATGAACATTCTGAACAGGACCAAATGTCCTCCAAGGGCAGTTAGAGCCTTGATTGCTGCAGCCATCAGAAGCTGGAAGAGGCAAGGAACAGACTCTCCTCTAGGGTCTGCTGACACTTTGATTTTGACCCAATGGTACTGAACTTAGACTCCAGTCATTCAGAACTGTGAGATAGTACCTTTCAGTTGGTTTAATTCATCAGGTTTGTAGTAATCTGTCAGAGAAATTTTAGAAAACGAATATACTTGGGTTGCAATTATCATCTCCACTGTATAGCTTGTGTTTTTATTTTTTTAATAGTGTCTTTCATGAACAAAAGCTCTCAATATGAATGTGGTTCAATTTATTAATCTCTTTCTTATGGTTTAGTGCCTTTTTCTTGCCATGTTTAAGAAACATTTCCCTGTCCTAATGACATAAAGATATTCTCCCATGTTATCTTGTTTTACCTTTCATGTTTATGTTTACCAACCACCTGGAATGGATTTTTGTATATAATATGAGGTAGGGAGGTCAGGTTTTATTTTTTCCCCTGTAAGGATATCCCTTGGAGTTGGACCATTTATTAAAACAACTATTTTTTCCTTTCTTCCTTCAGAGGCACCTTTCTTGTAAATGAGATAATTGTATATTGTAGATCTCTTTATTTTCTTCTCTATTTTGTTTTTCATTTATTTGTCCTTGCACAAACACATCTGTCTGAATTAATATAGACTTATTATAATAAGTCTTGGTATTAGGCAAAGTAAATTCTCCCATCTGGTTTTTCTTCAAGGTTGTCTTGACTATTTGGCCTTTACATATCAATAACTGTTTTACAATCATTAGGTCAATTTGCACCGAAAAATCTGATGGAATTTTTAATTTTATTGACTCTATAGAACAATTTGGAGAATATTGGGACCTGTAAAAAAATAGCCTTCTAATTCATGAACACGATATTCCTTTCCATTTATTTAAGACTTATTTTGTTTCTCAAGATAATGTTTTAAATTTTTCATTAGAAAATATTTGATATTGTGATTATTATAAATGGTAACTTGAAAATGTCACTTTCTTAACTCTTTGTGGCTGGTAAATAGAAATATGAATTTATTTCTTAAAATACTGACCTTCTATCGAGCCAAATGGCTACAGTCACTTCTTTAATCTAAAAAAAATGGTTTTTTACGTTTCTGTGTACACAAACATATTATGTACACATAAATTATCATTTTTCTTTCTAAAATTCAGATGTTCCTTTCTTTTATTCTTTTTTTTCCCCTTTATTTCATTGATGAATCTCTCTACTACAGTTTGAATAGACATGCTAATAGTGGGCATCCATATCCTTTTCCTGATATCAGAGGAAAAGATTTACCACTGAGGATGAAATTTGCTTAGATTTTTTGTTGTTGCTTTCATTTACTAGATTAAGAATGTTGCCTTCTAATATTAATTTTGCACAGGTTTTTTTTTTTAATCACAAATTTATAAATGCTTTGCTCTGGATGTTATTTGAGATGATAATTTGATATTCCACCCTTTATCCTGTTTAATGTATTAAATCACATCAATTGGTTTTCTAACATTAATAAACCTAACCTGGTAGTGATATATTATTCTTTTATATATGACTAGATTTGATTTGTCAATATTTTGGACGTAAATATTTGCACCCATTCTCATCCATATGATGGCCTATAATATTCTCTTTCTGCAACATTCTTTTCAGATTTTGGCATCAACATTATCGTAGCCCCATAAAACAAGTTTGGATGCACATTCCCCTTTTCTATTTTCTGGAAGAGTTTTTTTTTAGTAATGTCAAGGTTGACATTATTTCTTCTTTAAATTATTAGTAAAATTTATTGAAACTGTCTGAGCCAGAGTTTTGTTGTACAAAATATTTTTATTTATGGATTCAAATAAAATTATTTATGCATTCAAGAAAAGTATTTTGTTCTTATGTCAATTTAGTAGGATATACTTTTATATGAATTTTATGTCTTCATAGATTTTCCAATTTATTGGCATAAACTTTCTTTTTTTCAATTCTTGCGTTTATATTATAATGGAGTTGGGGGCAGAATTTAGCTATAACATCCAATGAAACAGTCAGTCTAATCCAGTGGTTCTCAGATTGTGATTCCTGGACCAGCAGTATCAGCACCCCTGGGAACTTGTTAGAAGTGCAAATTCTTGCCCCATCCCAGAAATTCTGGGAGTGGGGCTGTATTTTAACAAGTCCTCCATCCAGGTAATTCTGAAATTTGAGAATCACAGATCTAAAAGTTAAACTAGACATTAGCAGCTGAACACAGCATAAAAGAAAAGTAATAAGTCAAATATTCTCTCGGAAACAAGAATTCTTTTTCTGGTTCCATTAATCTGGACATGGCATAAACTTTTTGTAAAATTATTCTATTATCTTTTCAAAGTCTGTATGATTTGAAGTAATGTTCTTTTTCATTCTTGCTATTGGTCATTTGTGTTTTACTTTTTTTTTTGATCAGTAGCACCAGGGGACTTTTTAAAAAAAAATATTTTATTTGGGAAGGGCAACAGTGTGTATTTCTAGGACTTTATTGGAGAACAGCGTGTTTTTCCCCGGACCCATCAGCTCCAAGTCAAGTTGTTGTCCTTCAATCTTAGTTGTGGAGGGTGCAGCTCAGCTCCAAGTCCAGTCACGGTTAACCGATTGAGCCACTCTGGAAGCTCAGCAGCTCCTTGTCTTCAATCTAGTTGTGGAGGGCACAGCTCACTGGCTCATGTGGGAATTGAACCAGCAACCCTATTGTTCAGAGCTTACGCTTTAACCAACTGAGCCATCTGTTCGCCCCCCAGGGGACATTTTTATTGTTATTATCAATGATCCAAATTTGTCTCCAAGGTTCCTCCTTATAGCTTTTATCTTTTATATTCCTTATATTGTATTTGCTTCATTTATCTTTCTGTTATTTTTTTATCTCCCTGGGATGAATGCTTAGAAACTACTGATTTTTATCTTTTTTTTCCCTTATCTAATATATGTATTTTAGGCAGCTTCACCCTCAGCTTTAGGTCTTCCCTTGTCATGGTCCAAGCTTCTGTCCCTCTGCCAGAGAAGGAACACTGCTGTTACTCAATACTTCAGTGCTTGCCATCCTGCTGTGGCTGGAGGAGAGGAGCTTCTTTTTCATTTTTTTTATACTGAAAGACCTACACTTAGGCAAGCACTTCATCAATGGGTATTGATGGAGTAGGGCCATCTCAGTGGCCCTGTCTCGACTCCAGATTTTGTATCTCCCTTTCTCCCCGAAGAGCAGAGTGTTTGGGTTTATTTATTTATTTATTTCTCCTCCAGTTCCCTTCTCCTAGTTGCATTGAGTTTTCATGAGATCCCTAAGGGTGATAGTGTTTCCTACCATTCCTCCCAAGGCTTGCTTTTTTTCCACGGGGAAATGAAGAGAAGGTTCTGGGTAGGGTGCTGTGCCTTTTCTAAAAGTGGCTGCTCTTCGGCTCCAATAAGCCTGCACCTCATAGGAGGCTTTCTCATCACTCTCATTGGTCTGTTTTTGTGAGAAGGGCCTGTGAGCTGGTATGAATTTTCCTTGTGTCTGTGGTTCCCAAGTGTTCCATATTCTCTTGCTATCTCACAGTTGGCCTTCAGTAACTTGTTAAAAATGTTAGCTGAATTCTTCTTCCAGATGTTCTTTGGTATCTGCTCCAGGTAAGCAAGTGCTTGTGTTCTGTCTCTGGGGATGAGTGCCTTTCCTTAGATTTCACGTTAGTTTGTGAATTCACCTCTCTGATGAGTTCAAGAAAAGTTGTATGTTTTTTGACTGTTGAAGGTGTTGTTGTTTTAAGGGTGGTGGCAATCTCCTGTGTAGACCCAGATATTCATTTTTAAGTCATTAATTGTCAAGAGGTAACGACAATCTTAGTCCCAGAGATCAGCTCAGTCTGAGGTTTTTCTAGGTCAATAGTAATAAAACAAGATAGAGTCTAGAATTGTCTGAAAAGGGAAGCGGTAGATAAGTGGGCAGTCGTGTTATATTCCTATTAACTTTGCCTGACTTTGTTACAGAGTCCAAATGTAACATTATTTCCTCTTTGAGAGAGATGAATAGAACCAAAAGTCATTAGGCTAAATGCAAAATTGGCTCCTTTGGAGTCAGATCTAACAAAAGGAAAGAAACAACCAAACAAAAATCATGGGTGAGATGTTAAGGTCTTCATAAGTCATTAAAATTTAATGCTTCTTTTTATTTCATTTGATTGATTTTGAAACCATTCATCAGTGTTTTCTCAATTATACATTATGACAAAGTATTCTGGGAATGAAATTAAAGGACCATAAATCACATAGACCAAACACTTAGAACACTGCTTAGAGATACTACCATTAAATTATTAAGTTCACCCTTTATTCTTCAAGGTGACAAAGTGGATAATGGAAAGTAGAAGTCAAACTGAATGGGAGGTGGAAATCCAACATATTCCAATTAATGGTAAATCCTAGATAGGTCACTCACTGCATAAGAAATTCAAAGGCTCCCTTTCTAAGCTGTAATTCTTGTGCAATGAGCAGTGTAGTTTTCATTAGAACTCTGTGGCCAGCAGAAACATCCACTTAATTCATTTTACTAGCAAGTATTTTTGTACTTTTACATGAATAAATAAAAAAGACTGGCTCAAGCAGACCTGTTTCTTTCCTTTGGTGCTTTTCATAATAAAGGGCTAGTCTCAGTTTTAGGGTGGTCCTACCATCCTGCTCACAGTCTCATTCGAGATATCTGAGAGCTACATTGTGTGGACTCTGTTCTCTTTACTTTCAAGAAGACATCGGTTACTCAAGTTTGTGGGAGGAAGGGAAAAACACAGGTCCTGTCAGACACCTTATTGTCCATTAAAACTTTATCTTTCAAAGGGAACCCATATGCTTCTACTTTGCAGTTTAGGTAGGTTTCAATATAGAAAATAGTGTGCCTGTATTGAATCAATTGTAATAGTTCTCCAACAGAAAATCAAATTGCGTAATAGATTAATCTGTGTGGCTTTCTTAATTTTATTATTGTTATTATGATTTATTTTCTGTGCCCTGTTTCCATTTTTTTTTTCTGTGAAGAAAATATAGTTTTCAGATATTTGGCTGGTTGCTTTTGCATGGTGCCACTGCATCTATTTATCTTGATACAAACTTACTATAGTTTATTCTCTAAGTATGGAAATGTATTTAAGCTGATTATTTTTCTATGTCTGACCACCATCAATGAGCTTAAGATTGTTATCCAATCTTTCTTGTAGACTTATGAGCTAAGAATGGTTTTTACATTTTTTGAGTGAATTTTTAAAAATCAGAAGAATAATATTTCATAACAGATAAAATGTATATGACATTCAAATTTCAATTTTCCTACATAAAGCTTTATTGGAGCACAGCCACACTTATTTGTTTTCAAATTATTTATGTCTGGTTTCTGCTACAAAGGCAGAGTTGAGTAGCTGCCATAGAAAGGTATGGTCCACAAAGCATAAAATATTTATTACCTGCCAATTTACAGAAAATGTTTGCTGACCTCTGCTGTATATAAAGCATCTAGACTGATCAAAATAAGAATATCCCAAGGAGAAAGAAGTGTGCCAAACAGTGGACAATGCAAAGGGGTGGATATTGGCATTATTATCGTAGGAATATAATGTATCCTCAAATATATTGTATATTTAGAAAGTAATGTATTTGACATTTCTGGTTATATGCAGCTAATGCTGATACCTTCCCAGGAATGCACACACCATAATTTGGGTTTTAATCATTTCATATGAATAACAATTTTAAAATAATGAAAATGATTACTCAAACCACACATGGAAGTCAATACTGCTTGTGACTTCAACCCATCAATGTTTGGTTTTTCTTATGTTCTGGTAAGTCAGTTTTTATAATCTCTCATCATTATTTCACATCAGAGTCTTTAGAAGGAATTTTTTTAAAAAAGAAAAGCAAAATTATAATTAGAAATATTGAATACTTAATAACTACCAAAACTTCAATTTTTAAAATATATTATTAATCAAAGGATTGTTTGATATTCAAAGTTCAGTAAAAAGTAATTTTAAAATTGCTGTTCTCATGAGACAACAATTGGATTTATTACCGGTGAGGGATATCAATGTTTCAGGGATATTTCGGTAGAAAATTACTGTTCTTTTAATTTATATTTATTTATTTGAAACATTTACTGACAACTAACTTATTTATATCAAACTTATATTTTTTTATAGTCTTTCCAATGTCAAGACAATGCTTTTACACTGAAAGCTTCTATAGTTTCTTACCAGGGCTAAGATTCCATTATTCAGTTTGCTAGTCTAGTATTAGATATTAGCAAGTTAATGTGGATATTATTTCTTTGTTAAACAGTAGTTCTGTCTTTTTCACAAAGTCAGTTTTTTATTTTCCCAATGTAAGTTGAATTAAATTGATGTTTTCTCAAGGACAAATGTTCCATTTTCCATAGCATATTCATAATATAAATAGTAAAGGATAATAAAGAATGTCTAAATGATATGTTTGTGGACCTAAATGATATTAATACAGACATAGCAACATTTCCCTTCTCCCAGTGTTTATTAATTTGATTGCAAAAAATGCATATTGGTCATGTAAAGATGATGTATTATATTTCCTAAGGCTAGCAAAACAGAGAATTGTATGTCAAAGATGACAGGAAGCAGAGGTAAACTTTCTTAGGTAAAATCAGGGCAAATTGTACAGACCAAAAAGAATTCCTACAATCCTCTAAATGTTAAAACAGCAGGAAAGCATTATTGATGTTTTTTGTACCGTCCTGGGTTTTTATTCTTAAAATTAACTCTGGAAGAGAAATGGTGAAACTCATTCAAATTATTTTGAAAAATATATTTGTATTTTTATAAAAAATAAAAGTTTCAACCACAAAAAGACATAAAACTTGATTTGTGTAATATTCGTGCCTAAAACTTTCTGGGTTTTCTTTTTTTCCAGCGTGGTTCAAATCACTTTAATGCAATAAATCTTTTCCAATGCCTCTTATGTGCCAGGCACTGTGTTAGGCTCTGAAGAGGATACAAAATTGGTCAATACGTAAACCTGGTTCTGAAGATACCCACAGTCCAACAGTTGATGTAGAATGTAGACCATATCTATATGACCAAAATGTACTAGGTAGAACTATGAGGAAAAAGATTTGAAGTGGTAGTTTGAGCTCTGATTAAAGGGAAAATTTTGAATGTCATGATTATAGTTTGAACTTTATTCTGTACTCATTAAAAGCTTTTGAGGAAAGGGCAATTATGATTATGGTTGTGCTCAAAAGCCATAGAAGGAAAATGTGAGCAAAGTTTTCTTTTGTTTTATTTGTTTGTTTTATTGTGTTATTTTTCTCCTTTCAAACACTATTCTCATCTGTGTTAAGTAATATGGGGGTGAATATCAAACTAATAATATTGACTATTGTATATTCATGACAATTTTGACATCACCATTATTTCCTTCTTTCTGGAAATTGTTTTTGTTGTTATAGACAGACTTTCCAGTAAACATAGCAAACTGGACTTATTTAATGTCAGTGTTACAGGGATTTAACAAAATAGAAATAATGATGGTTTAAATAACTCTCACACTGAATTTATTTAGTAACCTGATTAATTCCATAACTTTATTCCATATTTTATTCCTGATTTTCCATAATTTTACTCACCTCAATATGGACCTGGTTGCCTTTAACTTTAAAAACATTTTTGTTTTAATAAAAAAAAAAAAAAAACCCTCTAGATCCCATCACAGCATTTTTTTTTTTTATTTGGGATTATGCTATGGGTAAATTTGCCCACAGCTGCAGACAACCTCTAAGAAACATGTCCACAGCCAGAAGAAAATCATTAACCTTATCTTACCCTGATTTAGTCAATTTTATGGCTTCTATAAACTCTTCATAAGGATAGACAGACCGTCTTTTTACATTTCCAAATTGGTTCAATTTTTTTCTGCATTGAAAACCTCATAGAAAATCATTAACCTTAATTTTGATCTTTAGCATTTTTAACACTGTATGAAATAA
Source organism: Rhinolophus ferrumequinum (assembly GCF_004115265.2). NCBI lineage: Eukaryota > Metazoa > Chordata > Mammalia > Chiroptera > Rhinolophidae > Rhinolophus > Rhinolophus ferrumequinum. The sequence continues at coordinate 36,112,299 of NC_046288.1, forward strand.
TCTGAAGGAGAGAGAAATAATGATTATTACTCTTTGTATCAATCAGGATTTTAGCAGAAAAACAGAACTACCATGAGAATTATGGAATAATGGACTCATTATAGGAATCAGATCTTACGTAGTTGTGGAAGATGCTGAGAAATAAGAACTGAACACAGGCCAAAGGATGAAAAGAACAAAGTAGGACCCTCCTTCCCTGCATCTGCTTTCACCATGTCTAACCACATGGCATTCAAAGCACAATGGCTACTGTTTAATTTCCAATTTCCAAACTTTGTGTAAATTTCTTTTTTGCCTAAATTGAACCAGAAACTATGTAGGGAAGGAGACTCTGAGAAACAGTTTCAGCTTACCCAAGTTGACATACCGTGTTTCCCCAAAAATAAGACCTAACCGGAAAATAAGCCCTAGCATGATTTTTCAGGAAGACATCCCCTGAACATAAGCCCAAATGCGTCTTTTGGAGCAAACCTTAATATAAGACCCAGTCTTATTTTCGGGGAAACACGGTAGTACAAGACTACCACACTCCTATTTTTTAAAGTCATTTACATATTCATTCATTTATTCAGCAGTTATTTTAATAAACACTTACCACTTGCCAAGCTCCTTGTTAGTTGCTGGAGATAACAGTTCTAAACCAGAATGTCCCCTCTCCTCAAAATTCAACTTCTTCTCAGGGATGAAAATATAAGAAGCAATTAAAAGTGTAAGGAGAAATTCAGGTAAAAATGAGAGAGATTAGCTGATCCCCTTCCAAAAGAGTTTACCAGGGAAACCTTCCTAGACAGTAAGACTTCTAAACTAAATACCTGATGGATAGGCAGGTGTGATTGATGGGGGAGAGAAGTAGGAGAAGGAAAGTAACCTGTGAAATTCCCTAGGACCAAGAGATATCATGGTGTCTTGTGAGAATTGAAAGAAGTTCGGGTTGACTAGAATACTGGGTCCCCACGAGAAGTGGGTAACCTATGAAGATCCAATTACTGATTCTTTGGTAAATTTTATACATGTATTTAATTTTTTTCCTGCTCCTATATTCATTTTGGTAGTAATTCAGTTTATACAAGGATTGTCATTTTAAAAGTTCCTCTCATCCTAGGTAAGAGTATGTTTCAATTATTGTCTCACAGCAGATATTTTAGAACGAATTAAATCAGATAGGAACTGCATTTTATTTTAAAATCTCAATTTAAAATTGTCTAAAAGTATAATGTAAACAAGAACATGTGTTTAAGCAAACTTTTTCTCTATATATATTCTTCTAGCAACAAGTCCTTTACTTCTGGGTGGTCACTATTGTGGTCTTTGTTTTTATACAAAGGAAAATATAGAAGGACTCTCCTGTAAATTATACCACAATGGAATTTTGCTTAGCATTAGACTGCTGAAGTAACCTCAATCACACATTAGTTCCTGTGTTTATTATTAGCATGGTCAGTCTCCAGTTACAATGATGTGCTGCACTATTCAAAACTGAAAAATTGATGTATTTTATGGAAAGAGGAAGTGAATGCTTCACCTTAGCTTCAAATACCCAAGCTATAAAAACTAAAATGTATATTCAATAAAGTAGATGACTGCACAATGTATACAGAAAAAAAAGCAAAAGTTTTCCTCTGTGTCTACAATACGCAACTGTAAAGAAAAGAAAAAAATTGAATAATAAATATAAAACAATTATGCAAGTAAATAATAATAAGAAAAATAAAAATACGCAGGTTCTAAATAATGTAACAAGCTCCAATCAGATTTCTAGCGGGAGTTTTTTACAATTTTAAAGGTGATTTTTTTGTTTGTTTTAAGTAATAGTTAACCTATGTTCAGAAAACATAAGACGATCTTTTATAATAAATTATGAATCTACAAATATCAAATCAATGTAATACTGGGACAGAAATAGGTAAGCAGATTGACGGAGATGTATAAAAAACACAAGAACGGATTTCAGTGTTTGAATATCTGTGTGCATGTTCATGTGTGTTTGGGATTCAAATATAATACATGTATCATTTTAAATCAATGGATGAATGATTATTTCATAAATGGTGTTAGATTTTAATTTGGTACAAAATATAATGGGATATGCATATATTACATTTGATAGAATTCTGATAAATTCAGGGTAAGATTTAAAAATTGAAAACATACATTTCCTTTCCTGCAAGTTGATTGACTAAGATAACATGAAAAACTTCCCACATAAACATAGAAATGCTGGGGGGTGGGAGAAGGAAATATAAAAACCAAAAAACTGACCTCATAGATAAAATCACAAGAAAGAAAGATACTTGAAATAAATAATATACTTCCCATTTCGCCTGGGACAGCCCTACTGTCCAAGAGTAATTGGACTTCCAAAAATCTGTTGGTTTGGATGAGTCCAGTAATTGTAAACAGGAACTAGAAACTCATGAACAATTACTGCACCTGGTCCTAGAGTAGGGTGTGGAGTATAGTGGGAATGGAGTTTGTAATTGTGACGTTAGTAATTTAGAGCAGAAGTTAATGCTCATGCGGTAACAGGAGATGAGATCTAGAATCCACCTGAGAAGGGGAGTTGGGGCCCTAGAAGTCTGTACTGCAGTGAATGATATGCTGCTAGATCCCCTTTCAGGAATGAAGAACATATTACCCCAGTTGTTAGAAGTAACACAGACAGTTCTCTTCCACTAGCCCCTTTTGGAAATTGTCTAGCTAAAGACAGCTGTCCCACCCAAGCCATGCCTCTTTCTCAGCGTTGCCGGCATCCAATGACTAATTGACAGGGCTATAAAATAGGGCCTGGCCCTATTTCCTCAGTGGGGAACAATTATAAAGAGCCATACCAACTCCAAAGCCACATGTAGGGGCAGCAGAGGCATGTAATGTAACTGCAGCACAGCTCAACTTTATCTACTGTCCAGTCTTATTTCCTTCCTCAGGTATTAATCCCAAGAGTACTTCCTAACAAATGGCTTGAACGCTAAACATTTTCTCAGTCTGTTTTCCAGAGAACCCAATCTGTGACATGTATGCTTGGTGAAAGAGTAGGCTAGAGATAAGCTGCCTAAAGGCACAGGAGGGTTATTTGTCTTTTCCAAGGTCCTCTGTAGGAGAGGTAAAAAAGACTGACAAATCTAACTGCTGGATGTGGGCCTCCCATGTGGTTCAGGAAGTGTCATGCTGAAAAATTATCATGAAATTGATCCTCAGCCAGAGATAACACCTCCCTTCACTGACATAAAAAGGAATACTAAACTTATTTCAAGAGGCAGTAACACCACCCAGACTGCAAATGATTTCCATAGGAAAAAAGAAGAAGCACTAGTAAGATGAGTTCACAATAAAAATTTACAAAACACATAAGAAATATTCACTATGGATTAATTGGTAGACATAAATATGCTAAAGCATTGAAGTTTCAAGAATTTAGGATAAGTAGGTTGAGAATTTAAAATTAGTATTTTTAAATGAATAGATTTAAAAATAGATAATCGGATCCTTAGAAAATGTTAAATTTTAAAACAACTAATGTGAACTTCTAAGATGAAATAAAAACATTGTAATTAAAGGAGGAAAAAAGTCTCAATGGACAGATTAATTTTAAAGAAACTGAAGAGAAAATTAGTAATTTGGAATACAGAAGTGAAAAAATTACCCGGAGTGCAGTACAAAAATATATGGAAATTATAAAAGAGGTTATGACACACAGATGATATATTGAGATGGTTCAACACATATCTACTATGTTTCAGAAGGACAGAATAGAGAGAATGACAGTAAACAATACTTGAGAAAACAATAGCTAAACATTTTTTTTGAATACATACGAGTCATGAATTTAAGATTTGTGAAGCAAAATGAGTTAACAGTAGGATAACTACTCATAAAAATAAACCATCACCTAGACACAACTTAATGAAAATGTATAAATACAAAATGAAAATGTAAAAGTGAAAATGTATAATACAAAGTGAAAATATAAAAGACAAAGAAAAAATCTTCAAAACAACTGAAAAAAACCTATATCACCTACAAAGGAAAAACAGACAAACTTAAAATGTCTCCAATAGTCCAAAATGTCAACAATAGAGATTAAAAGACAATGAGAAAATAGCTTCAACTTTTGAAGGGACAATAAATGTTATATGAGAATTCTAGACTCAGCTAAACAGTTGTTTAAGTATACAATTATATTTATACAGATATAGAATATATACAGGAAATAATTTGCTTGTTTTTAACTCCTTAAGATAATTGAATTTTATCCTCTCTACACAGTTGCAATAAGAAATCATTGACAATGGTCAAAGATTAGTTTTACATCATTTATAGGGTCTTTGCAGCTAATGCAATAGTTTAACAACATTTTTATCACACACACACACAAAGTTAGATCACACAGGAATATGCAGGAATATGATTTCTCTTTTACAGAGAGTGTAACTTAGGCTCTGGAAGACTCCTCCAGGTCTCTTCACTCTAGTACTTTTGTTCTCTTGACTATACCACACAAGTTAAAACCCATCAAGTAATCAAAACACAAGCTGTCATGAATGTTGGGATTTTTGTGAGTGCCAGATAACATGCTAGAATGATGTTTTGTGTTTGAAGTCTAAGTAACTGAAATTTTTCCAGATGTCATCAAATTTTGTTTTGCAAATTGCTATGAAGCCATTGCCTCATTCTTATTTTACTCCTTGATTTAAAACTTTTAAGTGAAGAGTCAGTTTGTTAAAATTGTGTGTGTTTTAGGAGTAAATTTTAGTTTTAAGCAGGTATGAGTCATATTATTGCATTTCTACAAGCCCTGAATAAGGTAATAAAGGCAATAACTGGTTTAGTATTATTTTCAGTATTCAGTTGTATCTTTCTTATGATTTTCATCACCTGACTGCTATAATCTTGGATGACTTTCATTCTTTTGCAGAACTTAAGTTGATGTTTCCACTTACTATTTATCAAATACAACTCTCCTTTATTAAAATAGAACTATATTTTGTTTCACTAGTTAATTATCATTTCCTTTTACTGCCGTATATACAACTTTGTCAAATTAATGTTAGCATTTCCGTTTTAAAAATCAATGCTGTAATTTCTAGTAAAATGTAGTATTTCTGGTTGTACATAATTTGTTTGCCTTGGATATAAGAATATATTTAGTGCTTTCAATTTGCAAGTGAGAACGTTTTCATAAGTGAGGTCTAGAGTGCCATCAGTGCCATTTTATTCCCTTCGGGAAGAATGAATCATCAGTAACCAAATATATTGAATAATGACACCTAAGATTCTAAAAGAGCTTTTGAAAAGCACAGAGGGTTCCACAGATGTTCTCAAGAAGTTGCATGACATACCTGAGAAATAAGAAGGCATCAACTAACAGTAACTTGTATCTGTTTGCTATTTTAAGTATAAATGACTTACCCTGAAGTTGAGATAGATTGTTCAACAGTAACAAGAAAAAAGCCATATACCAGGTAGGATGAAATATGCCTTCAATAGAATTCAAACGGCATATATTGTGGTCCTTCAGACGATGGACTGATTGATGCTCTCTAAGAGGATTCAAGTAAAGCTTAAGGCAAAAAGAGACATTTGATCTGTGATGTTCAGCAATGCTTTCCAAAGGTGGAGAGAGAATAAGTAGGGGAACTGAGCAGATTAGATTACCTAAGGTTAAGTTTTGATAGATGCCAACAGTCAGTTGAAAGAAAAATTTAAGGTTTTTATAATTTTCTTGAAAATAATAACATATGCAAGTACCTGTTAAGTGCTTACTTGGTGCCTGACAGACTACTTCAGCTTAATAAGAATTATTTCATCCAATACACTATGTATGGTATGATGTAGGTATTATGATCCTGTTTTACTGATGTGGAAACTGAGGCTTAGTGAGTCTGATACTGAACTTTAACTAAAGGTGAAATAGCTCAGTTAGTGCTAGCTATATTCCATTCATATTGCTGTGTAACAAGTTACCATAAACTTAGTAGCTTAAAACAATTCCCGTTTATTATCTCACAGGCCTGTAGGTCAAAAATACAGGTACAGGTTATCTCAGTCCCCTGCTCAGGGTCTCACCAAGCTGAAATCAAGGTTTTAAACAAGACTGTGATTCTTATCTGAGGCTTGGGGGCCTCTTCCAAGCTCATCCGTTGTTATTGACAGCATGATTCATTTCTTTGTGTCTGTGACTAAGGTTCCTGCCCTCTTGCTAGCTGTTGTCTGGAGACCATTCAGCAACTAGAGACTGCCCACAGTTCCTTGTCAACTGACTGACTGCCATAGGCAGTTCACAATATGGATGTTGGCTTTCTGCAAGCCAGCAGGAGCTGATCCCTCTAACTTCTAACTACCTCTATTGACTGCTATGGTGGAGCCTTATATAATGTAAGGGAATCACTGAGTGACAATCCTATTACCATTTGGCATAAAATTTAACCTAAAAATGAGCAATTATCCCATCATATTCACAGGTTCCACCCACACTTGAAGGAAAGAGACTATACAGGGTGGGTACACTAAGGGGCAAACATCTTGGAGGCCCTCTCAGAATTCTGCTTCTCATGCAAAATCCACTCACTCCCTTTCCAAATCTCCCAGAAGACTCATCCCATTACAGCCTCAGCTGTAGTCTAAAATCTCATCATCGAAATATAAATTTTCATAATTTCATCAAGTCAAGCCCAAAATTGTATCTAAATCTCCTTAAAGTCAAAAATCTCATCATCTAAATCATCTTAATGAGGTGCAGATGAGGTTCCTGCTGTAAACCATAAATACAACTCTTGGGGCACAATTCCTCTCCATCTGTACATCTATAAAAGTAGGGACAAAATGCCTGCCCTCAACACTCCCCGCATACATAGTGAGACAGGCGTGGATTATAGCTATACATATTCTGGTTCAAAAAGGAAATGGAAGGTGAAAAGGAGTCACTGGTGCAAAGCAGTTTCCTAATCCAGCTGGCAGATGAGACTTTCTTGATTTGTTTGTAAAGACTAAATAATTCTTGGTAGCTCTTAGTTCTATCCTCTGGATACTTGGTTTCACCTTCTGAGTCATCCTTCCTTTTTATGAAAAGTAGCACATGTTTGCAATTGAGTAGTTCATCATCCTGCTTCCAGGCATTAGAATTTTTTTTTTCTTGGGTGGGGGGGAGTTGTCTGACAACCTCCATTTATTTGTATTTCTTCTGTACTTTTCAGGCCAAGCTTGCAACTTTGTGGGCTTTTTATGGGTTCCCATGGCATTCACTCCACCAGACAAAAGCCATACCCACAGATCTTTTTGAGATAACCCCTCCTTTCTCTTTGATTCCCCTTCTTAGACGTCCTCCTGTTTGGTTGAGCTCAGTGAGACAACACCTTTCTTTCTTCCTTCCTTCCTTCCTTCCTTCCTTCCTTCCTTCCTTCCTTCCTTCCTTCCTTCCTTCGTTTCTTTCTTCCTATTTATTTTTTAATACTTATATTAAAATATAGCTAGCATGCAATATTATACTAGTTTTAGGGGTACACCATAGTTATTCAACATTTATCTACCTAAAGAAGTGATCACCGTAAGTCCAGCAACCATCTGACACTGTACCATGCTATTGCAATATTATTGACTATATTCCCTGTGTTGTACATTACATCACCATGACTTGTTTGTTTTATACCTGGACATTTGGACCTCTTATTCCCCTTCACCTCCCCCCCTTTTTTAATTTTTAAATTACAGTTGACATTCAATATTATTTTATATTAATTTTAGGAGTATACTGTAGTGGTTAGACATTTATATAATTTAGAAGTGATCCACTCGACTTGTCTAGTACCCACCTGATATTATACATAGTTATTACCATATTATTGACTATGTTCTTATGCTGTACTTTACATCCCCATGACTATTTTGTAACTACCAATTTGTACTTCTTAATCATTTCACCTTTTTCACCCTTCCTTCCAATCCCCCTTCTATCACCCCAACAAATCTAGTACCCATCTGATACCATATTTAGTTACTAAAATATAAATGACTGTATTACTTATGCTATACCCTACATCCCCATAACTACTTTGTAACAACAAATTTGTGGTTTTTAATCCCCTCTGCTATTTTCACCCACACCCCCAACCTCCCTCCCATCTGGCAACCATCAAAATGTTTTCTGTATCTATGATTTTGTTTCTGTTTTGTTTGTTTGTTTGTTTTGTTCTTTAGATTTCACATATAAACAAAATCACATTGCATGTCTTTCTCTGTCTGACTCTCCAGTCAGCACAATACCCTCCAGGTCCATCCATGCAGATGGCAAAAACCCATTCCCTTCCATGGCCGAGCAATATTCCATTGTATGTATGTACCAACTCCTCTTTATCCATTCATCCATCGACAGACACCCAGGTTGCCTCCATATCTCAGCCACTGTAAACAATGCTGCAATGAACACATGAATGCACACATCCCCTCAAAATAGCGTTTTGTGTTTCTTTAGATAAATACCCAGAAGTGGGATTACTGAGTCCTTCTTTGTCTCTTGTTATAGCCTTTGTTTTAAAATCTGTTTTGTCTGGTGTAAGTATTGCTACTACCCCAGCTTTTTTTGTTGTTTCAATTTTTATGAAATATCTTTTTCCATCCCTTTACTTTCAGTCTGTTTGTGTCTTTCAATCTGAAATGAGTCTCTTGTATATGTAATGAGTCTCAGCATATGTAATGGTTTTGTTTTCTTATTCATTCAGCCCTCCTATGTCTTTTGATTGAAGCATTTAATCCACTTACATTGAAAGTAATTGACATTTTATTATTCACATTTTTATCTTTTTTTTTTTTTTTTTGGTCTTAAGGAAGTTCCTGTAACATTCCTGTAATACTGGTTTAGTGGTTGTTTTTTATGCTTGCTATCTCTTTGTTGAAATTTTCACTAAGTTACTTGAGCATTCTTTAGCTTTTTTAGCTGATGAACTCCTTTAGCTTTTTCTTGTCTGGGAAGTGCTTTATCTGTCCTTCAATTCTAAATGATAGTTTTGCTGTGTATAGTAGTCTTGGTAGTAGGCTCTTACTTTTCATCACATTGAATATTTTGTGCCAATCCCTTCTGGCCTGCAAAGTTTCTGTTGAGAAATCAGCTGACAGTCTTATGGGAGCTCCCTCATAAGTTACTAGTTGCCTTTCTCTTGCTGCTTTTAAGATTCTCTCTTTGTCTTTAACATTTGACATTTTAATTATGATGTGTCTTGGTGTGGGCCTCTTTGTATTCGTCTTGTCTGGGACTCTCTGCTTCCTGGATTTGTATGTCTATTTCCTTCACCACGTTAAGAAAGTTTTCTGTCATTATTTCTTCAAATAGGTTCTCAATCCCTTGCTTTCTTTCTTCTCTTTCTCGTACCCCTATGATGAGAATATTGTTATGATTGATGTTGTCCCAGAGGTCTCTTAAACTATCGTCATCTTTTTTACTCTTTTTTGTTTTTGCTCTTCTGATTGGATGCTTTATGTTACTTCATCTTCCAAATTGCTGATTTGATCCTCTGCTTCATCTAGTCTCTTGGTGATTTCTTCTAGTGCATTCTTCCTTTTAGTTATTCTATTCTTCATTTCTGACTGGTTCTTTTTTAGGGTTTATATGTCCTTTTTTGTGCTAGCTATCTCTTTATTGAAGTTTTCACTAAGTTCCTTGCGTATTCTTTTTTTATTATTATTAGTTTCAGGTGTACAAAACAATGTAATAGTTAGACATTTAAACCCCTCACAAAGTGATAACCCCTCTTCCCAATCTATTACCCCACTGACATCGTATATAGCTGTTACAATTCCATTGACTCTATTCCCTATGCTATACTCCATATCCTGTGAATATGTATATGTGTATATATATATATATATATATATATATATATATACATATATATATAAAATATATAAATATATAAAATATATATGTATATAAAATTATACTTGACATACATTGTTATTCAACTTCAGCATCAGGTGTACAGTGCAGTGGTCAGGCATCTACACCATCCCTGAAGTGGTCTTCCTAATAAGACAAGTGTCCATCTGACACCCTACAAAATCTTTACAACATTATTAATTATATTCCCCAAATTGTCTTGTGTATCCCTGTGGCAATCTTGTGGTTACCAATTTGTGCTTTCTGATTCCCTCACCTTATCCCTCATCCCTACACCCTTCCTATCTAGCAACCCTCAGTTTTTCTCTATATCTCTGAGACTGTTTCTGATTAGTTTGTTCATTTATTCTCTTATTTAGATTCCACATATAAGTGAAATCATGTGGTATTTGTCTTTCTCTGTCTGACATTTCACTTAGCATAATGTTCTCTAAGTCCATCCATATCATTGCAAATGGTAACATTTCATTCTTCTTTATGGCCAAGTAATACTCCATTGTATAAATGTACCACAATTTCTTAATCCAGGCATCTACCAATGAGCATTTCAGTTGTTTCCATATCGTGGCTATTGTGAATAATGCTGCAATAAACATAGGTGTGCATAAATTTTTTTGAATTGGCATCTTGGATTTCTCTGGATAGATACCTAAGAGTAGAATTGCTGGGTCATAAGGTAGTTCCATTTTCAGTTTTTTGAAGTACCTCCATACTGATTTCCATAGTGGCTGCACCAGTCTGCAATCCCATCAATAGTGCACAAAGGTTCCCTTTTCTCCACATCCTCACCAGCACTTGTTGTTTGTTGATTTATTGATGATAGCTATTCAGACTGGAGTGAGGTGGTATCTCATGGTGCTTTTTATTTGCATTTCTCTAATGATTAGTGAGGTTGAGCATTTTTTCATATGTCTGTTGGCCATCTGTATGTCCTATTTAGAAACGTGTCTCTTCATGTACTCTGCCCATTTTTTAATTAGGTTGTTTTTTAGTGTTGAGTTGAATGAGGTTTTCTTAATAAATTTTGGCTATTAACCCTTTATCAAATGTATTATTGACAAATTTCTTCTCCCATTCAGTAGAATGCCTTTTTGTTTTATTGATGGTTTTCTTTGCTGTGAAAAAACTTCTTAGTTTGATGTAATCCCATATGTTTATTTTATTCTCTTACTTCCCTTGCCCAAGGGGATATATCAGTAAAAATATTTCTAAGGATACTGTCTGCAAATTTACTTCCTATATTTTCTTCTAGGAGTTTTATGTTTTCAAATCTTGCATTTAAGTGTTTAATCCATTTTGAATTTATTTTTGTATATGGCATAAGGAGGTGGTCCAACTTCATTTTTTTGCAAAAAAATTTCCCAGCACCATTTATTGAATAGACTGTCTTCACCCCAATGTAAATTCTTGCTTCCATTTTCATAGATTAAATGACCATATAGATTTGGATTTATTTCTGGGCTCTCTATTCTGTTGCATTGATCTATGTGTCTGTTTTTATGCCAGAACCATACTATTTTGATTACTGTAGCCTTGTGGTATGATTTCATGTCAGGTTTCATAATACCTCCCACTTCGTTCTTATTTTCAAGTTTGCCAAGGCTATTCAGGGTCTTTTATGGTTCCATATACCTTTTAGGATTATATGTTCTATTTCTGTGAAAAATGTCCTTGGTAGTTTAATAGGAATTGTATTGAATCTATATATTACCTTAGGCAGTATGGACATTTTAACTATATTTCTTCCTATCCGTGAGCATGGTATGTGTTTCCATTTATTTGTATCTTCTTTAATTTCTCTCTTTGGTGTCTTATAATTTTCTGAGTACAGGTCTTTGAGCATTCTTATAATCATTGTTTTGGATTCTGTATCTGGTAGAATGCTTGCCTTTATTTCATTTAGTTCTTTTTCTGGTGTTTTCTCTTGTTCTTTCATTTGGGATGCATTTCTTTGTCTCCTCATTTTGGTTGCCTCTCTATGTTTGTTTCTATGCATCATGTAAGTCTGCTATGTCTCGCAGTTTTGGCCAGGTGGCCTTATGTAGTAGGTGTCCTGTGGGCCCTGGCACAGTCTTCCTAGTCATCTGCCCCGGGTGCTCCAGGAATGTCCCTTGTGTAGGTTGTGTGTGTCCTCCTGTTATAATTGAGCCTTGCTTGCTATTGGTGCATCAGTAAGTGGGATTGACCTTCAGGCTAATTGGCTGTGCAGTTTGGCCACATCCACAGCTTATGGGCTGTTGTACAGGGGGCTTATCCCACTGAGTGGGATTCACCCTGGCAGGCTCTGATGCCTGTTAAGATCATCCTTTGTTGTGTGTGCCTCTTGTGGGACTAATTGGGAAGTGCTCTGTTATGGTCAGAATCCAACCTCCAAATATGTTGGTTCTGGGACTTCTTGGGCGGGGCTCTGTGTCACCCACTTCCTGTGACTGGTAGGGGCCTAGCTGGTATGAGTTACAAAGTGATCTGCAGTTGTTTGCTGCCTGTGCTAAACACTGGAGGCACATGAGAGGGGCCATGCTGTGAACCGAGGACATCCGCCACCAATACTCGGTCTGGGGTAACTCCACAAAAAGCCAGGACACCATGAGGCCTGCTGCCACCTGAGCTCCCTTAAGGTTCAGCCACTGATAGAGCCCCATATGCAAGTTGGGTGATGCAAGGTCTCAGGGAGTCACTACAGTGGGAAATGTTATGGTCACCAGGTTAATATAAATTCTGGTTTGGTGCCAGTGCTGATCCTGGAGCTACTCAGCAAAAGTCTGAGAGCACACAGAGGCCAGTCACTGCCCACCTGGGGCCTGCTGGACTCTGACAGTTTTCTAAGAAAGAGTACAATGTGGGCGGGGCTGGATGCTTGAGGAGAAAGTGCCTCCAGCATTGGGTGAATGGGGTGGGGTGTGGTTACAGTGAGTGAACAGAGTGGAGCAAGCGGAGTTCACCAGACCAATCAGATTCAGATTTGGCCCTGTGAGGTCAGGCTCAACAAAGGAAAGATGGCATCTGCCTGCTAGTTGCACGGGAGAAGGATCCCACACAGGAAACTTAGCAGCAGTCCTCCAGCCCTTGCTTCAAAGCCACACACCTCATTCTGCCCCTCGTATGCCTCCAACACCCCCCAAGTCGCTGTCCCTCCCCTGGAGCCCTGGGTGAGTGCTTGTGAGTGAGTGAATCTGTGCTTGGGCCACTTTAGAGGGTGTCTGGGTTTCCCGCAGCCTTCCATCCCACCCAAACAGTCAGAATCCCTACGGTTTTTCACAGCCAGATGTTGTGGGAGCTCTTCTTCCTGATTCCAGTACTCTGGGCTTGGGAGCCTCGTGTCAGTCTGGGGTCCCTCAGTCCTCTAAGGGAATCTCCATGGCCTTGTATTCCTCCTGATTATCAACCACCACAGGGAGGTTCGGGGCCAGCCTATTTTGAATCTCTGCCCCCCTCTGTCTTGATGTGGCTTCTGTTCAGCCAGACTTCAGATGATTCTCCAAGTTGATTGTTCTGTAACTTAGTTTTAATTTTAATATGTTCACAGAAGGAGGATCTCATAGTGTTTATCTTCTCTGCCATCTTGGATCTCAGGGAGCCCTAATTTCTTGAAATAACATATGTATGACTTTTGACATTTTTCTATAAGCAGCTAGAAGAACCCAGGCAGAACCTTCAGTGCTTTGCTTGGAACTCTCCTCAACTATATGTCCAAGTTTATTGATTAAAAGCTCAGATTTCCACATAACTGCATGAGACAGTTTCGCTAAGCATTTTGCCATTACAAAGATCTCTCTTCCTCTTGTTAAGAATGGAACAAGGAACATGTGAAAACTAATTAATATTTCTGCATGTCCAAACATCCCCTCCAGATACAGAGGTGTGTATCCTTTCACACATTTTTATCTGGTAACATAAATATATACCAACACATGTATACATATTTAAAGGGTATGCTATCTTTTCTTTCAAAAACACATTTATTTAAATGAAGATGTCAGCCAGCTGCCTCCTCATTCAGAGGCTCAATTAAGGAAATTTTTGCTTCTAATCTCCCTCAAATTTTTTGCAGAATACATTTCTTCTGGTTGTGGGAGTAGTATCCCTGTTGTCTTGCCATCTGTCAGTTGGGGATATTGACATAAGAATTGTCCAAATGTGTAGAGAATTTTTATGAATTTATTTGAGCCCAACTGACAGCAATTGCTGGGAAGCAAGATCTCAATGGATGGAGAAAGACTGACCTTTGTTAAGGAAGCCACAGGCCTAGGACATGACTACCCACCATGACCTGCTTTTAGTTAGGAATTTTTATCTTCAGACCAGCCTATGTGGTTACCTTCAGTCTCTTGAGTTTGTAAGGTTGGCCACTCAGGTCTCCCCTGAGCTTGTTAGGTTTAGTATGTGGCCCCCTTTTCATCCACAGAGAATACTTGTCAGCTCCTAGAGGCTGCTCTCAGGTCCTTGCCACATGTCACTTCTCCATAGGCCCTCTCATCCTTCCAGTCTTTCTGGACTTTAGGAATAGTTGGGTCATTTTTTTAAGGGTTTAGCTAATTAGGCCAGGCCCACCTGGGCTTTCTCCCTTTTGGTTAACTCAAAATCAACTGATAAATAACTAATTATAGTTGTGATAGACTATTATACCCAGGGTGCCAAAAAATGTATACACGTTTTAAGAAAGGAAAAAAACTATTAAAATTGTAATACTCAATATATACCGATAACAAAAGATGAATACAAATCACGTTTGACTTCTGCAATTACAAGAGGTGCTCAAAGTTGTTACAATCAGCATCCAGACACTTCTGATTATAGTGAACTACTACTTGAGCAACATTGACCAAAGTGTCTACTTGTATACATTTTTTTGGCACCTCCAGTATTCTTAGGTTCTGTTAAATTCAAAGGGAGTTGATTATAATAGGTATGCATACCAGGGAGTAGGAATCACGTGAGCCATTTAGAATTCTGCCTACCACAGTGGCATAGCTATAATCCAACTCTAGGTCTCTTTTACTCTAAATCTCTTTCCCTTAGTATTATGCTATACTGCCATCTCCTATCATTATTTTGAAACATATTTCTTAATTTAATATGCTAAACAGCATAGATGTATGCTTTTTCAAAGTATCAACCATAGGCCGAATTTATTTACTTCCCACCAATGAAGAGATAAATCTATATTTGCTCAGAAATATAATCATTTGTTGTAGAAACATTTCACATATGTAAATATTAACTACAATACTTTTGAATTGGTACAGTTAATGTAACTAAATTTTTTTCCTACCCAATGAACTTAGTTGAATAAAATCTATTACATGTTCCAACCACTGAAAACTAGTTTGGCACATTACTGTACATATTCTCAAATTATATTGTTGATAGAGTTCTATTTGACTAGTAATAAGTGATAAAGTACAAGATATGCTTTTTTTTAATCTCCCTGAAGATAGCAAGTTGGTTATAAGCATGTAGGTCTGATATAGTGGTCCTTTGGTGTTAGGGACCCATGCTTCATCTATGTTGTTGCTCAGCCATGCTAAATACATGTCTTCCATCACGTATTCCTTTAGCCACTGCCATAATTCCAGCGAAGAAGGAGAAGAACAGAGAGAGCATGGACATTTCTATTTAAGAGAGTAGCTAAAAGTTATTTCCTCCCACATGCCATTTTTATCAGACCTAGTCAAATGGTCCTTCCTAGTTGCAAGAGTCTTTAAGAAATTTTGTCTTTGCTGAACAATAATGGATCCAGTCAACATTTTTGTTCTTATATTAAAAAGGAAAAATGGAAATTGGAGTGTTATTAGCAATGACTGCCACATGTTTTGGAATTGCTGCCCTGAGTTTTGCTGGCTAGTACTTCAGGTTGTTATGACCAGTTTTCACCTATCATTTCTGGCTAATAAAAGGCAGGCAAATAGCACTGCAGAAGAATCACACAGGACCTGAAAATCTAAAGTTTTACTGGCTTGGGGCAAACAAACACCTTTACGGTACCAACCGAATACACAGAGGATAAAGATCAGTGGCCAATAAGTTACCAATGGAAATTCTTTGCTTTACAAAGTACGTTATAAAAAAAAGACAACATCAGTGCAGCCTGAAGAAAAGTGACAAAAATGTATCAAGAGTTGCCAGAAAAAAGTATGGTTCAGGTATCTGATTGCTTCAGAGGATATGAAGAAGAGTATATGACATCATATAAGGACACAAGAACACAATTGTGTGACGAACAGGTACTGTGAATTTCACTTCGGTCAGATTCAGATGATGATCCCATTTCAGGGAACTCATTCCCTGTGCTAAATAGAATGACTCTGTAAACCAGTAAACTAAAGTTTCACATATAACTAGATTGATATTTGTCTATAACCACTGGAGAAAGCACCTTTTCCTAATATGCTCATTTTTTTAAATAATTGTCATTAGTTTGGTTTTAATGGTGTAACCATAGAATCAACATAGCCCTGAGAGCTATAAGAAATGTAATCAGATATTATTTAAATATTCTTAAGAATTGTGACCTGGCTATACTGTAAGATATGAAATAAATTCAGAATAATATGAAGCAGGGAATAGATGTCATTGAATCCTACTAAGTGGTAAAATGAGTAGGGTATGAGGCTATTGATTCAATCCAGACGGAAGATAATCTCTGCTAAAGTTTCTTGAGTTGAGAGGCCTAGTGCTGTTATCCAACTCCATTTGGAAGGTATGGACTTGAATCCATGGTTGTTATAGTGACTAGAAAAATTGGCCCAATTTGTCCCTCAGTGGGAAGGGGAAAATCCATCTGGATGTCTGCTGTCTGTTTTTTATCTTTCATTTTGTAGAAATGGTGTTACCAATTTTCTTTTCTCCCTGTTGGTTAATTTTCTTTAAAACTCTGGGAGCATTAGAATTGCAAACTTAGATGATAAGTGTAAATTATCATCATGCCTTACTATGTTTTTGTTAAATCTAGAAACGGAGCGTGTTTTGTTGGTAATACTTTCACCAATTCATTTTATTTAATATTTTAAATATTTTAATAGGGAATTGGGACTAGTAGAGTATTTAGCTGGTTAACCTTAGATTCCAATTAATGTGTATATGAGTCCTTTTTTAGGACTCAAACAATTTGTAGCTCAAAAGTTATAAAATAATTTTTCATGTTACTAATGAGTCTTAGGTGTCACTATATTTCAGAGTTTAATAGATTAGGGTTTCTAACATTATTTATATAATCTAGCAAATTCCTAACTTGGAGTACTTCAAAAAAACGTTAATATAATAAATTTATACATGAGTTGTAGCTGAAAGTGTTTAAAAGAATGTAATTAACTAAGTCTGTAAATGGTAGAGATTAAAAGATTTCAGTTTGTTTACGTTAGGTTGATTACACATTAGTCAAAAGCTCTCTTGAAAGATATTGTTAAGATTTACTCAATTTGTGAAAAGAATAATGAAAAATATAAAACAACTTAAAAATTGAACTTAAAACTTTGAGTAAAATATATCTGTGAATTTGTGACTTCATTAAATTTAATATCAATTTAAATAATCCAAATACCTGTAATTAATTTCCAGGTACAGAAATTATTCTCAGGGTCACCAAAGTTTTGCACAGACAAATACCCATTAAGCGGAAGCATTGTAATACTTATATTTTTAAAAACAAAAGTAATACCAATTTAAACAAAGCAAAGGTATATATAAAAAGTAAATAATCTTTGTGCACTTCCAAATACCCCCTTCCAATGGCATATTCTTTGCACAGTTTTTTCTCTACTAATATAAATATATTCATATATATGTATACATAAAGTTTATTTTCTCTTCTTTTAAAAAAATAACATTTCTTTGGACAAAGATCTTAAAACAACCAATTCACAAAAGAATTACAAACTGCCAATAAATACGTGAAAAAATGTTCAAACTCACCTTCCATTAAGCAAATATATGTTAAGATAACTAGTTAATTTTCAATTTTTAATTAGGCCATTATTTAATGAACACACTTGGCAAAATTAGTAATGTGAAAAGAGCACTCATATACATGGATGATGAAAACAGGCAGACTCTCTGCAGATAATTTGGTAATATGTGCGTCAACTAGCTTAGATGTACCACATTCTTTGATCTAGTGGTTCTTTTCTAAATATTTATGGACAAGGATATTCATCAAGTCATACTTATAAAAATTGGAATAAATTAAATATCCAAAGAAAGGACTCATTAAAAAATAGTGCTTTCCTTTGATGAACTATAATGCAGCTATTAAAAATTGTGTTTTTAGAGTATCGGTATGAGAATATAGGCTAGTGGAAAATTAAGATATAAACCTATATATAAATATATAAATATAAATAAATCTACAGCTCCTATATTTAAATCTATATAAACATGCTTCTAATTAAAATGAATATGTAATATGGAGATATATTTATAAGGAACGAAAGAAGACAGGAAAGTATTATAACATAATTTTAATATCTCAGGGTGGTAGAATTACAGATTCTTCAATATGTTTTCCTTATGCATCTCTATATCCAAGTTTCTTTCAATGAGCGTGAATTACCTTAATAATTGCACACAAGAAATGATTTAAAGTTAATAATAAAAATAATGGATGTTCAATTTTATGTATTCATTCATTGTATTCACTAATTCATAATTAGGCATCTTCCATCTTTAATGCAGCATATTTATTTTCTTGCTGTTTGGCTCGTTGGTTGATGTATTTTTTGATTTGGTTAATCAGTTTGGGGAACGAAATGAGAACACAGTCTTCCAATTCCAACTAAGTATTCTTTGCCTGAGACTACACTGCAAAATAAATAATTTGAAAATTAACTAAAAGAAGCACCAGAACACTAAAAGTGGGGAGAAAAAACAGTACAGATATATTTGTACAAAAGTTTAAAATCTTGGGCTTGTGAGAACTTTGGAGAATATTTTTGAAACACTGGCTATCCAAATAAAACAAGTTTGTCTGGGATGCAAATTCATAAACAAAATGGTTGTACAAAGTGAGAAAGGCATGAGTCTTTGTTTGCTTTGATATTATTTTTAACACTTTGAAATATTCCAGTAAGTGATTTGAATTGCAGTTTAGGAAGCAACTGAGTCAACAAAATAACTATGACAATTTGATGCCATTTGAGGATATTGGCATTTTATAAAAGAAATTGTCCTGTAGAGTAGATGGTGGTTCTGGCTTAGGTGGCATCTCTTTTTCTCTTTTTCTCCCCCTGGATGGAGATGGTTGCCACCAGGTTCAAAGCACTCTCTTGCCAATTCTAACACCCTGGAAATAATTTAAAAGGTGCAATGGCTGAAATGCTTGAAGGTAATAGAGGCTTTTACAACTGTTTAGGATAGAAGGATATACTTGTACAGGTGATCTAGAGAGGAAACGTACAGATATACCATGTTAATTTGGCAAGTTTCACAGTTATTTTAGGATCATCGCCAAAAGTTCGTGATTCCATTCCTCCATTTACTCCACAATGTCAGGCCACAGTGGTCACTCAGCCTCTATTTGAATGTTATTAGAAATGGAGAACTGTCACTCTCTCTCTCGGGTTCTTAACTTGGGGTCATAGACACCATAGGAATGCCTAAATGAATTTCAAGGATCAGAAAATAACCTTGAAGTTATATGAAGTTAACAATTTCTACCTTTCTTTCCCCGCCTACAGCCCCACTGGAATGATGCAGAATTCGTCTAGTCACTCTGTCTGATTATAATCCTTTAAATAGAACAAACCATTCACCATTTTTCTGCTGAAATCTCCTCTAATCTAACCATCCTCATTTTCTTAGTCATTTCCTTTCTGATGACTGGTTGCCCCACCATCATGCCCGCTCTCTTTTATACACACTCCAATTTGATAATTTATTGCTTCTTCCCAGATTGCAATATTCAGATGTGATCTAAACCACACATACCAAAGAGGATTAATTCTCCTCTTATTCTGTATACTCATAATAATAGATAAATATTTACTTTTGGAGGGAGCCATAACAAATGTTCTTCCTCTTTGAAAGTTAAATAAATGTTTTATGTGTTCAGATGCAATATTTGCTACAGTTCCATAAAGGATAGCAAAATTGTGTGTCCCCCATTCGTACCCCAGCCCCAACACCGCCTGCATCTACTCTTTTGCTTTTGACTTTTCATTCATGCAAAGCCAGCTTCTCTGTTTAATTACATCAGTGCTGATCTTAATTAATCCTCCCAAATTTCCCACCATGGCATATGGAGAAATACAAGTCATACAGATGTAAAATACTGAAGTTGGAATCTTAGTTCTGTCTCTTTTTAGTTATATTAACTTGGACAGTCTAGTTAACATCTCAAAGCACCAAGTTCTTCATCTATAAAATGGAAATAATATCTAATTTGTAGTGTTGCAAGAATTAGAAAAGATTATCTATACATAATTTTTTAAAACAGCTCTATTCTTTCCCTCTTCACTACATGCAACGTTAGCCGTGTTTTTATCTTTATAGTATCGTATACATATATAAAACTGAGGAATACTTAGTAAATTCTTAGGCTTTATACCATATGCACCCCTCTAACCTTAAACCTATTCTCTCCTTCTGCTGCCATCCTTACTATTCAGCTTTGGCCACGCTGACTTTCTTGCTGTTCCTAAAACACCTCACACCAACTCCTATTTCAAGGCTTTTTATTTGCTGTTCACTTTATCGGTAATGCTCCCTGCTTCCTTTCTTCCTCCCCTAATAAAATAAAAATAAAATAAAGTAAAATAAGTATTTCTTCCCCCTCCTTCATGCCTTTCAAGTGAAGCCGGCCTATCCACATTGCAACACCTGCCCCCCTGCAAACATAGGAGGTAAACCTAGACCATCTTGCTGTGCTGGAAATCAAGGAAGCTATTAAAGAATATGGGGATTATATTGAAGATGGTTTCATAATTTTAAAAAATGATATGTTAATGAACTCCTATTTCTGGCACTTTTGGAGTATTCTGTGTTAGAACATCCCTTTTACTGGGTATAGTTAAAACGGCAGGATAAAAAAAATGGTAAATAAATAAATGTTTTAAAGTTAATCAGTGAACAACCAAAGCAGCTTGAGGGCCCCATGTTTGAGAGAGAAATTTAGGTGAGCCAGCTTTCTCTGCCATTTTTCCTCATGGAATATTAGCCAATTTTCAGGCATAGCACTGGGGTGAAACAGAAAGTGATGGTAGAAAGTAGGGGTCAGCAGAGTACAACATGGGCCAAATCTGACTCGCTGGGCACTCCATGCTCGTTGGTTAGTTTCTGTGGCTGTTTCTGCAGGGCAACAGCAGAGCTGAGTAGCTTCATCAGAGACTGTCTGGCATGTAAAGCAGAACTTAGGTCCTTCTCACAGAGCTGGAAGGACAAACATTGGATTTTAGGGCTTCCAGTGAAAAAAGGTCTGTAGTGCAGGGGATCCTGCCGACTACGCCAAGTGTCGTGCGGGGTGTCAGGAGGGGTCTCTGTTCCCACTCCCCACATAAGAACGCAGGACATGGTGAGGCCAAAAAGGAACACCCACGGAGCCATAGGTAGGGGAGTCATACCACTATACTCTCACTGGCGGCTGGGTTGGAGACAAAGGAACCAGGAGCAACACAATTCTCAACCCTCATTGTGCCGCTTGCAGACTCAGCCACCATCTTCTTGCTAGCTCCCCCATTTTCTTTTTTTTACTAGCCTAGCCACGGCAGTTATATTCATGGCTAATGGCTCACTGGTTACAGCTGACGGCCAACTAGCCACAGCTGCTGGCCATTTGATCACAGTCGATGGCCATTTACTACCTGAGCCAGCACCATTCTATGTGAGGCCGAGAGCCTGGAAACTGCTTTTTGGGGCTCTGTCCCCACAGGGTCCTAGAAAACAGTGTTTCAGTTGAGACCTCAGAAAGGCTGTCCTTTGTGATTAAGAGCAAACTGAAAATAGACCAGTCTCCACCAAGCCGAACACCAGCCTTGATGTATGTCAGTCATTGATTGTATCAAGGTCCTTGATACAGCTTGAAGGAAAGTAAATCCTCTTAGGAAGAACATAACTTTATCCGGAACTTCCACAATTTTTTATACTGAATACGTAACATTTAATCAATAACTACCAGAAATGTCAGGAGACAGGGAAAAATGACAAAAAAAGCAAGAGGGGGAAAAAAAACACACAAGTAATACAAAAGAAGCTTAAAGTGGTCAAGATAGTGAAGTTACCAGGTATAGAATTTAAAACTGTGATGAATATATTCAGGAAAATAGATAACATGATAACTCACCACAGAACCGTAATCTGCAAAAATTCAAAATTCTAAAATTGAAAAATTAAGAACATGTTTACCAGCATTTAAAAACTATCTAGAGCAATGCATTGAAAGAAAGATTAAAAATACATGCAGGAATATAAAAGACCTGGGACCCGATGAAAAGGCCTAACACAACTGTTATAAGGGGTCTTAATATAGAAGAGAGAGATAATGGGGTGGAAATCTGAAGAGATACTAGTTGAAAGGGTTCTTTTAATTATTGAAGGGTTTCACAAATTGATGAAACTCTATTAGTCCCAACAAGGATGAATGAAAAGAAGCTATACCTAGGTATCCCATAATAAATCTTTTGAAAACCTAAGACAAAGAAAAAATTGTATAAACAGCCAGACAAAAAGAAAACAAAAAGGGTACATTTCTCTCAGTAAAGCTGCCATAAGACGGGCAGCTATTTACCAGGAACTATGGAAACCAAACTTCTAAATATAACTACAGAAAAGACAAGAACATAGAGGAAATAGTCTCTGTATATCAGGTATAAAATCAGCCAAATCCAGAATGTCAAAATTTTGAATGGCTTGTGAACTGGTTTCTTCATCAGACAGACGAAAAAGGAGAAGGAGGAGGGGAGGAGGGGAGGAGAAAGTGAGAGGAGAAGGAGAAGGAATTATCGCGAGATGCAATGTTGGAACCTTGCTTGAGTCTTGATTTTAATAAACTCAAAAACATTTATGAAACAATTGGAAAATTTTAGGTGTGATAATCCTATTTTGAATATGTTTTTAAAGCCCTTAATTAGAGTTATATACTAAACTATATACAGATAATAAGATATTTTTGATCCCCTTTATTATAATTCAGTAAAGGTGTGGCGATATGGATAAACGAGGTAAGATTTACCATATTGATAATTTCTGAAGCTGGTTGATGGACACAGGAAATCCATTATACTATTATATCTGTATTTGTGTTTTAGAACCTACCTTTAATAAAAAAAACAAAATTTTAAAAAGAAAAAAAATTGCTTTTAGCTCTTTGAGTTGAACAAAATGAGCTTACAATTCATACCAAAAAGAGGCACATCTGTGGAATAATTTTATTATACCTAAGTCCCAGGTATTTTCACAAGAACATGAAAAGTCAAAACAGTTCTAGATTCCAAAGTTTCAGTCCCTTTATACAGGTTCAGGATCTTTTTTTTTTTTTTTTCCTCTTTCTTTCTATAGAAACTGGTTCAAAATTTCCTAGCTGGAGTGCAACAACTATTTAGAAACCACTTGTACAGACAGTGCTTTGTACACCAGTTTGGAGAGGAGCAAGTCTTACTGTGTACCTGCACTAGCTAGCCCTTAGAGTTCCCTTGTGTGCATTAGAAAAAAGGTCTTCTCTGGGCTCTGGTTTCCAGCCTGTGCTGATCCCTCATCTGGGTGTCATTGTGTATTGAACAAATTAAATAAGCTCTTGTGACAGCCTTGGGGATTATGGAATCTTTTCTCCATCATCCAGTCTCCACTGCCAGTTAAGATGAGTTTTCTTTTCATAGAAAATTACTAATTTACTACCAACTCCTCCTCTCTCTGGTTTTCTACTCCCTCCCTTCACACACTGCTGCTGCAAACTCCCTTGGAGACCTTAACAGATGACTCTTCTCTCCATATCACATGAAATCCTCCCCTTCATATAAACCAGTGAACTGCACCACAGCCATTTCTCCCACAGATTTATAAAGGGATAAAGAACAACCGCACTTTTTAAAATTATACTTTTTATTTTGAGATAATCGTAGGTTCGCATGCAGTTGTAAGAAATGGTATCCTTTACACAGTTTTCCCCAATGCGAACGTTTTACGAGCTCTAGTACAATATCACAGCAGTATACTGACATTCATACAGCCCATCAATCTTATTCAGGCTTCTTCAATTTTACCTGCATTCATTTGTGCATATGTATTTAGCGCAATGCAATTTTGCCACAGGTATAGGTTAATCCACACATTTTTACTTGTATGCTTTTGTGCTGATAATATGTCTTAATAGAACAATCATAAAAATAACAGCTAACACATATAATGTTGAATATATACTCAACAGTGTTCTGAGCATCTTACATGTATTAATACTCAAAACGAGCTTAGAAAGTAAGTATGATTTCTTGTCTCCATTTTAAAGATGAAAAAACTGAGGCAAAGGGGTTAAGTACCTCACCCCTATGTCACATAGCAAACCAGGGGCAAAGCTGAAACTTGAGCTAGGCATTCTGATCCAGTATCTGTGCTCTTAATCTCTCCATAGTATGCCCTGACAAATTATTTCATTTTTCAGCACTTCTATATTTTCTAAATGGCCACTAAATTAGGATTTTTTTGAGTCAACAGCTCTATTCAACATGTTATCTAGTTCTGTCACAGTGAAGCTATTTTTTGTGACTCAAAGTTCAGGTCACAACCTGGCCAGTACCTAGCTAGCTGTATATCCTGCTTTGCTGGAGCAGGATTAAATGAAACCAGGCAAGTCAACTGTCTAGCACAGTGTTGGGGAGAGAATAACAAGAGTTATTTGCCTCCTCTTTCCCTTGAACCCATCATTCCTTCTTCATGTCACCAAAGGTAGGTCCAAATCCTGTCATCACACTCCTGTATTCAGATATTCATATATATATATATATATATATATATATATATATATATATATATATATCTGTATATATATAGTGCCAAAAAATGTATACACATTTTAAGAAAGGAAAACTATTAACATTGTAATACTCAATATATCCCAATATCCAAAGATGAATACAAGTCACGTTTGTCTTCTGCAATTACAAGAGGTGCTCAAAGTGGTTCCCATCAGCGTCCACACACTTCTGATTACGGCAAACTACTGCTTGAGCAACGTTGACCTAAACGTCCACTTGTAAACATTTATTTTGCACCCCAGTATACTCATATATACGTACAGACAGACAGACAGACAGACATATCTACTACAACAGACGAGCCTTTTAATCTTCCTCCAGCCTCTCCAGCCCTGTCTCCACTGTCAGTCCCTTAATGACACTTACTCTCCTTTTCATCCACCTGCCCCTGCATTTCCTAAATCTCCACTTTGTCAGTCCCCTACTCAGCATCATAGCATCTTCTTCTCAATCTTTGGCTATCAGCTTTTTAAAATTTATGTATGTATTTACTTACATATTTCTGTATATAAAGTAGTAGTACTCTTATTTCAAGAAAGCATATGCAAAAGTCCAGTATGTAAGAAGTACTGAAAAAAATAGTTTCCAGAATCCCGTCAGGCTCTGTGGAACAGACCTTGAAAACACCTCTACTCGTATTTACTCTACTTGTACATTATTTCCCACAACTTGTTCCACTCCCCTGGACATTGTTGTTCTCCTCCTCACATTCCCACTTTTGTTGCTGTGGTTGTTCATTTTTTGCTTTGAGTCATACTTTTTATTCTTACCTGGAATGTTCACCTTCCCCGCTCCACATTTGCAATTCTATGCATTCTTCAAATAAACTCTAAAAGGTTTTCTAAGAAACTGCCTCCTTCCCTCACTCCACCCCCAACCCTTGTTTTCTTTACCGCATCTCTTTGACTACTGTTGCTTGCACCAATATGTCATTTTGGCATTTCATAATGTTACCTTTTGTTGGGATTTATTTCTGCTGATGGTTTCTTTGTGTCATTATTGTAAGCTCTTGAATGGCAGTGCCACTTTCTCAGAATCCCATCTTTGCCACTATGTAATCTTAGGCAAACTACTTCTTTCTATTTCCATAGCAATTAGCACAGCATACTACATGTATGGCCCACCCAGACATTTTTTGTTGAATGGATAACTGAAATGTTTACATGACGGCATTGGGTATAGAAATTATATGATGTGCTTAGTGTTTAAGGGAAATAGCATTTCAATTCTAGGTAGCCTTAGAAACAAGCAAATTACTTTTATTGGCCTCATAGTTCTCTTAAAATCAATAATCCCCTTCGTATCTATTGCTACACACTTTTGGTTAGAGAAATGTTTTTCTTTGATCACATGCGCAGAGTTATTGCTAATGACTTGGGCTAATGGAAATGTACTAATTGAGCCTATATGCTTGTGCAACTGAACCTGGAAAAGAAACATATACAAAAATAATATCCAAGCCTGTCAGTGATTACACAATTGGTGACTAAACAGATGAAGTCTAGATGTTTATAGTAGAAATAGATACGTAGTTGGTATAACTGAAAAATCTAAAGAAAAATGGTTGATAAGATGATTTTTTTCCCAAGTATGTTATGCC
The DNA here is from genome assembly GCF_004115265.2 of Rhinolophus ferrumequinum. Lineage (NCBI taxonomy): Eukaryota > Metazoa > Chordata > Mammalia > Chiroptera > Rhinolophidae > Rhinolophus > Rhinolophus ferrumequinum. The sequence continues at coordinate 36,138,736 of NC_046288.1, forward strand.
CATGCACTGGACAACAAACTGATGTATTTTCATGCTTACGCTGATTCTTTGTGATGACCCCCTACCATAAGAACTTTATATAAAATGTGCGTTGCATAATTATCACATACATAATCATATACTTTTTATATTTAAATAACATTATTATACCACATGGTTTTCTTTAAAGGTGGTTTATATTTAATCAAGTTCAAGAAGCCCCAGCATGAGATATTAGGGAAAGGAAGAGGAAAATTCAGATGCCCCTAGATGTCTGCTATTGTTGATGAATAATTTAAAGAATGCTGTTTTGAGGGAAAAGTCATACCATTTTTTTTTTATTTCAGGGAAGCTAACATTGACAGAAATTATTTCATCATCATCAGAATTCTTTTATTAACATTGTTTATCGTGAATTACTTAGAGTGGTTTTAATAGTTACTAACATTTTTAAAGTGGTGTGTCAAAAGAGTCTGGGATGTGAATTTTCAACAACAGAGATATATGAACTACTGATCTATTAAATGAAGAGGCAGATGGGTACCTATACCTGTGTATAGTAGTCTAGAGTTGTAGATTGTTTCTGAGATTTAATCTCCAAGGAATAGATTTTGTAAAGAGCAGAAAGGACCGCCAACAAAACCTTGCCAATCTAGTCTGCTAGGAACTAGAATAAGACTATTTGCACAGGCTGAGGGGAAACTTATTAAGACTCATTGTTCACCCAGTAACTACAAGGGAAGGTTTAGTTAACAAGATTATACATTGATTTTTCATAACCCAGCCCATTTTAGGTATTTTATCTGACTCAAACATTTAGGTTTCACAGTTGAGTAGATAGGACAATTGAAGAAATTGACCAGATTATGTAGGACAAGGAGTATAATTTAGGACAGAAGGAGTGGAACAGATGTAGAGTCTTAATAACTCAAGTTGCTGAGCCACAATAAAATACTAATTTATAGGATCACTGAGAGAGCTAATATAATAAGGTGGTGCGGCACGTGGGCTCTGGAATCTGACTGGCCATTCCACGTATGAGCTGTGCAATTCTCAGCAAGCCACTCAAGCTCTGTGCTTTATTGTCCTCTGTGGAATGTGACAATAATACTAACTTCTTCAAATAATTGTTATGAGGCATGGAAGATACCTGATTTTTTGCCCAGCATCCCCTTTACCCTTCTTCAAATCACAAGACCCTAGTACCCTGATTTTCCTCTGGCAGCTACCCCATCCTCCACTTTTAGCCTCTGTGTTCATGAGAGGGAGCCTGTGATGTGACCTGGCTGACTGCTCTCTTTCCCCTGGCTCTGTGATTGGGTCAGAGACACTGACGTTGCTCAGTCAGAGCAAAAATGACACAATGAGAATTTTTCTGGGATTGTTGAGAGAAGGAGCCATTTTCTTTCCCACTGGAGTGGAATTTAGAAGAATGTTAGGCTGCCGCTGCTAGCAGCCACCTTGTCAGGATGAGCTTGAAAACTAAAAGAATATGAGAGGAGAGCAAAGCCCAAGAATAGAGAGATACTAGGGAGGTACTGTTTAAGCCCTTGAATCTAGCAGCTTGTAAAAAAACCTCTCCCTTGTACTTTTAGTTACTTGGATCAGCAAATTCCCTATTTGGGAGTGGGTGGGGAGGGTTCAGCTTAAGCCAGTTTGAGTTGGGTCTTCTGACACCTGAAACATAATGCTAACCATATGATATATGAGGTTTAAATGAGACAATTTATATATACATATTCTGTCCCAGTTCCTAAAACATACTGGTGCTCAGAAATATAACTAACGTTATTTGTTTGTTCATTATATTCTAGATACTATTCTATTGGCCTCACATAATTATCTCATTAAATCTTTACAACCTTTTCAGGCAGGGTAGATTACTTAACTATTGCTGCATAAAAAATTACACCGAAGCCTACAGTTATTATTTCATGGTTTCTATCAGTTAACAATTCGGGAGCAGCTTGAGTGGTTCTGGTTCAGAGTCTCTCATGAGGTTTCAGTAAAAATGTAATGTGAGATTGCAGATTTCCGAAGACCTGACTGGATCCACTTTCAAAACGGAAGAGAACAAGTCAACAGAGAAAACAGTTTCAATATCTTTTATGACCGAGTATTGAGAGTAATACTGTGCCACTTTCATTAACTTCCTATTGCTTACACAAGTCAGCCCTATTTAGTGTCGGAGGGGACTGCACAGGGAGCCAGGGACCGCTGGGGGCCATCTTGGAACCTGGCGAACCACAAAGTACGTTATTCTCTCCATTTTATAGATATATGAATATTTAACTATTGTGTCCAAGGTCACATAGCCATTAAGTAATGGAAGAAGATTTTGAACCTAGCTAGTCTCATTCTAGAATCTGCTCTCTTAACCACAATGCAATTTTTTAGTTAACTGTCTCAGTAAACATTATCCATTATTACTTAATTATAAAATAGTCAGGAACTCATTTTTCTTCATAAATGGACGTAAAACTATAGAATTAATGTTTATCTCTATCACTCTAATACTGAACTGTCTTTTTTCAAAATCGTAACAAATATTAATAAGGCTTAAAGCAATGTATTCTTGCAAAAGCTTTTCAAAGCGTTTTCTCATATATTATGGCATTTGGAACAACATCCCTGGTGTCTCCATTGCCCAAACCTGACGCTTTGAATGCACTTCCCAGGGTCAGCTGTCGGGATGGAGCTAGGCAGAGATGTTCCACAGAGGAGGACAGAGAATAACAAGCCCAATGTCACTACAGTTTTAGCTAGTAAATAACTTACCTGGGAAGAAGCAAATTGTAAGTAAAGTGAAAAATAACCCTATGTAGAGCAAATATTTAACAGATCATTCAAAAAAATTTCAGCTCACCAAAATACCTTAAATAATTAATGTTTTATGCTTGTTCATTCTTCTTGCTTTAAATAGCCTGTCTTTCCTCATCCTTTCATATTTTTTTTTTGTACCAACAGTATATTTAGAAGGCTTTTCCCAGTTCATAAAGTGAAGAGTTTCATAATTGTTTAAGTGTCTTTATACTGTGCTGTCTGCATGGCATGGTCTGTATTACAAAACAAGCAAATTCTTTGTGATTGATAAAGAAGACAAGTATATTAAGTGATTATATTTAAAAAATGTTTTAGCAGAGTTAGGTTGGCTGCTGATACACTCTGCCAAATTTCAATATAATTTTTTGGTGAGAAACTGTGTGACTACCCTAATACCAAAACAACAACAACAACAACAACAACAACAAACACTTTTAAATGTTTTCCTTGTTGTAGTGGTTTTAGCATTTCATGTTTGCTTATCAGCTACAATTCTTTTCTTTAACTTGAGATTCTTATTTTACATGTGTTAAAGTTCCCTGCTGAAAACATAAGGTTATAGACTTTCATGGATATCTATACATGGCATCCTACTTACCCACCCCTTCCAATGGTATCCCGTGTGCTGTCCTTGAGCTAAGGTGTTCTCTTACCCATCAAGTCTATGATTCTTGTAGAGCATCTGTAGGATCCACCATTTCCTCTTCATTCCCGTGGTCAAAATTTCAATCCATATTCTAATCACCTTGGCAACTCTGCTGGGCTCATAAAATAAATACCTTAAACATTTACTAATGGAATTATGGGCTCCCCTGTAGACAAATTTGTTTTGGACAACAATGAAATGGCAGTGTCCTATAGATCGTGAGACTCATTAGGCTGCATGGAGGGCAAGAGGTCAGGGTAGAAGTTCTGATCTATGAGGCATATAGAGCTGCCTATTGAAGCCTTATGAATCGATATTTTTTCCCAGTGATTAGTGACATTAATATTTTCCACACTGTAACTTTTCTTTTAATTGAAAGAAACTATAATTGGTTTCATCAATATAGGAAAGTGCCTTGCTTCAAAACACAGTTAAAATAATTCAGAGCAGTAAAATAATATTTTTTGAGGTACCCTTCTTGAGTCTGGCAATAAAACTCAATGTTCAGGGCCAAGCAGAACAGAATAAGGAAGAAAAAAAGAGAAAAACCTCATAAGTTTTTTTTGTTTTGTTTTGTTTTTGGGTTTTTTTTTTTTTTTTTTTTTTTTAATGTCAGAGGGACCTCCACATATTTTGTACAAATCTTGCAATTTGGAACTGCTATTGTCTTTGGCTCTGATTTAACCAGTAAACTATTTACCCTAAATTCTAAGACACTCATGATAGACCTATGGCTAGTGAAATAGACCCTCTGTTTAGTGGGCTATGGTTTCTGCAGAAAGAAATGTAGTACTCCAAGCTATTTTAATGTCATGGTTTTAAAAGGATAACCCTAGTGCAATTAAGTCATAGTTTGGAGTGGAAAGGAGGTGGGGAAGGAGATATTAAAACCAATGAAAACACTGCTGACCAAATTACTTTGGTTATTTGATGGAGCAGATACAACAGATTAAAAAGTGGTGATTTGCAATACCATGTACATACTACAGGCCAAGAGGGTTTGACTTTCAGATTAATGAAGCTATAAAGAAAAATTTCCACCTATGCATTTGTTTACTTTTCAAATATGAAATACTTTAAAAACTGAAGTCTAATTATGGACTATAGTCCTCCTGTGAACATTAATAAAAGTTTGACCAAACCGAAATTATGCTTTCCACAACCTTTTTAAAGTCAAATGAAAAAAAAACAAACCTCAACCAATTATAGTAACAGTGCTGTGTAGGAGGTTTGCAAATATATGATACATTTTGACAGCTGTTTTTTACTGGAATCCTATCAAGACAATCACTAAAATATTTTGGAATGCTTAAAATGAGGGAATGCTAAATTTGTAGCTGTTCCTAAGCCACTGGAGGCCCCAGAGTTCGAAAGTGTTTTTTGGTTGCTACAATGCTACCGATTCTTGAAGCCCGCCACATTCTGTAACCCAGATTCCCCAGTGATTAATATAAAATATTTACTTTAAATATAATCCCTCACTGTTCAAAATGTGTATACCATTTGTTCAAAGAAGCTTGTCCTTCTGACACGCTTGATTAGTAAAATGGGCAAGTAAGATATTCAGAGATTATCCCTTGTAAAATGGGTTTGATGATTAAAAAATAATATTCCCAAACTTATAAGTAATAGATTGTTCTGAAGGTACCAGACGTAATAAATTGCAGTGTGAAGAGCTAATCCTTTACCCTGTCTCTGTCAAGAGTATATTAGATAATGACGAAGTATAGACAATGTCCTATCTCCTGCTCTGTGAACTGAATTAGCGATAGTAACTATATAATAACCATATACATTCATGGGGTTGATCTTAATTTCCCCTTTGTTGTTGTTGTATGTGTGTTATTTAGAATAAAGTTAACCTGAATTTTAGTTAACTCCTTTTCCCATCCTTCCTCCCCTCTTATTAACCTCTCTCTATTCCAACTCAGTCACCTTTGGTTAAATTTCTCACAGCCCAGCTTCTGCATCTATCTAGAAGCACCTGAGTCTGAAGCTTTCTTCTTCTAATTCTCTCTCTCCCAGCATTTCCTTAATGAACAGCGATTCTTGAACCGCAAAGCATTTCCCTCATACGACCTAAGAGCATCCTGAAGGAGCTAAAGGGAGTCATGGTCAGTAACTGTTAGATGTCCAAAAACAAACAAATTTTGCAGAAATCTCAATTCCAGGTCTTTTTCACAGTGAGTCCCTGGAGTAATTTGCCAGAGGCTTATACCAAGCCCTGTATGAAGCAAGACCTAAAATATTGAAGGCATTGATATAGACTCTGGCCCCAATCTAAATCCACTTTATCTATTCCCATCCCCTGCCTCTGACCTTCAGTTTCTAGGAATATCAAACACATGCTATTCTTCTCTCTCTGTATTTGTTAATATTGTCCCTTCTGCCTGGAAAAAAAAAGTTATAAATACTTCCAGACACAGGCCAAGTGTCAGTTCCTCCAGGAAGCCTTCTCCTATATCTCCAGGTTCAGTATGTGTTTCCCTACAACCCCTGTCTCTTTAAGCCACTGGTTTTCAAACTTCAATGTACCCCAAAGAGAGAGCTTGGTAAAATATCGATTCCTGAGTTTCTGATTCAATGGATCTGTGATGGGGCCTGAGATTTTGTTTCTAACAAGTCCCTAGGGAGAAGCTGATGCTGATATAGTCTAGGGGTTAGAGTTTGAAAATCACTGTCTTAGGTTATAATTAAACGTAAAAAATAAGACAATGTAGTTTCCCCAACTGTGAACTCTTGGAAGGCAAAAAACTTGGTCTTATCTGTCTTTATCTGTACTTTCAGTACCTGAGCACAGAGCCTGGCACTCAGTAGCAATGAATGCTGAAAAATAAAAACTTATAGACTTGGGGGTTAGGCAGAAATGCATCTGTAAACTTATTTTATTAGCAACTAGCTATAGGGTAACTCGGGTAACTAATTTTAGCTGTCAAGCCTTTAGTTTACTCATCTCCTTTAGAGGATTAAAACTAGTATCCATGAGATCTGGTTATTTTGGAGATATTAAATTAAATATATTGACATATATGTCACATATATTCATATATGTTTGATATAATTCTCACTCTGTGTGTGTGTGTGTGTGTGTGTGTGTGTGTAGTGATAAGATCATTGGCTAGTATATCTTCTTAGTAAGTGGTATTTTATTAAAATGATGAATAATTAGTTTGAAAAATCTCTCTCAACTAGCCATATTAACTGCACTGCTTATAATGGCCAGTTTTACTGGGGGGGAGGGGGTGCGGAGTGGGACAGGGGAAGCAGAAGGAAGAGAAGCAAGAGGAGGAAGAGAAATTATATGGAGGACAAGAGAACATATAACAGGCCTCTGAAAAATGATTTTCTGTGGTAAGTGGAAAGTCCTTGTTTATTAAAGTGGTTTAGGGTTAGACAATATGTTCTTGAATTTTCAAAACTTGGGTTTTCATTGGAATGGGTAAGCCTTTAACTGAAATGTGGTTGATGAATATAAACATCTAATACTTTCTTCATCTCCTGTATCTGCTCTCCTCGGCACATTGCCGAGTTACTTGAGGGTTGCTGAAATACAGCTCTTGAATAATGATTAACATATAGTATGAGGTTAGTTTTCCATCTGGAGATTTTATATTATGTGCAAACCAAAATACTGATGGGTTTTGATTATGAAAACATCTAAAATTCTAGGAAAAATAAGTGAACAGCTATCATCTGATAGAAATAGACAGTTGGCTCTGTTCTGAGCAGTGTTGGCCAAGAATGAAGGTGCTTCAGTCTGTCAGGTTTTTAGGTTGTCACTGAGGCTGCTCTTACCACCAAAATCCTGGAAACTGGGCACGCCTTTGGGAATATCTTACTCCTATGTTGAAGTGACTTAACTACCAAGAATAAACTGATTTCTTAGTATATTTAGATAAAGGTTTGGGAGGAGAGCAGCATGAACTAACTTTTAGAAAAGACTATTGATTTTCATTAGAATCTAACCTTATTAATTTAGGAAAAAGTTAATACTGATGCAAAGTTACCTGATACAGAATTATTAGAAGATTATTAGATTATTAGATTAATACTCTGATAAATTATTCTGCCATAAGCATCCTTATGGACCTATGCTGAATTACTTTCACCACCTGTGAATGAACAGCCAAACATAGCACATTAGACATGTACTATGTTTCAGGCTCTTTAACACACATTTATTCTTCACATGGCTATTTTTTTATCAGTACCTTAGAGGTGAGCAAACAGAAGCTCTGAATCAGAGAGTTTTGCTCAAGAAAATAACTCTTAGTAAGCAGACTTGGAACCAATTCCTGGCTTTAAATCTAGAACGTAACTACATTTCAGAACTCCTCATCAAGCATTAAGATCTATTAACCTTCTCACACAGTGAAAAGATGTATATTAACTCTTTCTGTATATTAGCCATCCAATAATTTTGCTGACATGGACCACTCACCTAAGGGTTAATGTGCCTTTAAAAAATGAAAATATCCCTTCCACCCTTACATATTCAACTTTGTAATTGGCAGATAAAGGTAAGTACTAATATATCTACTAGTATAACATTTCAGGAATCACTAGGAGACTTGCTCAAGATTATCCAACAAACAAGTCAGAGTCCACATCACTATATTTTTCTCCCCCAATTTTTTTCTTTTTTTGTCTTTTTATGTGAATTCCTCTTGTAGTTCTACTGTACCTGAGGATCAAGGATTATCATTTGCTTTAAAGCATTACTGTCAGAATTTGAAAACCACCAGGTTCCATTTTAAATGCATAGGTTTCCTTGAAATATGAATTTACCCGTGGGAACGTGTAGCTTCTTCGTTGTCTTCTAGCACACACCACCTCTTTGAAGTTTCATCATCGCAATATAACACAGGCAGATTTCACAAAATCTAAAAGATTTGAAAGTCTGTCTTAATGGTCATAGCATGATTTTCTTTCCCATAGACACTGGACTATCTTGAACCACCATCATAACACCCATGATTTTATACTGAAGATTTTATTTGCTAAAGGTACCATGAACATGACATGTGAGGAAAGAACATGTATGTAATGATGAGATTAGAAATATTTCACCCAAAATCCTAAGTAACAGAAATGGTCCCCCTGTTAAAATTCTAATGGGGGCATTGAATATCTCTTAAACTCTAGACCATATGACTGAGACTTTGCAATTTTCTTATTGTATAGTGGCAAACATGTATTTCTCCACCCTCAAGAAAACAAAAACAAGAAAACAACAACAGCAAAAAACCTCTTTAGTTCTCAATGACTATATCTTAACTTTGGCTTAAAAGAAATATTACATGAACAAAATTTTAAGTTTAATTTCTGACTGGTTGTAGATTTTTCTTAATTAAATTTATTGGGGTGACAATGGTCAGTAAAATTACATATGTTTCAAGTGTACAATTCTATAATACCTCATCTATACATCACATTGTGTGTTCACCACCCAGAGTCTCCTTCCATCACCATATGTTTGCCCCTTTTCTACCATCCCCCTCCCTCCTTACCTTCTGGTAACCACTGAAACTATTGTTTGTGTCTATGAGTTTCTGTTTCTTTGTTTGTCTTAATCATTTGTTACTTTCAGTTTTATATCCCACATATGAGTGAAGTAATTTGGTTCTCAACTTTTTCTCTCTGACTTATGTCTCTTAGCATAATAATCTCAAGATCTAACCATGTTGTCCCAAATGGCAGTATTTCATCTTTTCTTATGGTAGATTAGTATTCCATTGTGTATATATACCACACCTTCTTTATCCAATCATCTAATGAAGGACACTGCAGTTGTTTACATGTCTTGGCCACCGTAAATAATGCTGCAGTACATTGTAGTACATATCTTTATGAATAAATGTTTTCGGACTTTTTGGGTATATACCCAGGAGAGGGATTGCTGGGTCCTATGGTAATTCTATTATTAATTTTTTGAGGAACCTCCATACTGTTTTCCATAGTGGCTGTACCAATTTACATTTCCACCAGCTGTATATGAGGGTTCCTTTTCTCCACAGCCTCTTCAACACTGGTTATTATTTGTCTTGTTGATGATAGCACTTCTAACTCGTGTGAGGTGATATCTCATTGTGGTATTGGTTTGCATTTCCCTAATAGCTGGTGAAGTTGAGCATTTTTTCATATATCTGTCGGCTGTTTGTATGTCTTCTTGGGAGAAGTGTCTGTTCAGGTCGTCTGCCCATTTTTTAATAGGATTGTTTGTTTTTGTTTTTGTTGAGTTGTATGAGTTCTTTATATATTTTGGATACTAGCACCTTATTGGAGGTGTTGTTTGCAAATATTTTCTCCCATTTGGTTGGTTGACTCTTTGTTTTGTTGGTGGTTTCTTTTGCTGTGCAGAATCTTTTTAGTTTGATATAGCCCTATTCATTTATTTTAGTTTTTACTTCCCTTGCTTCTGAGGTCAAATTCATAAAATATTCTTTGAACCCAAGGTCCATAAGTTTAGTACGTATGCTTTCTTCTATGCAGTTTATTGTTTCACGTCTTAAGCAGGTTTTATTATTATTATACAGAAAGAAAATGTGTTACTTAGCCAGTCTCCTTTTTCATGAATATAAAAGACAAAATTTCCCTATTACAATTGAGAGTTCAGGGAAAAAAATGTTTAAGTTTATGGACTTAAAGTTGCCCAGACTGTGTTTGAATCCTTGCTGTGGTATTTCTTAGGTGGATGAACTTGGGCAAATGTTTAACCTCACTGACTCTTAATCAAGGAGAACAGGGATTATGATACCTACTTCCAAGAGTAGTAGTGAGGATTAAGTGAGAAAATCCACATATGTAGTACCCATTTTGCACACAGGAGGTCTTCGATATATATTAGCAATTATAGCAGTTACTGAGTGAGATATAGTACATATTTTGATAAAGTAGAAGTAAACTCTCCACGCATATTAGAAGCTAACACTGAAATCTGGGAATGAGCATGTGACCGGTGAAGAGGAAATAAAAGTAACACGTGGTTTAGTACAACTTTGCAAACCCTTAAATATATGTAAGCTGATTTTAGAAAGAAAAGTAGTCTAGGGATAAAGCCAATGAGTGAAGATTTCAAGGAGTTAAGCTGTATGATTACCTACATAAACAATCAATATAAAATGTGGAATCTCACTGATAAAGGAAGTTGAGAACACATTCCCTCACAGAATGAAATGTTGACAAATATATGTTTGAAATGCATAAAAATCTTAGTTATTCACATGTTCTTAGAAGCATGGCAGATACTGAGAAGCAGGGTTATCAAAAATGTAAACAATTTTGGCAAAGAGCTACTAAACAAAAAACACTCCAAATCGTTTGAAATGAGTAACTCGATATCACAATAAATTTTGTCTGAAAATGTATATAGTGTCATCACATCATTATATATAATTCCATGTGTGTGGCTTGAATTTTCATCAGATAGTTTATCCAATATGATAATCACTAACTACTATGAATATTAAAGTGTAATTGAAATTAAAAGTTTAGCTCCTAATGGCATTGAGTTGGATGTTTAATAACATTAAAAGAAAAAGACTATGATTTCTATTCCACATTATTGATTTAGTAAAGTCTTTGCAGGCATCAGATCTGGGTTAATTTGGTTTCATAAGCAAATTGAGTTTTCCGACTGAGTAGCAGTAGGACTTATTATGCTTCTGGATTAAAATCCTAAACCATGAGTGATAGACTAGACAAGTAAGTACTCAAACATACCTCACAGAGATAAGAATCTTTAGAGAAGCTAGAAATTCATTAGAACTCAAAAAAAAAAAAATTCTGGGTGAAATCATTATATTGATGTTTGATGCTGTCGTTATAGTGATTATGAATTTTAAGACTACTTCATTTGAATGTTATTTTTGCAGTGGTTGTGTGTTTGAGACAGTATTGATAGACAAATAGTTAAAAGTTGTTAAGTAAATCATACCTGGAATTTCTTTTCTTTATATTCTTACATAAACCAAGTCTGAGTTAGGAAATGTTTGTTCAGATGGGTATTCTACATTTATCCCTTCGAAAATCCAGTTTGTGTAGCCAAATTTGAATTTTGCAAGATCCACATATATCCACTTAGATCTCACTGAAAACTTGGTCATCTAATGTTTTGTGTACATTTAGCTGTGCATCAAAGGGACAGTCTGCGCTTGTTTCTTCCATAATGTTTATGTAAAAGTAGGGATCTAATGATACCTAATCTGTTTATTTTCTGACCGTGTACTTAAGGGACACCTGTTTCTTATTCAATAACAAAAACAATAAATTTTGAGCTTCAAAAATCATTTTCATTATGCTAAATGAGTAACTGACTTTTGAAACTATAGTTTTGAGAACTTTCTATCAACAATGGTTATCCCCCCTACACACACAATTATAAAAGTTATAAATTATGAATAGCAAATGTAAGTAATGTATTGAGTTTAATTGATAAAATGGGTATCTTTATCACTTTACTCTAAAAATTGTAGTGAAATCTATGAAGTAAAATTCAAATAAAGGTAAAAATGTGTCAGTCTTTACGAGAAAAATGGTTGACAAGACGTTAGTAGGCTGTTCTTTAAATTCACATATATAAAAGAAAATAAAGGCTATAGTTTAGACAGTTTGTCCCAACTCAGTTTTATGAACTATTAAACCAGAATTTCTTGGTTCTTCTGAGTCATAGTTAGCAGAAGAAAGCATGACAAGATGTCTGTCAAGTTCCACTTAAGATTGTTGCACATTCTTCTCAAGTTCTGTATAGTTATAGTATCAGCTGGGAAGAGGGACAAAAGAGAGCAAAATAGATGGTCGATCAAACTGGAATAGGGAAACCTTAGTGCAAAAAGAGGTGCTTCTAACTTTCACAAGAATGGGTTAAGTAAAATCTCAAACCCATGCTGCCTAAAGCACTCTTTGCTTTCTCGCAATTAAGCTCCTGTGAAGTTCAGTAGAAATACAATCCTTATGTTTTTTATTCATTTTCAGCTAATTCAGCACAACAGTGTTTTGCAAGCACTTTTTTGATGTCAGAGAAACATGTTGTGTTGTCTCTAGAAAGCAGGAAGTAGCAAATTAGAACTAAAAGGAAAAAAAATCCGCTATTTTTCAAAACCTGATTTAAACTTTCAAAGTGAATTCGCCTAAAACTTGTCAAAATATAATTGTTTTATTATCATTTTAATGAACGAATCTGAAAACATTCTTATCTCAAACTCCTGGCCTGTTTACAACAGAAAGACTAGATGCAGGATTGTAGGAATGGAGGGGGGTAGTAAATAACTAATTCTAAATATATTTTGAATGCAATAGGACAGAGGTTTTAGTACACATAGGCTGATCCATTTTGAAGCCTGGCTTTACTCAAAATATATATTTTTAGAAGTGGATAATTTCTTTGAGTTGTGGTATATATGATTATGGTATTGTTTATTTTTCACTTTTTAGTCTCACCTATCATACTTCATTTTTAAGGAATAATAGAATTAGTGGTTCTCTAACACATGCCTTTAACATGGTTTCATTGTTAGCTGCAATGATGTCGGTTTGTTAGTGGTCATCTATGAGCACTTTAGACATTCCCTCCGCTATCTTAGAAGCTTTCAGATACACTCCACTTTTCCTGCCATCAAAAACAATCTTTGATATTTGAAACTTCCAATGTTTAGAAGAAATTCTGGGAAAATGATCAATATATGAAATGAGTCCCACCATGCCTTCTTTATATTTCTTTCCATCTCCCTCACTAAGTATAATTTGAAAAGATTATATATACTATCTTTTAGTTGGCCTTTTGTTAGTATAAGCATTTTGTGTCCATTTAACTGGAATGAATTTTGTAAGTTTAGAAAAATTTTGCAGTTTTTAAAAACATACAGTATGTAAGAAGTTGCCATTCTAAATGATGGCACTTGCTTTATTAATTTGTATAAATTTCTGTAATTCTTTTATACTGGAATCTCTCATTCACCTTAAACCAAAATCTGGAAACATCTTTTATTGACAAAAAATTAAGTGGCAAAGAAGCTGATATAAAGGATGTATTTTTTAAAGGAGTATCAAATGCTATGCAATAGAATAAATACAGATTTAGGTCAACCTCTTAGATCATCTGCATATTAGTGTTTAAATAAATTTTTCAAATGTCTATATCTAATCAGTGATGGGGATGTATTTAAAGCAAATCTGTTTGATTCCAAACTCCATTTATGTTCTTTTATTCCGTAAACACTCATGAAGCACTTCTACAGTGTGGGAGAACTCACTGTCAGTCTTAGGGGATAGGTTTGTACCAGTGATTACAATATAGTGCGATAAGGGAAATCATTACATGCACATAGATTTGAGAACATCATCAATGAAGAAGTGATCAGTGCTGCCTGATAGATCAAAGAAGAGTTCATATAGAAAACCACTGAGATAAGTTTTGAGATTTTATTAGGATTTCAGCAAGGGAATCAAAGATCGAAAAGCTTTCCAACAAAAAGATTCGGGTGTTTAGAAATTAGAATTTGTGTAAGAGCATCACAAAGGCTAGGTCCCAGAATGTATACCAAACTAGATCACAGGCTGAACCACAGGCAGGGCTGATTCAATGACCAGCTAAGAGGTTGAAGAGGAAGGTGGAAGCTAGACCCAGGGAAAGCTTACATTTATCCCATGGGTTGGTTCATCCTTATAGAAACATAACATCAGTTACATATGTAATTTTACATTTTCTAGTGGCCATACTAAAAAAAAAAATAAAGTGGTAAAATTTATTTTAATAATAATAAATTTAAATTTAATAATATGTAGAATATAATACATTGCATTTTATATATTGTATCTTATTTAACTCAATATATCTAATATATTAAAATTTCAACATATAATCAGAATAAAATTATTAATGAGATATTTAAAATGATCAACACTAAGTTGTCAAATTCCCATGTATATTTTATACTCATGGCACATCTTAATTAGCATTAACCACATTTCAGGTGCTTAATAGCTACATGGTTCTAATGGCTACTATAATGAATGATTCAGTTATAGGCAATAACCTATTTTAAGCAGGGGAATAATGTGACCAATTTTTGTCACTCTGCTGGCAGTTTGGAAAGTGAATTAAAGGTGGACAGATTGTAGGCAAAGAGACTCCAATTGGGGTCTGAGAAGTTATTGCAGCAGTCCACGTAATGATGAGGAGGGAGTGAACTAAAGTGGTTACCAGGGAGCATGGAAAGGTGGATTGGTAGTAAAGCTGAATGGAGTTATTAACCAATTTGAGGTGGGTATGAGGGAGCAGGAGTTCCCAAGAATGACACATAGTTTCTGATCTAGAGAGGTCTGCGGTTGGCTCTGTGTAACCTGGTATAGGGGTTAAGAAAACAGACTCTAGAGTCACTCTTCTTGTGTTTGAATCTTGTCTTTAACACTTACCAGTAGTGATCCCTCAGCACTTTAGTTTTCCCTTCTGTAAAATGGTGATAATAACTTACCTTCCTCACAGGGTTGTTGTTAGGATTGAGTTAATAAATGTGAAGCATTTAGAGCAGTGCTTGGCATACTATTAAATTATATGAGTGTTAGCTATAAGTCTAATCACTTGAAAATTGATCATTTATATATAACTTATGAGGTAATAACACTCTAATAACCAAAGAATTTAATTAACTAGAGCACTCACAACCCATCTAGATAAATGAGTATTTGATGATCTGCTTTTTACCTTTACATTTATCTAATAATGGAATCATTAAAGATATTAGGAAACATATCTTTAACACGGTGTTATAAACAATTTTGTGAGTATAATGGAAGCATACTTATTGCCAGTATATTACCAAATGTAATTGAACTTAAGAAAACTTATTTTAGTTTTATCCCTGTAGTTACATAGACTTCTGTTGTGGTTTGTGAAATTTTCATGCAGGTGATACATAAACTTAACCATTCAGCCATTACTTCTCCATGCTTTTCTACTCTCTAGATATTATTTCTACCTATTTGTTGTTATTTTAGATGTTCCTTATCTTTCTTTATTCACATAATTTATCTCCAAATAATTTCAATGAGCATTAATGTTAACAAAGTTGCTAATCATTGCTGGTGGAAGTAACAGCCTTTCAGAAGGCACTGAGGGAGACTGGTTGCCACAGTATCTGTTCATACACAACATTCACTTTCTTTTGGATAGTATGATGTTAATGACATCTAACTCCTATTATATGGTACAAAACGCCAGAACTTTTCTAGGGTGTATCTTGTTAATTTTTAATCATCTGAAGATGTTAGCTTTTTGGTTAATAATTGTAAGAGTATAGACCCAGTTATATTAAGTACACTTTGAAAATAAGAATTATCTTTGGACTCATTCATCAGGTGTCAAGATTGTCAGTGGAAGGATGGTGGTTTATAGATATAAAGTTGCACCAACTACTTCTGTAGAAGCAAATTATCAACCTGAAACAGGGTTCTGCTCTTTAAAGAAGGGATTTTTTTTTTTAAAACAATGTATAAACTTATTTGGGAATGGAGTAGTTGTAATGATAAATAAATATAATACACTTTGGCACTTAATTTTGCCTACAGATAAAGCCAAATATTTTAAATATGTTTACAATGAAACATATGATGTATGATGTAAATGTACAACCATCTCAAGAATCACAGCATAGGAATACATTGTGATTTTCAGAGTTAATTTAGTTTAAATTCAAAATTTATACCTATATCTACCATCTGTGAAGTAGTTGATATTGCACTATACCATACCATACACATTTTACGTTATACTCATTTATCCCAAAGAAACACCCTAGGAAAATCAGAAATTAGTCATGGACATTTAATTAATCCTTTAAAAAATTCAATGACTCAAGTACAATACATCAAATGAGTCAATTTTTAATAACGAGGCTTTAGTAGGAAAGTACACTCTTAAAAACTGAACTTTAATAAAGTCCCTGGGTATCAACCCTATACCATGGCACAGAGTACTGAAAAGATGCTCTTCTTTGGCTCTAACTCGTTTAAAGAAGGGCTATCCCATTGAATAAACATGACAAAGGGCATTCATTTTTAAAAAATTCTGACAGTAATTTACTGTATGCCCTGACTGATGACAGTGTTCAGACCTTTCAAAGCTTACGTGCTAGGGGACCTCAGTTCGGTAATGATATATCTTGGCGTTAAAATAAAAACACAACCCATTTCCCTGTTATAATTAAAAGTTGGGGGTGGGGAGGGAACCTCATTGGTTATATTATCCTATTTCTAAAGTTTGCGTGCAGATATCACAAACAGAAAAAACCAAGAAGAGAACTACCTGCGATGAACTGTGAGCGCTTTAAATACTGTTACTGAGGAGCAGAGAAAACAAAAGGAGAAATAAGCATTTGGTTTTAAAATATAGAATTTTCAAAAATGTTATACATAAATTAAAGGATTTTATATGTAAATACTTGAAAGTTCATGAAGTTATATTTCAATTTTTCCATTTTGATACTGAAATATTGAAATATTGAAAAATTAATTTGGCTGTTAAAATTTTCTAAGATGTATATATTTACCATTATGACAAAGCCATATTTGTTCTGACTTCTTTGGTTACTAATCAAAATTCTATTTGAAGAAGGAATTTGGCATTCATAGATCATAATATGCTGCTACCCTGAATGATTTTGTGAAGCATTTGCATGCAAAATGGTCGAAGCATTAGTTTAACCGGAAATGCCAAGCTTAGTGACTAGTGATGTGTTGTCAATCTGTATTTTAAGTTATTTTCTGAGATAATAAAACCATAGTTTCATGGGAAAATGTTGAACTTACTTGTGAGTTCAAATGGGTGCTTTCTGATGCTCTAAAATACCTTTTTAATTCTGATGTGTAGGGAATTTATTGAATTTTGTAAAGTAAAGGTCTTTGATTTCAGTATATGTTACATGGTCTGCCATAATGCCTTTGCACTGAGTATGTTGTGATCCTTTCTGTCTTTCCATAAAATAAGCATTTCCAAAGCTGCTAACCTGCCATTGCATGTGCTGCACATGTTAGACATTAACTAATGTGATTTTTCAGACTTCTCTTACATGTGACACATTGAGGACTAAAGGCTTGTGGGAATCTTGATTCTAAGAGCCACAATTATAGGTTAGAGCCTATTCTCCCTTTTTATTTGTGGTTAAGTTTTAATGTGGTCATGGTTCATAGTCACATGATTTACAATCAGATGGGTTAACCACTGACTTATGCCTCACATAAGCATTGTAAATTCATATGCATACCTTCCAGATGCACGGAAAATGCAGAGATATTTTCATAATGGGTTATTCAGACCAGTTTGAGTGGGGAGAAACCAATCCAAAGCAAAAACAGCTTTTACATATGGCATCCATAGCTCTAACATTGTTTTGCAGAAATTGCTTAGATGAAGCAAAAATGTCCTTGACAAAGACAAGGAAAAAAAAAACCAGCAAACTATTTATAGCTATAGTTTGAGCTGTCAAATTTAGGGTAAACCTTTTGCCTCTAACCACATTTGCTGCAGAATTCTTCTGGCTAATTGCAGGCTACTTCTGTTTTGCACAGAGACATCTGCACTGTGGCACACCCTGTAATTATATGGGAAAGGATCAGTCATGATTTTGTTGATAGTGTATTATAGCTAAATATTTTGGGTGGGAACAGGAGGATTGCATAGTTTTGATCTAGGTGACAAGTGAAATTTTGAAGGAAGTAAAGCTGTCCACAAAATAGAAAAAATGTTCTATGATAATGCATCATACTTTTTCTTAACTGCATAGACTCTTTAAATTCCAAGAAAAAGAGAGAAGGAAAGAGGGATTACTACACAGCCAGGATTATTTCCTCCAGCATATTTTGAAATGAGTCATAATTGCCACCACACCCTAGTTCAGTCTTTATCACCTCTTGACTATTGCAAAAACTTCTTACTGCAAATGTCTCCTAACAAACCGCATCAAGACCCCGATTCTTCAGTCTCTCCTGAACGTTCATCATTGGCACAATATTCCCAACTTAACTGTTTCTATCATGTTACATGTCCTTTCACAAACTTCAATAATCCCTGTTTCTTAGAATAGAGACCAATATCCCTTACCTGGATTTCACAAGCCTCAAAAGCTGCTCTCAGACTTACTTCTCTCTAGCTGTGTCCCTTCGTATAGTGCTGTATCAGTATTGAGTTTGGAAATGGCGGTGGCGTCCTGAATTCAGATTGTCCAATTCTGGGATCCAGGCACATTGCTACTGGAGTCCACGGGTTTAACATCTCAGTGGCTCAATATCTTCATCAAAGTGGGTCCAATAATTACACCCATATTTTAGGGTTTTGGTGAAAATTTAACATGTTAATAATAAACTTTGACAGTGCCTGGAACATGGTAAGGGCTCAAAAATCGATAGCTGTTTTATTGTTGTTCTCGTTCATTGGAGGATAAACACTGGATATCCTCTAGCTGAATCTTTCCTCCAGAAGTGTATTATCTGGCAAGCCACATTTTAATTATTTTTTGTTTTCATATTTTTTAGACTATCTTGCTGACTAATTACATACTCTTTACATATTTTTTTAGTGTTACCTAGCCAGTCTTTGAAGGGATTTAATCAGAGTAATTTGCCTCTGTGAGCATTACCCGACCCACCTAACGTGGGATTGAACAGCGTCCCGCCAAAAGTTCTTGTTCATCCTGAACCTCAGAATGTGACCTTATTTGGAAATAGTGGCTTTATAGATATAATTAGTTAAGACTCTTGAGATGAAATTATCCCGGATTTACCCTCAGCCCTAAATCCATTGCCTGGCATCCTTCTAAAAAACAGAGGGGACACAGCGAGACCCGGAGAAGAAGACCATGTGGAGATAGAGATAGGGATTAGAGGAATGTGTCCACAGCCAAGAAGAACTGAGGATTGGCGCAACACCACAAGCTAGGAGAGAAGCACAGGAGACTTAGAGCCTCCAGAAGGAGCCAACTCCACCCAAATCTTGATTTTGAACTTCTGACTTCCAAAAATGTGAGAGAATAAAGTCCTGTTGTTTTAAGCCACCTAGTTTGTAGTGATTTGTTGTGGCACCCTCAGGAAACTAATATGTAAGCATTATGCTATTCAGCTTTCAAGTTTCGGTTCCGTTCCCACCTACGTGGATGGCAACTGAACATACATAGCCCACCTACATAACCTTCACTGATGAAATCATCCCAGCCTGACCCCAACCTTCCTTTCTTGGAACCTTCACTGAAACGAGCTACCTGCCCCACTCATTTTGTTTCTGCCTCGTCTTACCTTATTGCTGTTCCACATGCATATGTCTTGGTTCCACAGCAGGACTACAAACTATGTAAGGATGAAAAGTAGGCCCCCCGTCTTTTTATACCCGGAGAGTAATTTCAATTCTGTAGGCTATGATGAATTTTAACTGATTGATCCAAATTGCCTCTGTACTTTATGGATAATGTGGTTTTCTTTATGTATAGAAAAATCTGCCGTAAAAACAACTCACTTAAATTCCAGTCATCTTTTACCAATATATTGTAAGAATACAAATTTAATATTTAAAATATACAAAGTGTATATTTTTAAATACCTTTTCAGTGCTATCATATCACATTGATAGCCAGAAGCATATGTGGCCAACATCAATTGCAAAAAAATAATATATACCCATAACAAATATGCATATTATATATAATATATGGCCATCATAGTGTAACTATTCTTTAAAACGTGACTTAATTGTCTAAATTGTGATTAGCTATGATAATAATTTGTCTCTCATGAAATTTTTCATTTATTAGATGAAAATGTTTACATGTTTAAAAACATGGGACCCAAATTTGCCGTCTAGTTAATAGGAAGGATATATTGGTGACTATTTCACTGAGTTGTTAATCATTAGTGCTTCAGGGATCATGGCTGAGGCCCTGGGTTTGATCTCCTTATGGCCTGGTGGTTTTGCAGCTACAGACTATACCCTGTACCACAGCTGGCTGACTCACAAATTTGTGGTCACTCAGAGAAGTGACCTACGAACACTGGGTCAGTTGTGTCTACTTTGTGTTGAAAGGGCAGAGAGTTGAGAAGCTGCATTGCTGGAGAGCCGGTTGTAAAGAACTTCAAAGATTGAAGATAAGGCATCTGGCACTGCAGATTTGAGAGGTTAAACTTGATGTAAACTGATGGCCCAGAGCCAGAAATGGACAGCGAGGACAGCAGATGTAAAAGCACAACAAAACACAAAGCAAGAAATTTGGAAAGAATCAGGGACTTGAATAAATCTAGAATAAAGCAGGATTAGGAGAGGCAATAAATATATCAAATTGCATTACATGAAGTAGCTGAAAAACAAAACGGTTATATGAAAAGGGCCTGTAACAGTAGCCACAACTTTCAACAGTGGTAGATGAAGTCTCTTTTTCATGAGACAGAGAGTAATATACACTCCAAAATTCCAAAAATAAAGCTTGTGAAAATGGTGAAGAATTTATGTCTATCATCTATACCCAGTGAGATAAGTTGACCAATGAGTCACAGCTAGAATGAACTGTTTTGTGATTACCTTGTTTTTTTTTCTTTAACATTTATTGATCATCTTTTATGTGCCAGAAGCTTCTCTGCAGACATAGTCTCTACCTACCATGAGACTGAAGAGGTGGGTGGATGCACAGACACTATTAAAGTAGAAGTGACAAGTGTTTTGATAAAGATTTGTATGCAGAGACATTACACTTACATAAGAGACTCCCCTCCCGTATTCTGGGCTTGAGCAGGGAAAACTTCCCAGATGAGATAACACTTAAACTACAGAAAGAAGCTCTAAAAAGTGGTGGAGACACTAAAATCTGTCATGAAAAATAGCTTGCATCTATTGCATTTATTTACTTAGCATTTGTTAAACCACCTACTCTTACGTAGGAAGAATAGAGCACTCGTATTAAAAATGGAATGGCAACAGAGAAAACACTTTAGTTGGTCATAATTTACATAAATAACTTTCAGATCACTTTATCATAATGACTGGCCAAAATACAGCTGAGGTTGTTGTGTTACTTATTACAATGTATGTTGGTTTCATATTTCACAATTGAATCTAATGACATCACTAATATTTATAGGCATACTCACTGAAGTCTGTGGACAGTGCTGTAAGAGATTATTGACATTTCACATGCGTTCTATTAATACATTAAGAAAATATTTAATTGCAGGAGAAAAATGTGCTGCCTTTAAACTTTAAGATATTTTAATTGAACACTTCATAAGAATAATGTGAAAATCTATCATCACGTATAAATTATAATGTCCAGCAGTCATATAAAATGCGTTTTCTGCCTCTATACACAAACATAGACTACATGTAAAAAAATGTATGTACTTAATTAAAATCTACTTATTAGCATACAAAAATAAGTTATATCATCAAAGTTTAGAATATCATTAAACACATGAAAAAAATGATTATTTTGGGTCTTTGTCATAATAAATTGAGAAGCAATTTGGTATCACTGAACAACTATATTTATGAAAGGTAGATTTCCACGAACAAAGGAATTTTTCTGGAATTTAGGAGTTTATTCTTAAAACTATATTAAATATTAAATTCTTCAAAGAATTTTTGTAAAAATCAAGGAGCATTGTATATAAGATATTAAAAAAAGTGGCAAAGTGGTTCTCTCTATATATTTACAGTAAGGACATCTTCTTTTGTTTCTTCTAATACATTTATTGGAAGTAGATATCTTGTCCAAATAATAAGCCTTCTGTGCTTGTGAATAAAATTAATGGCTCATCAACTATATCTGCACCAAATGAGACAGAATTTACATGACCTTAATTTAATTCACATAGAATTCAAAAGTTTAGAAACGGGAGTTCATTTAAACATCTATTTTGGGGGGAAATGTACTATATGAGTAGCCATAATAAGTGTTATAATACAAACAAATGAAAAAAGCACCATCAGATCATTGCCAGTAGTATAGATTTAAGACCAAACTCAAGGCAGCCAAACATTTGATATAATTTCTTACCCAAAAAAGAAAAAGAACAACCTAGCAAATTTAAAGGAGTATTTGAAAAGTTCTTAGCTAATTGTAAATCAGTTTGATCAGTTTGTCTGGATTTATTGTTATTGCTAAACAAAGATAGGCTGCATTCGAATCCTGTTAATTTTCTCTTTTCTAAATTAACGAATGTTTTTAAAAGTTAGTGTACCTTATTTGACATATTTCAATCTGCTGTGATTGCTTATATATTAGATCTCTCAAAAGTACTAGAAAATTTTATTTAGCACAGTTATTTTTCTTCTGTGTTCTGTCTTCTGTCATTGCTCTCTCCCAAAACTCTAAGAAGTACATTACTGTTCAAAGCTTTGTAAAGTGTATTTGAACAGGTTGAACTCTATTGCACTTCATCACTTCCCTTAAACAAGTGAGCTAATGATGTCCTTTCCTTTAAAATGTTTGTTCAGACAACTACATGTGTTCCTCAGCAACCCCTTAAACTTGTTAAAAGCACGTGCTCTGAAAGTGTACTAATCCATGCTCTGAAAGTGTACTTATGTTGGCACATATTGGTATCAAACACAGATGGACATGAGTGTCATCATGTCATTAGTAAACCCATAAGAGGCGTTTTTTCCATGTTTATAGTAGATTTTGAAGGTCTTTAGATAGTTTCAAGGAGAGGAGAATACTTGAGCCAGAACACACATTCCATAGAAAAATATGCAAGAAATCAACTCCCCAGTGAGTTTTGTGTTCATATGATTTTTTTTCCAAGAGTCTTTGTAATCTGGGAGTAATTTTAATGTCTCCAACTAGTTTAAGCTCTGAGTATGTGATTTAAAATACTTCCTTGGAGTATTTAGCAAAATTAGTTATTTTTACATGTTTTCAGCTATCAATTTAAAGTAAAGGTGAAAAATCTTGGTTTCCTTTCTTAACAAAGTAGACAGTTTGCCTGAAAGGAACTCCCGAGTGAATATTGATGCTAGAAAAATAAACAGGGTGAAGCCTGAGGTAACCTCTTATCTGTATGTATAAATGTGAATGCATAGGTAAAAGTCTAGAAAGGTATGCATCAAATTTTTTACAATGTTTCCCTCTGGAGTAGGAATTGAACTAGGTTTAGGGGTAGGGATTGAAAACTGCAGTGAATAATTTTTTCCAACACAGTATTTTTTTCACAATATCCATAACATTAAAAATAAGAAAGATTTTGCTACTTTCCTAACATAATCTATCAATAAAAAACATTTTTAACTCAGAAAAAAATCTAGCTGTATAGTCATCTGTGTAGATATTTGTTTAATAAAATAAAAATTTGCTTAATCCCACTAGACTGGGAACTTTATGAGAACAGGGACCATCAGTGATTTGCATGTAGGACAAATCTGGTATATAGTATGTAATTAGAATTATTTCTTGTTCAAAAACATTTTTGTGGGTAGATTTATATTTTGTCCCCAACTTTTCTTTTACATCTTAATTTTATCAATGTTTTAAAAATCAAGGTTTAAAAAGAACTTTTAAAGATGGAATAGTTTTCCCAAATATGGCTTTGGTTGTGTGCTCAGTATATTTTACCACCATTTCAACTTTCTTTAGGTGCCATTATTTCCTTCTAATGCTTTCACAGTTTCTCTATTATATGTTATTCTGATTTAATCTATGTGTAATATATTTCAGTTTCAGAAAGTAACTATTTTTTAAATTTTCTTTTGTTTGCCAAATAGTTTATATTTTGAATAAAAGCTAAAAGAGCTTTTATTAAATAAACAGTCCTTTCACCACTGCTTTGAAACACTACCCTTTTATATACTAAATTATTTGTATGTGCTTAGGTCTATTATATTTGGTTCCATTGTTCAATGTGACAACATCTTGGCTATTTGTACAATAGTGAACTCCAGACACACATGCTTCATTATTCTTCTCTTTAACATTTCACTAGATTCTTCTACATTCTTTCAAGGGAACATAAGGAACTGTTTTATAAAATTCCCTTCACCCACCAAAAAAAAAAAAGAAGGAAGGAAGGAAAGAAGGAAGGAAGGGAAATCTAGATGTTCAATAATTTGCTGAAATTGGGATAAACAGATCCAAGAGACCTATCATAATAGAGATATAGAAAACTTTGATAACAGTTTGACACAAAGAACTAAAAATAGTGAGTTGTCACATTAAAGTGTCACCTAGGACCATAGAAATGTACTATTACCTCAAAATGATTTTACAGTCCCCCAAACAGTAAACATGAATAGAATCAGAAACAACTAAATTATAAGCCAGTCAGAGAAAGACAAATATTGTATGATCTCATTTATATGTGAAATCTAAAACAAACAAACAAACAAAAGTCATTGAAGCAGGAGTGGGGTGGAGAGAATGAGGAGATGTTGGTCAAAGTGTACAGAGTTGAAGTTATGTAGGATAAATAAGTTTAGAGATCTAATGTATAGGCACTATGACTATAGTTAATAATACTGTACTGAATACTGGATATGCTGAAAAAGTAGACTTAAGGTGCTGTCATCACAAAAAAAAGTAAATATATATGAGGGGTGATATGTTAATGAGCTTGACGGTAGTACTCATTTCACTTTGTGTGTGTGTGTGTATCAAATCATCATGTTGTATACCTTAAATACATATTATTATTAAATTTAAAAAATGACCTAGTAGTCCCTGGTTTAGGTTTTGGAAATCTATTACCCATAAAAAGCCTGCTCTACCAAACCAAACAGGCTTATCTTGGCAAATGATGCTGGTGAACCATCCCCTCTTTTTGCCTCTCCCCCTCCCTCAGGCTTCACATCGCCTATTTTGAAATGTGGTCCTATTACCCACCCTTTTAAATTTAGCTTATGAAGTCATCATGGTATAATTTTAATTGAATTAAATAAAAATCACTGACTAAAAATCTTAAAAGAAAAAGAAAAAACCTAAATTACTGAAGCACATTGAAGCAAGGTCAATGAGAGCTTCTCTCTCAACATGAAATGGCCTGTGAGGGGAAGGAAAATACGTTAACTTCAGTATTCTAAGCTAGGTAGGGAAAGTGTACATGTAACTTAGAGTGAGACAGATGGCTGCTTAGAAGAATTGATGAACATGTGTAATGTAAGGAGAACTAGGGGAATGTGATTTTCTTTGATTTGGGTATATTAGGAAGTCATGTATAGGAAATTGATTTAACATGTGACAAGAGAAAGCTGAAAGTGGTGAACATTTGAGCAATCAATCCTCAGCTAGGAGAAGAAGCTATGAAGGATTTATGTGAGCTTCAAGTGCACAATAAAGAGTTCTGAGTGTAAAAAGGAACTGTCTGTGGGCTTCAGAAAAGTCACTGGAGGTTTTTAGAACACCCTCCGTATAAAATCACTGCCTAAGGTCCAGCCTTGTCAAGGGATTGCAGGCGACCTAGGACTCCTGTTATACTTAAGAGTGTTAAAAGCGTGTTAGGTGAAGGAAGAGATCAAATTAACTGGTAGGTTTTGGAAACTAATGAGAGAAAGGAGATCAGACAAAAGGTATACTAAGGAGCTGACCATGTCCACAAGAAATAGGTAAGCTTTTTTAGGTCAGATAAGCCAGGTAGGTGGTCAAGATTAACCTGACTTCTAGACAAGTGAAACAGAAAAAACAAAAATTAGCTAACTGGTGTAGAGGAGGAAATTGTATAACTTGTCTCAGTGAGTATGGAAGCAATAGAATTATTCATTTCCAGGTTACAAGAATGAGCTCTATGAACACTGACCTTAATCATTTCTTTTCTATTTACCTAAACTGAAACAGTCCATTGGGAAACATCCCAACACATAAAATAATAAAAAAAAAAAGCTTTTAGCTTAAGTACTATGATTATTTTAATATAAAACTGACAAAAAACGAATACAATGTTGTCAACATCATGCTCCTATTATTTATAGACCTTTAAAAAGGTTCCATTCTCATGGATAGTCAAAGCCTCAGGCATTTTCCTAAGATTAACGACAAAATTCTAGACAACGTTCTTGAGAACCCGATAAAAGTTCTTAGAAAACAATCCTTTCCTTTTTTCCTTCCTTCCTTCCTTCCTTCCTTCCTTCCTTCCTTCCTTCCTTCCTTCCTTCTTTCCTTCCCTCCCTTCTTCTCTCCCTCCCTCTTTCCTTCCTTTCTCCTTCTTTCTTTTTCTCTTTTTACATTTTCTTTTTTAATCTCTTGACGGTTTGAAAAATGGTAAAAGAATTACGGATGAAAAGGGCTATAACACAGTAGCCACAAGAAATATTAGAAATATAAGAAAGCCTTATAAGAAAGCACAAATATAAGAAAGCCTGATAAGAAAGCACAAACAATGCTTTCCTTGACTTCTAAACATACCTGTAATATCACGTAGCTCTATATTTTAGTAAATTTACATTTTAAGAAATATAGACAGGTATATGATCCCTGTAACATGTTGTACCACAACACTATAATGATTTATGGTGATATGTTAAATTTATTCACGTCTGTCTAATTAGACTAAGGACCAAGTATTAATGATTTCATTCTATGATCAAACAAATATTTATTCCATTTCTACTATATGAAAGACTGTTCCAGACATAGGAGATACACGAGAGAAAAATGAAACAGCAAAAACATCCGCCCCCATGAAATGTAAAAGAAACATGAGTTCAGACCAAATCCTGAGGTTAATGAGAACAGAATCAGACCAGGAGATAAATACCATGGAGATAATAGAGAATTATGCAACTACAATTTGTAGAACAGGAAGTCGGGGGACAATGCTCCGTGCATTTGAGGAACAGCAAAAAAGGCCATTATTGCTGGAGCAGATGTAGGGCAGGGATGGAGTGGGACATGAGGGTTGGGAGGGAGGAAGGAGCCAGCCTGAGAAGCGATTGTAGCAGTTTAAAGCAGAGGGATGATGTGATCTGACTCATATTATAAAAGGATTCCTCTGGATACCTTAGGTGACTATGATGGGTGGACAGGGGCCTGGAACAGCATCATTATTCTCCGTGTGTCACTACCTTGCCTGCCATTTTGCCTAGCACTCAGTGTCGGTTCAATCAGTGCTCACTGAGTCAGTGTGAATAAATAAATGACAATGTTTATGACTGACTATAGATTTCATGACTATAATAAATAGCAACTTCTCAAATTATGTAAGCTGTCATTTTGAGTAATATAGATCATTGGGCAGAGAGAAAAATTGTAATCACTGAGAACCAGTTAAAAATCTCCCCGCATAGTTATTAGAGTCTGTTACGGGGGAAGATGGCATAGATGGTCACAGAACTGATTTATCACAAAACAATTGTGCTAAGGAACTGCTATAAATTAGCACTTCCTTTAGCAGAAATTGGTTTTGAATAATGTAATTAAGATACTAAACTTGACATACTTAACTATGAATAAGCCTATTAAGTAAATCAGTGGTGTTTCCTTATATTAAGTGGTATTTGGAGATTCATCACAGAGTAGTCTTGATAAGAAAGTTCCATTCTTATTCTTGGGTCACTGAAAATATAAGTTGAGGAGGAAAAGTTTTCCAATTTTAAAAGATGTTTGTTTCCTTTTATTCCACTATGAGTAATAGATTTGAAAAACAAAATAATTCAGAATCATGTGAATGATTCCTAACTCCTTTAATAGTAACCCCTCTTCCCCCATTTTTGGAAAACAAATTATACAAACACACTTCTGAAAAAGCGAAATGCCTCAGAACCAAGCAGAAGATGTGTTCTTCTGGTAAAAGCTGAAATGAAAAGGCAGCACACCTGCTTCCAGCCGGTCCCCCCTTCACATATCTCTCACAGGCCCTCCATGTGAAGTCTGGTCCAAGGCAAACAAGTAGCAATTTTAAAGTAGCACCTAAAGAGGAACTCGGGCAGAGTGTGCTAGCAAAACCCCAGACCCTAAAAGTTCCTGCTGCACAGGCTTTATTTTCATTTCCTTGACCCATTTGCAGAGAGTTGTTACTGATGGCCGGCTCGGCCTCCCTGTACACAGCACACCAATAATAAACAGAGGCCAGCTGACACCCAGAGACACCTGCAGAACACTCACAGTGCCGGATTGTTCATCCAAGGGGAAACGTTTTGACTGGGGGAGGATGGGTAGCCATCCACTGGCTCAGTACACACACACACACACACATACACACACACACACACACACACCCCTAAAAGAAGTTTACCAAGGACCCACCTGAGGGCCTGCTGGACTGCCAAGAGAGCTAGTAGAAAAGAACTGCTGACTGTGTGACCAATGTGTGAAAAGGCCTCTGTATGCAGTCATCCCCTTGTATCCCGAGCACTTGGACTTGCTGAAATTAATTTTGCAGAAGTTTGGTAGAAACTGCATGCAAGCCTTTGCACAAAGACTTGAAGGCATGGAGCTTATTATTCCAGTTTCTCAGGATCCAACTTTTTATTTATTCATAAATTATATTTTTGCCAATGAAAATACTTTGCGGAGCTCTGATCAAGCAGGTGCATTCAAGTAACCTGAAAAGCCTTCACTAACATGTGAAAACTTTTCAGAACTGGGTTTCTTGGAATTTACAACAAAGGTCTTTTTTTTTCTTCCATGAATTCAAGTTTCAAATATTTTTCTAAATAATTCAGAAAATATGATTTAAGTTGGTAATGGATCAATAAGAATATATATATATATACATATATATATATATATATATATATGTATATATATAAACATTTCTCATGTATGAAAGTAACTTTAAAATATATTCAAATATAATAATTAATATCTTTAAGGGCACTGCTTGGTATTTTAAATATTCAGTACACTCAATATTTTTGATTAATGGTTATTCGTGACAGAAGAAATAAAAGAAAGCTGATTTTAATAACTGTGCAGCTTCAAAAACCTAAGATTCAATTCGCTTATAATATTTTTGAACTGGATAAGATCTATGAGAGAGCATAATAGAAAAAAATTGAACCCAAAGGTGTAACATAACGTAAACAAGGGCCACATAAGATGAGGTCAAAGTTAGCATGGAAACCAGATTTCAGACCTCTAATACAATGCTCTTCCTAGAGTATTGTACAGCCTATCTTGTACATGTCTTCCTTTTGAATTTTTCAATGATACAGTAACTTTCTGTAAGAAAAATGAGTAAAAACATCAGTACTATCTCTAAAATTGTTTACTCCAGCATATTGAAATCTTTTGGTTTTGTCCAATTTTTTTCTCATTAGCAAAGTACATCTTTCTGATAGTATTTAAAATCACTTACATCAAGTCTTAGGAATAGTCCAAACCATTCTTGGACAAGAGAGAACACACCAGCTGTGGTTTAAGCAGCAATGCAGCTGTAGAAAGTATGTGAGCAAGACCTGAAACCTGGAGAAAAGCCAATGTGCCTTAAGAAAATTCCACCTGGACCCACTTAGCACCTTCTCCCTTGCCCTAACCCTAAACACATGCCCTTGGACTCCTCAGGGACAGGAATGGAACCTGGAGAGAGCAAGGGGCTTAGTCTTAGTTTGTGTTGGCAAGACTATTCCAGCGCCCCTCTTATTTCCTGCTTCACCTTGGTGTGGCCCTTCCCTGTCTCCCACACCTCTCTTCTTGGCTCCAACAGACAACTGAAACTCAGTATAACCAGTAGTTCCTACGATATATTAATAAGTCAGAAACTATAGCATTTCCCTCATATTGTCTTTTTATTGTTTTTTTGTTTGTGTGTGTGGAAGAAATCCAAGGGATATACTGGAGACCTTCTTTCATTGCATGTAACCAGAACAATTAAAATAGTAAATACATAGGTACATTGGTTCAGCTATTTCAAAAATTTTCTGCATTCATAGTCTTCAGAATGCTTATCCTTAAACAGCAACACCACAGTTCTGCATCCAACAGCTACAATATAGCTAGTAAAGTTCCTTTAGAAGATTCAGAAACTTTATTATGCATTCATTAATTCATGTACTCAGCAAATACTAATTTCTATAGCTTGCATTGACTGCATATATCTGTCTTGTGCCTGGCAATGGGTTAAGTATGCTGCATAGATTATATCCTATAACCTTTGCAGCAATGCATAAAGTAAGTACTATGGTTATCCCCCTTTTCTAGATAAGGAAACTAAGTTTCAAAGAGGTTAAGTAACTTGCCCAAGGTTACCCAGCTAAGTTATAGAGTTAACATTTTTGAATAGAGTCTCTTGCAAAAATATTAATTATAGGATCTAGGCACCATGTATACAAGGGTTCACTGCATATATACGTGCAATGGAATGTAGTCTTAAAAAGGAAGGAAAGTCAGACATATGATATAACATGGATGAATCTTGAAGACATTATGCTAAGTGAAATAAGCCAGTCACAGAAAGACAAATACTGTATGATTTTATATGAGTAGTGAAAATCATAAATTACATAAATGTCTAACCACTATGCTGTACACCTGAAACTAATATAAAATAAGACTGAATGTCAACTGTAATTGAAAAAAGAAGACTTTCATGAAAGAAATTAAAGAAGACATAAATAATCCGAAAGAAACTACGTGAAAAATAAATAAATAAAAAAAGCTCATCACGCCCCAGGGATTGCATTAAGTGCTTTACACAAATCATCTAATTGGCACAATTATCTACAAGGTATTTATTTAGTATTGTAGAAATGCTGGGTAACATGTACAGTGTGGCATGGATAGGAAATAGCTGAAATGGGGTTACAATCAAGGACTGTTTACTCCCAAACGCATGCTCGTCAGCACTCCCTGAACAGTCTCTTCAACAGGGTAGACGATATTACCATCTACTGAAGCGAAACGGGAAAGAATGTGTTGGGGAAAGGGATCAAGATAATGAAAATGTTTTTAAAACACTTTAAATTTATTAGTTTCCTGATCTAACTATTGAAAGGAGTTTAGCTATTTTTCTTAAGTGAAATAGGTCAACTATGAAAAGCATTTAATACTAAACAGCGAAAGGAAGTTAAATCTATTTACCAATGGTTCTCAGCCTAGTTGTAAATCAGAATCACCTGTAGAATTTTAAAAATCTAGGCATATCTGCACTTCAGCCCGTGTAGTAAATATATGAAGAAGTATCTGTATTTTTCTCAAATTTCTCAGAAATGCCAGTTTATGGCAGTGTTTTTTCCAAATGAGAGAGCAAGTCTACTGGCATTAGGAATTTGGGCGTTCGTACTTATTAAAGTGGAAATTCTAGGCCCCTTCCCATGCTTCTAAATCAGAATCTCTGGGAGTGTGGAACTGCACTTTAACTGACTTCCTAAGTAACAGTTAACTGCAATAATTTTTTTTACAACTGTTAGTGGATGGTATTTATCTGCATTCATATTATAGAGATATTATAATGATAAAAGCTATGTCATTAGTCTTCCAAATGTGTAACACTGATACTATCCATTGAGGACATACCATTGTAGCATCTGATAATTTTCTGTTCCTTCTTGTTAACTTTTTAAAAACAAAATACTTCATTTCTTATTATTCCCGAAACAGTCACTATTGTGTGAAAGAGAGAATACAAATCTTTGCATCAGCAGGAATTGGTACTTGTTAATGATTCCAAACAATTTTGCATGCACAACTATACTATGCCTACTCATAATAAATCTAGTCCTTGGCAAGGTTACAGGAGCTGCTTCCAAATAAGGCTTCCACAGAAATCATGTGAGATTTGTTTTTTCTGTGTCGGAACAATGGGCACAATCTCAATGGATTTTTATTCCTTTGATACTCCCAAATATTTGTTGCTTAATGCTCATGGACTTTAAGTGTCCCCTGGAGCTGGCATTCCATGTGTCTGTTCCGTATGGCTGTCGTGTACAGTGATGCAGGATGTGCACTGCACAACTCCAAGAGGCCCCATTCATGTTGTGGTCTATGATATGCAGCTCAGTGCCAATTCTGAGAGTCAGTAATTATACCCCAAGGGAATTTTTAAGTTCTAAATTAAGTCTTGTTTTACTGTTTCCTATTACATCACATTGGAAAACATGTCCATTACTCAAAATGGTACATGTACGTTTGTAGACTAAAATAACTTAAAAGCACATTGGTAAATAAAAGGAAATCAAGACATGTATTCACCAAAGATAACATCACTGATAATTAGGTTCAGAAGAAAAAAAGTGATAAAGACTGTGGCAATTGCTGCCAAAAAAATGTTTTTACAATTTTCAAAAATAGTAAATTTTAAAAGAAATTTAAAGTTCTAATTTTCCATAATTCAGCTTTAATTTAAAATGTAAAGATTTAAGTTTGTTAATGTTAATCTTGACTGTTTAAGTAAATAAGTAGATGATTTTAAAATTCATTTCCGAAGCAGCAGTGTTTGTTGTCACAAAAGTTGAGATCCCACTTAGAGAATGTGTTTTCTATTACAGAAATATCTATTGTAATGATTAAGTATATGTTTTTATCAAACAGAGATTCCAATATAAATATTGCCACTTTACATTCACATTGGAAGCAAGAGGATAGTACCTTTCAAATGTTTTAAGAAATTGGACATAATTTTTAGCATTTAGAGATATCTAGTTTAAAAAAATTCGAATTAAAAATAAAATAAAATCTAGTGTTACTCTTTTACTATTGATTTGTTTTGCTTTCTTGATCTTCTAATCCAAGTATAAAAGAGTATAAATGCAAAGTATTTGTAACTGGAAGAGAGTGTTACATTTTAACTTTTGTGAGTTTTCTTGACTATATACTTTAACAATATTTTACTTTACTCAATTAGCCTGTGATTATGCAAAACAGATTTTCCAGTATTTACTGAACATAGTAACCAAAAGTGGGTCAAATATTTTGGATAATAAAAGGCACAATTTACAAGCCTATAAACTATTTTGTGAATTACTATCATTTTAATTTCACATATAGCAGGAACCAAACTTTGTAGAATGTTTTGGATGAGTATGGAGCATGTCATCAGTACTTGTATGAAGGAGAGACTCGCACCTCTGGGCAATGGACAGATACCTAGAGAATAATTTCAGAGACCAGTGACAAACGGACTCCAAATATCTCTGCCATTCTTCTCTTGTTCTGGACATTTGTTCATTGGAACTAACAATTTGTGTTCCGTTAAATTGAAACTTTATTTCTTTATAAAATTTGTGAGAAAGTCTTATATGCTGCCTTCCCACTTATTCCTTACTTTCCTTCACTGCCAGTCACCTCATTCAATCACTCATGGAGTTATGACAAGCTATGACCTTTAAATGTTTCTTAAGCAGTGCTTCTTAAATTTTAACGTACACATAAATCACCTGGGGAATGTTGCTACAATGCAGATACTTTTTCAGTAGGTCTAGGCATATTTTTTAAACTAAATACACCTGAGAATAGCACCCAGACTAAAAAGCACAAATAGGATTATTACCAGCACTCTAGGAATCAACTATGTGGGCTGAATAGTGGCCCCCAAAACATCAGGTACTAATCCCTGGAACCTGTGAATGTTACCTTATGTTATAAGGTTTTTGTAGATATTAGGGTCTTGAAATGAAAACATTGTCCTGGATTATTCAGGTGCTGCCTAAATGCCATCACAAGTGTTAGAAGACAGAGGGAAAATAGACACACACAAAGAAGGTCATATGAAAATGGAGGCAGAAACTGGCGTGATGCTGCCACAAGCCAGTGCCACCACCAAGAATCTGGAAGAGACAAGGGACGCATTCTCCCCCTAGAGCCTCCAGAGGGAGTGCAGACCTGCCACACCCTGTTTGGGACTTCCAGCCTCCAGACCTGAGGGAAAATAAACTTCTGTTGCTTTAAGCCACCAAGTCTGTGGTAATTTTCACAGCAGTTATAGGAAACAAATATACCAGCTTTAATTCCTTTTTGGATAAAATACCTCCCATCCTTCAGTGTCATTAAGACTCATAACCTCTTAGGAACCAGAAGGAGATGGGTAAAAAGTCCATTGTATGATATCTTCATATTACTGCATGACATAATCTGCTCACTTTTCTCATTGTACTTACATGTAAACTTACCTATCTAGCACTGACATTAACATTTCTGTATCTCACTGACTGGGCCTATTTACTTAATTCACTAACTCTTGCTTGTCTTTAATTGGCTCAGCACTTTTGCACAAGCCTACGTATAATTAATTATAGCATGTGATTCTTCTAAATAATCCCTGGTTGTAACTCATCTTTGAATAACTCCTTCTAATATGAAAGAAAAGTAGGCTACATTTCTTGCTGTATTTTTTTCTATGTTCCTTATACCAAATTACAGCAAAGTTAGAAGCTTAAAACCACACAATGTAGCTCAGAACTCTGGCATGGGTCTTATCAGGCTAAAATCAAAGTATCAGCAAGGCTCTGAGTTCCCTCCTGAGTAGACTCATGGAGGGAATCAATTTCTCTGCGTTTTCTGGCTTTTAGAGGTTGCCCACATTCCTTGGCCCAGGGTCCCCTTCTTCCATATGCAGTGAAGCAATGTAGCATTTATTCGACCCTTCTTCAGTAGTCACATCTCCCTCCATGATCACACCTGGTAAAGAGTTTCCTCTTTTAAGGAGCTTATGATTTTATTGGGCTGATCCAGACAATCCAGGATAATCTCTCCATCTCTGAATTCTTAATATGAATCACAAATTCAGAGTCCCTTTGCCATGTAAGATGACCTATTTACAGGTTCCAGGAATTAAGATGTCAACATCTTTTGGGGAGGCCAGTATAGCTTTTCTTGTTCTACACCTAATTTTGAGGATATAGAAAGTTTTAATATTTCATATTACTTTTAGAAACAGAACAGCCTTTTTGATTTTTTATAGTAACTGTATTTTCTAAAGTCACTCCGTTTTTTAAAAAGTTCTCGTTTAAAGCTTTTCTCATCCAACTATTTTCTCTGTATAATGTTGCAAAATACAATCCTAGGCTTTCAGCTACTTTGATAATCATTGTTAGGGTAGTTTTATACTGGAATTATTGTTTTTCCTAAATCAGGAATACATAATTTTTAAAACTATAATCACCATACCTATATATTACTTCCCCTTGTTTATCTTAAAACCGGAAGTTTGTACCTTTTGACTACCTTCCCTCATTTTGCCCATTCCCAACCCCCTGCCTCTGGCAACCATCAATCTGTCCTCTGTCTCTATGAGTTTGTTTTTTTTAGGTTCTACGTATAAGTGAGATTAGGCAGTATTTGTCTTCACTGACTTATTTCACTTAGTATAATGCCCTCAAGTTTCATCCGTGTTGTTGCAAATGGCAGGATTTCCTTTTTGTGGCTGAATAATAATAACAAATATATATCTGTATCTATATGTGGTGGGTGTGTGTGTGTGTGTGTGTGTGTGTGTGTGTGTGTGTGTCACATTTTCTTTATCCATTCATTTATGAATGGACACTTAGGTTGTTTCCATATCTTAGCTATTGTGAATAATGCTGCATGAACATGGAAGTGCA
The DNA here is from genome assembly GCF_004115265.2 of Rhinolophus ferrumequinum. Classification (NCBI taxonomy): domain Eukaryota; kingdom Metazoa; phylum Chordata; class Mammalia; order Chiroptera; family Rhinolophidae; genus Rhinolophus; species Rhinolophus ferrumequinum. The sequence continues at coordinate 36,174,615 of NC_046288.1, forward strand.
ACTGTCTTTTCAAGATAGTGATTTTGTGTCTGTTTTTCTGCCAATAGCATACAGTTTTGATTACTGTTGCCCTGTAGTACAAGCTGAAGTCAGGGAGTGTGATAACTCCAACATTGTACTTTTTTCCTAAGATTGCTTTGGCTATTTGGGGTCCTTTGTAGTTCCGTACAAATCTGATAATTTTTTTGTTGTTGTTCTATTTCTTTAAAAAAATGCCATTGGGATTTTGATGGCGATTGCATTAAATCTGTATATTGCTTTGGGTAACATGGCCATTTTAACTATGTTGATTCTTCCAATCCATGAACATGGAATGTCTTTCCAATTCTTTGTACTTTCTTCAATTTCTTTTAAAATGTCTTAAAGTTTTCAGTATTATACATCTGTCACATCCTTGGTTAAATTTATTTCTAGGTATTTTATTCTTTTTGTTGCAATTGCAAAAGGAATTTTTTTTTTTATTTACTAAACTTATTGAACTTGGGTTCAAAGAGCATTTTATAAGTTTTACTCCAAAGGCAAGGGAAGTAAAAGCTAAAAAAAATGATTGGGACTATATCAAACTAAAAAGTTTCTGCACAGCAAAAGAAACCATTGACAAAATAAAGAGGCAACCAACTAAATGGGAGAAGATTTTTTCAAACAACACCTCCGATAAGGGGCTAATATCCAAAATATATAAGGAACTCATACAACTCAACAACAACAAAAAACAAACAATCCAATTTAAAAGTAGACAGAGGACCTGAATAGACATTTCTCCAAAGAGGACATAAAATGGCCACTAGACATATGAAAAAATGTTCAACATCACGAATCATCAGAGAAATGCAAATAAAAACCACAATGAGATAGCACCTCACCCCAGTTAGAATGGCTATCATCAACAAGACAAGTAATAACAAGTATTGGAGAGGCTGTGGAGAAAAAGAAACACTCATACACTGCTGGTGGGAATGCAGATTGGTGCAGCTGCTATGGAAGGCAATGTGGAGATTCCTCTAAAAATTAAAAATAGAATTACCATATGACCCAGCATCCCTCTCTTGGGAATCTACTCAAAATAATCTGAAAACATTTATCCATAAAGACATATGTGCTCCAACGTTCATTGCAGCTTTATTTACTGTGGCCAAGACATGGAAACAACCAAAGTGTCCTTCGATAGATGAATGGATAAAGAAGTTGTGGTATATATATACAACGGAATATTATTCTGCAATAAGAAAATGTGAAATAATACCATTTGAGACAACATGGATGGATCTTGAGATTATAATGCTTAGGGAAATAAGTCAGACAGAAAAAGTTGAGAACCATGTGATTTCACTGATATGTGGAATATAAAACTGAAAACAACAAAAGAACAAGACAAACAAATGAAGGAACAAAAACTCATAGACATAGACAATAGTTTAGTGGTTACCAGAGGGGAAGACGGGAGGCGGGTGGTAGATGAGGGTAAAGGGGATCAAATATATGGTGATGGAAACAAAACTGACTCTGGGCGGTGAACACACAATGTGATATATAAATGATGTATTACAGAATTGTACACCTTAAATCTATGTAACTTTGCTGATGATTGTCACCCCAATAAACTTTAAAAAGAACAAAGATAGGGATTTTGTTTCCTTCAGATACATGCCCAGAAGTAGAATATCTGGATCATATTATAGTTCTATTTTTAATTTTTAAAATTAACTCCATACTGTTTTCCATAGTGGCTGAACCAATTTACATTCCCACCAACAGCGCACAGAGGTTCCCTTTATTCCGCATCCTTGCCAACACTTAACTATCTCTTGTCATTTTGATAATAGCCATTCTAACAGATATGAGATGATATCTCTTTGTTGTTTTGATTTGCATTTCCCTGATGATTAGTGATGCTGAGCAGTTTTTCAAGTACTGTTGGCCACTTGTACATCTTTGGGAAAATGTTTATTTGGTTCCTCTGCCTATTTTTAAAACTTTTTTTCTACTGAGTTGTATGAGTTCTTTATATATTTTGAATACTAACCCTAATCAGGTATATGATTTGCAAATATTTTCTACCATTCTTTACATTTGGTTGCCTTTTCATTGTGTTGATGGTTTCCTTTGCTGTGGAGAAGCTTTTTAGTTTCATGTGGTCCCACTTGTTTATTTTTGCTTTTGTTGCGTTTGCTTTTAGACTCACATCCAAAAATATCACTGCCAAGACCACAGTCGAGGAGCTTAACCCCCATATATTTTCTTCTACAAATATTATGGTTTCAGGTCTTGCCTTCAAGTCTTTAATCCATTTTGAGTTTATTTTTGTGTATGGCATAACGTAGGAGTCCAGTTTCATTCTTTTGCATGTGGTTGACCATTTATGAGAGAGACTATCTTTTCCCCATTGTATCTTCTTGCTTCCTTTGTTATAGATTAAATGACCATATATGAGTATGCATGGGTTTATTTCTGGGCTCTCTATTCTGTTCCATTTGTCTATGTGTCTGTTTTTACACCAATAACATACAGTTTTGATTACCATGACTTTGTACTATAGTTTAAAATCAGGAAGTATAATGCCTCCAGCTTTGTTCTTTCTCAAGAATGCTTTGGCTATTCAGTCTTTTGTAGTTCCATACAAGGTTTAGGATTGTTTTTTTTTTTTTCCTATTTCTGTGAAAAATGACATTGGAATTATGATAGAGATTGCATTGAATCTGTAGATTGTGTTGGGTAGTATGGACAATTTAACAATATTATTTTTTCCAATCCATTAGCACAAAATGTTTTTCAGTTTATTTGTATATTCAATTTCTATCATCAGTGTCTTATAATTTTCAGAGTACAGGTCTTTCATCTCTTTGGTTAAATGTATTCCCAGGTATTTTATTCTTTTTGATGCAATTATAAATGGGATTGTTTACTTTAATATCCCTTTCTTGTAGTTCATTGTAGGTACATATAATTTTTAATAGTACTATTTAAAAATATATCGTTTAGTAACTTGTTAGATGATTTCTTTTGAGACGAATGATAAGAATTATCGTATTTTTTAAAATTAACATTCTGAGGTTGGTTTTATCAGTGCCTGTTTCAGGAGGAAAAAAAGCTAAAATTAGAGTTAGCAAATATTTTACCTATAATTCTTTTTGTACTTCTTTAATTTTTACCAAGTTATTCATGGTATTATTTTAACATATTGACTGAATGTATTCCCTATTCTTTAGAGAAAATTAGTGGACCCTAATTGGCTGATCTTTTTTAGGTATATAGACACTTCTGCTTGTCTCAAATTCACAAATATATCAAAACCCATTAAATTCCTGTCTTCCCATGAGTCTATCCTGATCACCCCAACCCATAGTGATATGATTCTTTTTCCAAACTGCTTATTTCGTATATTGTTCATTTGATGCATATGAGCTTTCTTGAATTATTCATTGCTTTTCATGTACATAAATATTTTCATTGCTTTTTGTGTAGATAAATATTTTCTTCCAAAGGAATTGTAAACTACTTGGAAGCACATGAAATACATTATGTTTCTGCATATTCCTTTTGTCCTTATCATACTGCTCTGTCCATCGTAGGTAATTAGAGTACATTTGTTGATTGGTCAACAGTATCACATCCTCATTATCTTTAGCTTCATCAGTAAGCAATAACGGAGAAAATGACAAGTCATAATCTAGAACAGCAAAGAATGACCTCAAACATGCTTAACAGTATTTTTCTTGCATCACACTCAGGAAAATAAATACTGTCTTTTGTACTGCTGAATTCATGGGCCAGTTATGAGGACAAAAAGCCTGTGTGACCTAATGGAAATCTTAAGGGATTGAAAAAATCAGGAGATCTGCCTCACACTCCTTTAGGCCTTCGCCAGCATACTAACTCTAGGCAAGTCAAGTCATCTCAGCCATTGCTCTATTTCCTCATCTGCAAAATTGTCACTATAGCAATTTTTTCCTATAGACACCTCTGGGCTATACTGTGGGTAAAATAAGAAAATAGAAAATAATTCACTTTAAAAAGGTAAATTTCTTTTAAAAGCCAAATTCTTGTTCATAGTCATCTTAAAATTACCTCCTCCTATAAAAATTCCCAAGGAGATAAATGGTCTTTAAAAGATATCCTCTGTGGATTTCCCATTTGAAAAATCCCTCTGAATGTGTTTCAAGGTAGGAAAAGCCCCTGTCTGCTTTACAGAGCTACACTAGATAGAGGAGCTCATTTTCCTTCCTTGCTGCTGAGACCTTGAAATTCCTGGAAAACATCTGAGAAATTATCAAGGTCCCACCAAGGAAAAAGCAAGCCCACTCTGAAGCCTACATAGCTGAACTGTTATTGTTGTCCCCACTCTCCAGATGACAAAACTGCCTTACCGGGATTTTGTGAGTTGCAAATGAGATAATTTTTGTGAAAACCCTCATGCAAAGGCTTATTGTTCTTAGGTGCTTACCTCAGGAAAATTGAAAATATTCATCAATTAATCTGTTGATGTTAATAAAAATATTTTTATGAAAAAGTCACAAATTTGACATTTCAAATTTTACTAATCCACATTCAAATTGATGTTTCTCCTAATCAAAATATGTAACTTGACCTCGATCGTGTATGTTATGTTCTAATTTTCATGAATTAGTAAGGTATAGGTACTTCTATAGCCATGTCTATCAAAAATGTTTACCATTTTGATGGGCTTTAAAAACACTTCAATAAATCATACAAGCAGAAAGGACTTGGATGATTTGATATTCTAAATTGGCATCGATATAAGCAGACAAGTTGGTGTTTTGTCTTAAAGATAAACGCTAGTGGGTTATTTGGGCGTAATTATCATGGTTAAGAGCAAAGGTATTTTGAATGGGCAGATAAAAAAAGTAAACACACATTTATTATATTTTGAATCTTGAGATCACAATTTTGTATTTGCACGTTACCCTTAAACCACATCCTGCATTTTTTCGATTTCAGAGAGTTTAGGATTAAGGGAAGTTCTTTTTATCTAATGCTTATCCTCAGAGTTTGTTTTGATATTTTTTTCCCTAGCATGATACCTAATAGCTTTAAGTTCTTTAAAAATCCTCTAGACTTATGAGCAAAGAAAGGTGAGGATTAAGATGATCTTATTTTTATTTAATATTTATGAAGCACACAAGTTATGCCAGAATTTTTGTAAAACACCAAACTAAAATAGCCTCAAAAATGTGTTTGCCTCTTAGAGTTTTAGATTCAGATGTCTAATCATTCCCTCTGCCTTCCTTTTACAGATGAGCAAGTTGAGTCACAAAGAGCTTAAGTTGTTTATCTTTGGTCATATAGCTGACTAATTGCAGAACTGGGCATAGATCTTAATGTTTTCACTACCACCTATTCTAGAATTCATGGGCCAGTTATGAGGACAAAAAGCCTGTGTGACCTATACAAACGGCCACTCATGACAACTAAATGTTGCCAAGAAGGATAAATATGTAATTATACATTAGAATGTAGGAACTTTGAGGGCAAGGATGGTATCTTATTAATTCACACAATAGCAATAAACACTTTATGAATATATGTTGAATAATTGAGCTGCTCACCGGTGCTGATTTTATTCTATAACATGACACAGGAATTAATGCATTGCCTCTGACTGAGGTAAGCATCTTAATCGAAGCCTCACTGTTCAATTAGCCTCAATTTTGTGGTCTCACTGGCGATAAGGGTCATAAATTTCTCCTATCTAGGAGGAAATAACCTCTAGAGTACTGATCTTGAAAACCCTAATGTTCAAAGTGACCATACAAAGGTTCCTATGCAATTATTTCAAGCCCCCAAGTTGATGTTCCACCACAGTCCCTGACTGTATTCTTATGCTGTCCAGATGAGTAAACAGATCTACATAAGGCTCAGCAATTTCTGTCACTATTGGGTCCTTTATCAAGATTTTTAGAAACCAAGTAAGTAATAGAAAAATTACACCTCTCCCAAGAAGACATACAGACGGTCAACAGATACATGAAAAAATGCTCTACTTCACTAGTTATTAGTGAAATGCAAATCAAAACCACAATGAGATACCACCTCTCATTTGTTAGAATGGCTATCATCAACAAGACAAGTAACAACAAGTGTTGGAGAGGCTGCGGAGAAAAAGGAACCCTCATACACAGTTGGTGGGAATGTAAATTGGTATAGCTGCTATGGAAAACAGTATGTGGGTGCCTCAAAAAATTTAGAATACAGTTACCATACAACCCAGCAATCCCTCTCCTGGTATCTACCCAAAAAGTCTGAAAACATTTATGCTTAAAGATATATGTACCCCTATGTTCATTGCAGCATTATTTACGGTGGCCAAGACATGGAAACAACAAAAGTGTCCTTTGACAGATGATTGGATAAAGAAGGTGTCATACATATATACAATGGAATATTACTTGGCCATAAGAAAAGATGAAATACTGCCATTTGCAACAACATGGATGGATCTTGACATTATCATGCTAAGCGAAATAAGTCAGGCAGAAAAAGTCAAGAACTACGTGACTTCACTCATATGTGGGATATAAAACTGAAAGCCACAAACGAACAAGACAAACAAACAAAAACTCATAGACACAGGCAACAGTTTGGTGGTTACCAGAGGGTAAGGGGGAGGCGGGGCAGGTAGAATAGGGAAAAGTGGGTCAAATAGGCGTATGGTGATGGAAGGAGAACTGACTCTGGGTGGTGAACACACAATGCAATAGATAGATGATGTATTATAGAAATGTACACGTGAAACCTATATGAGTTTACTAACCAATGTTACCCTAATAAATTTAATAGAAACTTTAAAAATCAGTAAAAAATTAATAAAAATGAAAAATTACACAGTCATACTAGGTAGTGTAAGTTATATCTAAAGTAGTATTATGATTATATTTTGATCTAAATCCAAAAAAATTGTATTTGATCCCCAGACAACTGAAACTTGTATGACAACAATGTCCCCCAATGGGAAGGATCCTAAGACAATAGACCAAACCAGGCAAATGGGTACCCTCTTTTAAAATGAGGTTTTGTCCCAAATCCCAAAGTAGACCCATGATGAGCTAAGCTAAACCACATGAAGGGTGCCTTTTTGTCTGTACCAGATTTTGTCCTAAGTGATCAAAGACACTTGAAATAGATTGGGAGGACTTTTTGTTTTCTTTTCATCCAAGCTTTCTTTTAAATCTTTATCAGTCTAATAAGAAAGTCTTGGCAAGAAAACAAGCCAGAATTTCTTTCTAAGGCCAAGAGAAAACTAGCCTAATCCATTCACCCCAGTTTTAGTGTGCAAACAAGGAAAAGAGACTGTATGCCCCTAACACCCCTGCCAGGTTCCATATCCTGGAACCTGATTCATCACTTCTGGGGCTGGTATAAGGAAGATGACTGCTAGAGGTGGGAGAGCTGGGGGATTTTGCCTGGATCTTTCTCCAGACAAAAATAACACATTACATATAGATGAGAAGAGACTGCAGCATATTGTTGGGCAATATTCCAGTGTTTCTGAGTTCTAATCCTGGCTCCACTACCTACTTTTTGGGTGAACTTGGCCAAGTTATTTACCAGTTCCACCCTAGACATTGGGGAATGGATAACACCTCCTTTCTTTCTCATATGATTGGCTAACCTTTCCAGCCATTCCTCACTATCAGGATGGTAGAGTGGCAGTAGAGTGTAATGGTGAAGACAGTGGGCTCAGACGCATTAGGCTTCCAATTACAGCTCTGTTGCAAAATTACTTAAGTCACAGTTTTCTAACCAGTAAAATGAAAGTGATAAGTGCTTGCTTAGTAAGTTCATTGTGAGTGTTAGATAAAATATTGCGTGTACAGTGTTTAGCACAATGCATGACCCAGTCTGATCATTCAACAAATATTAGGTATTAATTATAATAGCCAAAGCATGTTTGTGAGCTTAAATGGTATGTGGGAGAGGAGGCTATAAAACGAGCTATGTAATCTTAGACTCAGGGTTGCCTCGAGCATGATTCAGCCTAAGTGTTTATGCTATGACTCCAGGTATTGCCCACAAAGCTTCCATGTAGTCGTGCATGGTCACTAATCTTAAGTTTTCATTTCCTTCAGACTCTTTGCAGGAGTAGGTAGTGGATAAGGTTTAAGGGTCTGCGGTATTCCTGCTAAATCCAATCTTACTACCATTTCTTTCACCATAATGTAAGTTAAATGCCAACATACTGCCTAAAACACGAATAAATAGAATTTATGTCTATTGTGCTCAAATTGCTTGCAGCAGTCCTCCAATCCTGAAGGATTAGGGAAAAATCTTCACCCTATTTATACATCTCAGTCATCTCTTCTGTTCTTTCATTGTTCTCACTATCTTCTCCAGTAGACTTTTCAAATTCTCCAGTGATGTCTTTAAATTAAAAATCTGACCGTAGCACTCTTACATAAAACTACTCAGTGACTTTCTATTGTATTTAAATCAAATTAAAAGCCATTCTTAGAGCTTTCTCCTTGACTTGATTCCTACATCATGCCAAAATTTATCTCATGTCATCCCTTCCTTACCCCTTCCCTTCTTTCTCGAACAAGCCAAACTACTTCCTGTATGAAGGCCATTGCACTTTCTGCCTGGAATGTTATTCCCTTGCATTTTCCCATTGCTTTCTCATTAGTCAAGTTGCAATTAAAATATTTCCTTTTCAGAGAGACATAATTCAACCTTCTGTCCGGTAGCTAGGTTCTTTCTAATTCATATCAACTTTATTGTTCTCACAGCACAATATCTCAACCTACAATTATTTGTTTACATATTTATGATTCTTCTTTCTTCACTGTAAAGCAATCTATTGAGAGCAGGTATATTATCTTATTCACCATTTATCATCAGTGTCTAAAAGAGTGACTTGCTCATGGACTCTCAATGAATATTTATTAAATGTAAGAATGAATGTATGGCCTGAAATACTCCTTTAATAGTGAGCTGGTCTCTACCTACTCCCCTTTCCATATCTCTGAAATTTATTCAGCACTGAATAATAGTGTTTAGGATTTTGCTACCTTTACAGCAGTGATATTTTACATAACCCTTTTAACTCTCCACATGGTCACCCTGAATTTTACTTTCCAGATAATACCTCACAGTCTATCTTTGTTCATTTGCTCACGATTACTGGGTAGGGCACAATCACGTCTATTTTTGAGAGGTGGAGGGGGAGATGGGACACTTAATAAACCCCTGGATAGACCCTAGAGTTTCCAACAGAAGGGTCTCACTTCCAGGCAGTGTCACTTACGGATAACTGGTCCCAGAAAACACAAGTCTTTAAATTCTTTGAGTTTTTTCCTAGGTCCTTTGAGCAATTCCAAACTATAGCTGTTTTGTTTGTTTGTTTTTTTTTCCACATTGCTTTACCTGTACATTCTTTATTACTATGCCATTCCTCATAACCATATTTATTCTTTCCCACTCTTGTTTGCATTGTCTATGCCCCTCAATCCAACCCCCACGATAACTTAAGCAAAAAGGTATGGCAATCAACATGAATTGCTCTCATGCCTTATTTCCTTAATTTAATTAGCCATTCATTTATTCATTCAACAAATATTTATTGAGTACCTAGTATGTGTTATACACTGTTCAAACTCTGGAAATGCACTAGTGAACAGGAGAAAGTCGCTATGCTCTGGTAAGCATACACTCTAGTAGGTGTTGATTGCCATAAATAAATTAAACATTTATTGTATGTATTATGTTATAAGAATTATAAACATATGTTGAGACTTATATATATTTTGATTGTCCATCTTTATTCTTAAACTTACATTTTTATTTTTTTGTAAAGCAGACATGATATATGTGAATTCTGAATGATGTTCTGAATTAAATCAATTTACTCAATGTCTTGTGGTTTGTTCAGTAATTATTGAAGTAAACATGCTGCTAGGTATCCATATAAACACTGACAAGCTGTAACAGGAAAAGAGTTCAGCATGTCCCATCATTTTTAATTTGAGAGTTTTCTCATAAAATGTGGATTAACTTGAATAAGCAAGTAATATGCTGATATTTATCAAGAACATCAAAGTTCACCCATTGTGTCTCTCCACAACCCCAAACAACCACGGGTTATTTGTAAATTCAGATATGTTGATATTATTTTTAAGTTCTTTTTTTTCTAAACCTAAACATTTTAAAGGTCTATTTAAGGCCACGGGAAAATAGGTACTTTGATCTTTACCTTAATTAGATTACAAGGTTTTAAAAGTTTATTTCATCCACTAAAATAAGGAGCTTGATATTTTATCTATAGGTTAAAGAAAAAATGGTGCCCTGAACCCAAGTGTAAACCCCCAGTGAATAAGCAAGGAAAATGAAATAATAACTGAGTCATTTCTTTAGCCCATGCCGAAGAAGGGGAAGTATAGTAGTGTGTTTTCATAACCGTACTATATTCCTAATTTATACATAGGGTTGGGGACATCTTGCTAGAAAATGTGCTTATTATCATCCCAACAATTCACAACTAATTTGAGACATTCTTCCACGTTTGCTGGAACGCACGCAAGTGTATTGAAGGAAGCAAAGCGTTGAATTAGGCTTTTTTTTTTTTTTGAACTTTCATTCAAAGCACCAACTTGGCTGTGGGTCCTTGGGCAAAATAGTTGATGTTTTTCTTATGTGATTAAAAAAATGGAACTAGAAATGCCTAAATTACTTAGTAGAAATACAAGTAAAACCCCTGTCACGTGGAAGATTATCAATAAATGGTGACTGCTTTACTCTTATTATCAAGCATGCAGATGACTCCTGCCTATTTCAGGGTTAACATGGGAAGTGGATAGAAGATAGTTTTATTCTCTTTTCTTTTGTTTATTTATGCATTTAATTAACAAACATTATTACATGTCTTCTCTGTGCTGGCCATGAGGCTTGACTCTGGAGGAACCAAGGTAAAGGATAGCTTCACTGATCACAAGCAGCTCACCATCTAATAGGGGGATAAAGCAGTCAAGAGACCAATAAGATAGAGAGCTCTATTTTAGGGAAGAGCTAAGAAATGGGGTCTGCGGGGACACTGCATGGGTGAGGGAGGATTGGTCCACAAAACCCTCCAAGAAGATGAGTTTCAAAGGATAAGAGAAAATGCTTAGATGGTAAAGCAGAGGAAGTTCACTCCAGATTTCCAGATTTAGAAGTTGTCTGTCTTCTTCACTAGACTGTGAACTCCATGCAGTCAGGATCCTAGTTTGTTTACCATAAGATCTCTAGCACCTAGGACAGCACCCAGTACATACTAGTATCTCATTAAGTATATTTGAATGAGCCCTTCTAAAGCATAATATGATTTGCTCCTATATATACTCTGAAACCTATATTAAAAGATATAGATGAGTTTTTTTTTAAATTCAGAATTGTATGGAGAAAATGAAAGGATTTTTTGATGTTGACAGAATCCAGTCTATAATGAACAATATTCAGAACAATATTCAGATTCAATGAATGATAAATCCTGTGTAGTGAGTTAAGGTATCATTTTATAGATTCTAATCACTAAGGAAGTATTTCTAACCCATATTTAGTCTTATCAATTGATGAAACTCTATTCTAGTTTGGTCACATCCTCTACTGTGTGTCTCAGGGTGCAGTTATCCCACTGGCATGACCACATTCTTCAGCCTCTCTTATTTCTGATTTTTTTCAGTCTTTGCTTGTGGCCAAAGCCTTTGATCCAAACCAATAACTCTACAAAGTTCTGGGTGCCTATTCTCCTGCTAATGAGAATGTCTGTGCGATGTCATTTTTCTGTTAGGTTCCTAGATTATCTCTTATTCTCCTAATCAATTGTATTCTCCCTGCAAGATGGATGTCCTACTAATGTTGATGGTAGACAGAAAATAAAAATCCCTCTTTTCCTAAGAGTCACTTTGTTTTTGGAATCAGAACCAAAAACAGAACCTCCCTTCTTGCCTGTCTCCCCACATGCATCGTATAGTATTAAGAGCAGACGCTTTACAGCCAAATGCTTGGGTACAAATGACAGCACAGTCACCAACTATTCCTAGTACCTTTGTTTTGCTGTTTCAGATTCTTTTCCTTTCCTCTCCACCCTACTCTCCACTTATGGAGGCTGCTTCTGTGGGAGTATATGCATGATATCAGGTTTCTGGCCCTAGTTAGATATGTCCAACCTGAGACTCCAGCAGGAAGGTATTTATTTCCTTGGCCCTTCTTCTGTGGGATTACCTACAACTGTCTATGTCCTTTGACATAAGGTCGTTCTTCTTCTCCGGGATGTTTTAAATCTATATATTTCTCTCTTCTTTTTCGCATTCTGATAAACTCTCCCTCTTGGGGTATGAAGGGCGAGGCTGGTGGCTAGGATGGTGTCCATTTCAATACCATTATCCCTGGCTTCATGCAGTATTCCTCATGGTGATCCTACATGCCATCCATTAATCCCTGTGTAAATAAGCAACTGATTTCATTGTTTTCTGTTGGAATTCTGACTGACACATGAACCATATGAGCCCAGGCCTTGCACCTCTTCTTACAGTAGTTTTCTTATCTATAAAACAAGATTAATAATGGTACCTACATTATGGAATGTGTGTTAGAATTAAATGAGAGGAAATCTTGGCACATAAGCACTCATTAAAAGTTAACATTTAGCACTATTTTTCCATGGCATGGTGACATTTTCTGTGAAGCATGATTAAATAAATAGCACCATGGAAGATTATCTTGTTGGACTTTGTTTAATCACCTAAATTCCAAAACCGTATTGGTTACACACCTGCCTTGAACCAAGAGCCAGGAGGGAAAATAAAGATACAAAGTTAGATAAAGATAGCCTGCAATGACCTCAAACACTACAATATAAAGTAGTAAGTGCAAAAATAGAAATATTTTAAAAACTGTTATGGGAGTTCAAGTGAGAAACAGAAAATTCCCAAGATGATGCTGTAGAAAATTCCCCAAAATGATAGTTCCGGTGGAAGCCTAGAAATAATCAAGTATAGGTGAAAGAAGACTGTGTTCTCCTGAGGGTATGTCTCCAAGAAAAATAAAAACCAGAAGATTATGAATGCATGGAGAAGATAGGAATACCGGTAGTTCTACTGGAATTTTTGGAGTGGGTTAGTGATAGGTACATAGAAAACTGAGGGGAGTGGAAAGCCAAGGCAATTAACCTCTTAGAAAATAAAGAATTGTTGAAGAAAGGAAATGATTTCATATCGGAGGGAATAAATACTTTGACCTTGCTGATTCTATGGCTCAGCTGTGGCTAATGTTTAAATCGTACTAAAATTGTAAACACCGTATGATCACTTAAACTAAAACTACGATTTTGCTCTACTGGGGGGAGAGAAGAAAAGTTAAAGCAATTGTTTGAAGTTAAAAGTTAAAAAATTAAGAAATACCAGTATTAATGTTATTTAGAAATAGCTAAAAGAGTCAAATGAGGTTCTTCTGAGAAACAAGTATCACGATTAGGGAGGAATGAAGGGAAAACTATATTTCTTAATATGCGTTGAGGTAGTATTTGAGTCTTAGAAAATATATGAATACATTATTGAATACAAATAAATTGTAAATACGAACTTAAACATAAATATCTTGCACGAAAGGGGTTACCTAAAAGGGGGAGGTGAGAGTGGCTCTGGAATGGCAGTTTGGCATCAGATCTTGGGCAGTCTAGAATACCAAAGATGTTGTACTTCAGAACACCAACTAGCTAATAAAACAAGGAGAAACATATTCAGATTTCTGTTTCAGAGAGGAAATTCTGTGACACTTTTGCAGATGGCTAGAGTGAATGGTGTCAGGGAGAGTAATTATGGTAAATCAGCAAGAAATGATGAGGTTTGAAGTAAGATGTTGGCTACGGTCATACAAATCAAAAGCATGGTTTGAGATCGATCCTAAAGGTAAAATCAAGAGGATTTGGTGATTGATTAGATGTGGGAAATGAAAGAGAAATCAAAGTTAATACAGAGGCTTCTACACTTTGATGGTAAAGCTATTTGCTGTTGTAGGAAGCATAATTAAAAGTGGGTTTATAGAATGATGATACAGTTTTGCAAACCAAGATGCGTGGATTACATCCAGTTAGAATGATGTAGTAGACTGTAACACATACAATGTTGAAATTCAAGGGAAACCTCAAGGCCAGAGCCAAAGATTTTGAGAAAAAGTATCCACACAAGTCTGAAGTTCATGAAGGAGTAAAAACTGGTACTTAAAGCCATGAAACTAAATAAGATACCTGGTAAGTGAATATAGATAAGGAAAAGATGAGGATTTAGCCTTGAAGAACTCCAAAACCTCAGATCAGAAAGAAGAGAAGAAGCCAGTAAAGATTGGTGAAGAAAATCTTGGCAATATGTGATGTCACTAAAGCCAGATGAAAAATAAACAAAAACAAACAAAAAAAAAAACTCAAGAAAGAGGAAGGTGAACAATTATGTCAAGTGCTGCAGGAAGTTCAAGTAAAATAAAATTAAAAAATGAGAATTCACCATGGTATTTGGCAAGATGGAATAGTAGACACGAGAGACGTCTATTTAGCAGCGTGGTCCAGGAAAAGACTGTAATGGCTAAAGAGATCATGAGGATTATAAAGAGCAGCAGAAACTTGAAACTGTACCTAGCTGCTTCTTTTTCAAACAGCAGCTATTATACCATGTTTATATGTCAATAGTGATGATCTTACAGAAAGTGAAAAACAAAAACAAAAACAATCAATGATTCAACAGTGACAAGAGAGGAAATGTGGTACAATGCACACACGAAGAGGTTGGCCTTGAGAAGCCTGGGTGTTCCAGCTCTTATAAATAGGATAGAAGGAAGAACATTGGTTCACATGAAGATGCACAGGCAGATTTAATGGGAGGAAAATGAGGTGGTCCTGATCTGACTGCTTCTGTTTTCAGAGAGAAATCATTGAGTGTGAGACAGGTATTGTTAAAGTTTGAGGAGAGAAGATATGAAAAAAACTAAGAGTGTAGGAGAGAGGAAGAGCACATCATATACAATTATTTGCAAGAACCAGGAATCCAATTGAGTTTATGGTTATTAATATGAATAGTCATCATAGTTTTCTTTTACTCTAACCAAACTTGGTTGTTCCTATGCAAAAACAGAATAAAAGGAAAGTTGGGCTGAAACAGTGTTGGAACTTTTTCAATGAGTGTAACAGAAGGATGTGTGTACGGAATTTGAAGGGGTAGTAGGCAAGTGAGCAATTGTGATGCTTCTCTATGGAATCAAAGCTGGATAAAGAGGAAAGAGTATATATAAAGCAAGTTAAATGAACAGCGACATGTGATGGTTTAATGGACGAGCAGCTCCAAAGATCTGAAAGGGTTGTTGAGTGAGGAGGGCTTCCAGCGTATGTGAGCTAAGAAAATAGGAGATGGATGTCATAGACTGGTATGCTTAAAAACAAGATTTTGGGATTGTGTAGTTAAAGAAAGAGTAGATATTCATTGTAGAAAATATCACTCGATAGAAAAATATATATACTATGTGCATGTACATATGTGTGGATGGGTGTGTTTCTGAAGTTATTACTTTCCATTATCTATTACTGTACCAATGACATAGATTTAATTATTTTAACCTTCTATCTAATAGTGCAAGTTCTGTTGTTTATTTCTCCTTTTCAAAATTATCTTAAGTGACATTAACCATTTATTCTTCAAGGTAAAATTTTAAGTAATCAAAAATACCCCATTGGTATTTACTTAGAATTTCAGTACATTTATAGTAATAACTTTCCTTCAGCAATAATAGTCTCTTTTTTAGTTTTTAAATATTATTTTAGAAAATTTTTTTACAAAAAATATTTGGAGGAATGTTATAATTTAAAAAAATAATGCAAATAAAGAATGCATGCACAATAGCTAATAGGTATTGCTAGTGTAAAGCCACGCTATTATTTTTTACACAGATATTTTGTATTGGATCAACTTATTGAGCTGTCTTAGAAGTTTTTCAGTTAGCTATTTTAGATTTTCTAAATATATTATCAATTTGTATACAAACATGATAATTTTTTCTCCTTTCCAGTATATAGAGTTTATATATACTTTTAATATTATTTTTATTTGCTAAAGTTTCCAGAATATTTTGGGTATTTACAGTGAGACCAGATATTTCTAAATTATTTTTAACCTCACTGGTAATGCAAAAAAAAAGCCATTTCAAATGTGCTATCGCATATAAAGTGAGAGAGAAAAAATAATAAAGTCAATGATTCCCCTCAGAAAACACATCTCCAACCATTGCAAAATGAACATGTGAACCAGCTACATACATGCAAAACTCTTACTTCTTTTAGTAAATAACTACAGATTGCAAAAATGGCCCCAGTTCTCCACTTTGTCTTTTTCCTTGCCCCTTTGCAATGACGCTTTGCTCCTCCCATTAAGAGAAGTCACTTTCCCCACGTTGAATTACCTTGAATATGGGCTGGTCTGTGACTTGCTTTGGCCAACAGGATGTGGAAGTAAAAGTGCTGTTTCTGAGTGTAGGCCTCCAATGGGAAAGACAAAAATAATTATCATATTTGTCTTAAACATAACCCTCAGAATTCTGTGAGTAGTGAAAATTTATGTGTCAAAATGCAGTTGAGTAAGAGGAGACAGAATTTAAAAAATAATTATCAGTATAAAAAAACTTCAGAAAATAACTTGTTTCAGAGAAATTTATACTGACAGACCATTTGAAATGTTAGAGAACAATTGTTTGTCAGAATTTAGACTCCATTTGCAAAATGATTTCTCTACTGAAATAAAGTAAAAACTCCCTAAAATTACTGATTCATAAAAGCACTGCAGAGTTTTACAATTGTAGGAGATAAGAATTCTTGCTT
Organism: Rhinolophus ferrumequinum; assembly: GCF_004115265.2. NCBI lineage: Eukaryota > Metazoa > Chordata > Mammalia > Chiroptera > Rhinolophidae > Rhinolophus > Rhinolophus ferrumequinum. The sequence continues at coordinate 36,191,458 of NC_046288.1, forward strand.
TATTTGTCTCCATCGAGGAGCATGCTGACAGTCTCAGAGGACAAGAACTTAGCTTGACAGCTCTCATTCCCTGAAATGGATGTTTCAGTTTTAGTGCAGCAACGTACTGTTTAGTACGCCTTTTTTTTTAAGTGTTTTTTCACTGTTGAAAAAAATCCCATTTTGATGTATCAGGTTTATGTCTCCTCCTTAATGTTTGGCAAGAAAAATCAGGCAACACATGTAGTCAACTCCTAACAAGTTTATGATTTTGTATTTTAATCCACTTCTGGGAAAAGAGAAGCAGCCAAAGATTGAAATGATATATTAATGGTCTAAATTGTACTTTAATTTATCTTTTACCAACACATGAGAAGTAATGAGGACCTAAGTAAGCGTTCCATAAGTCTTTTCAACTGACTGGTCTCACACTTGAGGTCACAGACCATCTCAGTAAAAATCTCAGATTTCACTTACTCCTTGGTGTCCAAACCCATTTCGGTATCAGGAATACTTGTATCTTGATATTTATCAATAACTTGTTCTTGTGGGGTTTTGTTGTTGTTGTTGTTGTTGTTGTTGATACTTAAACAAAAACTAGTGTTTTCTGCTTAGATTGCAAATAAACATAGATTGATATTCAGAGTTTCAAATGAATAGCTTTTGATTTACTGAAATACTTGTGTGGTTATCCCTTGACTTGTCCAGAGAGGATTAAAGGGTCTTATCTAAGAACAATGACTGTTTTGGCAGTTTTCCTTTTGCAAACATAACATCATCATTTAAAAGACCCCTTAAATATATAAAGTATGGTTTTCATGTGTCTTTTGGGAAATTAACTGTGATAAAAAAATGTTATTAAAATGAAAAAGGCCATGTATTGTATGATTCCATTTATATGAAAAATCCAGAAAAGGCAACTCTATAGAGACAAAAAGTAGATTAGTGGTTACTTGGAGCTGGGGATGGGAATAGGAATGACTGAAATGGGCACAAGGGATCTCTTCAGGGTGACGAAAATATTCTAAAACTGGATTGTGCTGCATTGCTCTGCAAATTTACTAAAAATCACAAAGTTTTACTTAAAACTTTGGGGTGAATATTATGTTATATAAACTATACCTCAGTGAAGCTGTTATAGTTAAAGAAAAAGAGTTATTAGAGAAACTTGAAAC